>NC_031774.1:54758869-54815337 GCF_001522545.3 Parus major
CTTCCCACCCTCTTTTTTTTTTTTTTTTTTTTTCCTACATGCCCTAGGAACTCCCTTAAGCATTTCCTCAGAGACCTGACCCTCCTTCCAAAGGTGGTCCACCCTCTTTTTTTTTTTTTTAATGGAACAGAAGCAACTATTGTCATCTCATGCTTTTAGATTTGCTGAATTGGTATGGTATTAGGTTTATTTCTATGAAATGTATGACACAGTCTATCTGCACCATACAAGATCATTGTATGAAATCAAGTCAAACCAAATTCTTTCATTACCCCAATGCTTTGCTCTTGAAAAGGAACAAGAATATTTCAAGAAATAACAGGAAAATGAAAATAAGAATGGATAAAAAGTATCTCTAGTCCTACAGGGATTTATGGAAATTTAAGGTATACATATCCTGGACTTTTCCCACAATGAGACTAAAGCTTTCTTAGCAAGTTTCTCTCTTGTACTTTTGGAGTATTTATGTTCTGACTTGAAAAATAAGTTACATGTAATCTGATAGTAAGACCCAATAATTTTTTATATTTCAGATTTCCCAGGGGTGGAAATCACATTTGGCCTGGAGCAGGTTGTAGGCAAAGCAAGCTCTTAACTCACCACTGCCTTTAGATGGTTTCAGAGGTGGGGTAACAAATGAACTTGCTGGCAAACAACAATTTTTTTGCAGTGCCACATCACTGAAAGCCATTGAGGATCCCAATCTCCTGGACACTGTCCAGAGGTGGAGGAGACAGCTCAGAAGGTACAGCCTGACATGGGAACACCCAGACAAAGCCCACAGTAGGCACCATCAGTGACACAAGCAACCCAAGCTGCTCTCCCAACCACCTTGTTCCACAAAGAATCACAGAAAGGAGTTCACTGTTCTGCTGCTCTGTTCCCACCATTTTTCTCTGTAATATTTCAGAAGGTATGAATAAAGTGCAAACATGTCCAAGACGTGCTGTATTTACATATCAAATTTTAAGCCAATATTGCTTGCACACAGTTTATCTGGCAGGAAAAAGAACAAGCTTCTAAACCACCTTCAATTAAGTAGCAGACTGGATGGTCTGACCTCTGCCTCCAGGAACAAGGCAGAAGAGTGACACTGCCTTGTAATAACCTGCTGCAATGTTTTAAACTACCCTGATTTCTGTCTTGCTCCTCTTCATCTAATAATTTGATTCATTGTTGACTTTCATCTCCATTATTAATTCATCAGATGACTGACTGATTCAACTACAGCTTTAATCTGATGATTATCTCACTCAACTTTAGCAATAGCTTTAGTTAGGATTCCAAATTATTTTGTTTCTTTATAGCTCCATGATAAAATCCATGTACAAGTGTGCAAAGCCATTTTTCTCTTAAAACTACTACGTTACCCCTGTAGACAGGCAAAGATAACCTTACAAAATAAATATGCCAGCCACTTCATTCCACTTCCAAATCTGTATGCGTGTCCTTCATACTTCAGATTAAGTATCTCAAACCACTCAGATTAAATATGTTGATAACTTCTTAAAAGAACACTATGTTGTAACAGTATATATTTCTTTCACATAAGTATCACATCTAAAACCATTTCAGAATAAAGCAGTGACAGACTATTGAATATATATCTGACACTTCTATTCTGCATGTGGCCTGAGAGTGCTCTCAATGTCCAACATCTTCCAGTGCTCCAATTCAGCAGGAAGATTACACTCAGCTCTGAGTATAAATAAAGATTTAAAATCTATCCACCATGTCACGCTGTGGGCTGTTACAGCCTTGCTGTATCCTTTAAATTGTCTGGGTTTTGACAGCTGTTGAGCCAAGCAATGCCTGGGAAGAGTGCTCAGGGCCAGAGGTTCTCCACTGCAGATAGACAGCAGGTCCTGAGGTCCACATGTGCTCTACTCTGTCTTCCCATCTGATCTCTGTGGCAGCACAAGTGTTCTGTTCATGGGCAAAACTTTGGAGGAGAGCAAAATATATATAAAAGTTGGTGGTTTCCGTCCATCATACTTTGTAGGTCATGAGGAAAAGGCCTGTATGAGAGAACAGGAGATGAACTGCTCTAGAGCAGGTCAGGAAGTGTCCTCGGTTCTGAATATCCTAAACACAGCAATGGGTTTGTTTAATCCATGGTCCTGCAGCACTGAAGGAAGTGGGAAATGCTGGGCAGAGATTTCTGTCTCACAATAAATTGCAAATCCAGCAACAGAAGAAAAAGTTAAATTTGCTGCATATATCTTCCAAGACCACATAGAGAAGTTATCCCAGAATGTTTCAAGCTATATTTAGCAACAACTGCAGCAAGGTAAAATTGAACTCAGCGAGTGCACCAGCAGCATCACTGGGTAATGGAACAGCACTTACATAAATGACTGAGCTACAGCACACTGGCTGATTTAAAACTAATTATGTGGATGATGTTAAATATTACGTGAGCAAACAGTACTTCAAGTTTTGTAATGAAGTGCTGCAACTTTCCAACCCTTTGCCCTGCCATGGTGAAAGAACTGCACTCCTAACCACAGAATGGCTGCCAGCCATCCCATCTGGAAATGCCTGCACACAAACAAGAAGCTTTGTGTGACTGCTCCCCAAGCTTGGTATTGGTCTTGGTAAAATAATGTATGCCATACTGCAGTCAGGGAAAGTTAACTTTTTGTTTGGTTGGCTCCTTTCCCTTCAACATTTTGCAAATACTCACTTGAAGACTCAACTTCATTGACACATCTAAAACACATCAGACATATACTTCCCATGGTTTAAACTGGAAAAATGAGCAGACACATCAACAAGAAGACCCTGCTAGAAAAGGGGTAAAAAAAAAAAATCAATTCAGAAACCAACCATTTTCTACCCATGGGAAGAAAAAAAAAAAAAAAAAAGGAAAGAAAAAAAAGAAAAAAGAAATCAGAAAAATCTACAGACTGAGAACAAACATTTCACAGAGCTGAAGCCCTCTCAGCCACAGGACATGCACCTCCAGGGTGCATAACAAGACACATAACACTTCCAGCTTTTGTTTCTTCCCACTCTCCTCATCCCAGCACCACATATAACTATTTTTGCTAACATGCTATAAAGTTCAAGAGACTGCACATACATATTTATATTGTCTCCCATTAGACCCACTGAGTGTAATTTGGAATAAAAAAGCTCACAGAGTCTTTTCTTATAACCAACCTGAAAATGAGAACATAGATAAACAAGGCACTCGCAATCCAACTGTCACACAAAATTATCTTCTGGGCTGAAATTGCTCCTGTTTGGTTTTAAAATGCAAGAAGAAATTATTGCAGACAGTCACCAAAAACCCCTCCACATTTTTGTGCTGCCCAGCCACCCTCCCCTGGAATCCAACACGGGGATGACTTTCTTGAGTGGGAGGCAGAAAAGAAATATCCAATTTATATTAAACAAACAAAAAGGCTGTTGTAAAAATAAGGAGGCTTGACCTGGGTCTGGGCCACAAGGTCGAGCCGGATCAATGCCTTTTTAGTTTTAAATTGAAGGCATTCTAATAATTTGGGGTAAATAGAACAGAGCACTGGATTTGGCAGATTCTTGTTATTCCTGAAACACTCACTCAAGTCTAGATGTGTCCTCACCCAATCTTGAAGGGTTTATATATGTGTATTTCTCAAAGGTTCTCATAACTCCCAGTAAATGACAGCTCAGGAACACTCCTCTGCAGTCCCAGCACACAATGCTCCCTTATCCTTACACTAAACCACATTCTGACAGCATTAAAAGTCTGTACTATAAAATTTGAAGGCTCTTAATAAATGATGTACAACTAGGGATGGATGATTTGCAGCATCACTGAACTTAAATAAATTGGTATGGGTCACATCAAGGAGGCTGCTTTACATTATTTCCCCTATCACTAAGCTATTTTTTCTCCAACTGTCTTTTACAGAGTGAGGATACAGGTGGGTTAATTGCCATACTGAAATTCTGGCATTTTATTCCAGTATTCAGAAACTAATAAACTTCAAACTGAGATCTTTAACAAGAATACTCATTTTACTAATATAACAGGCTAGAAAATCTTTTAAGTTAGTTTCTCTTGACTCACTGGCAGAACAGGCATGAAAGGGAAAATTATTCACCTCCTACAGAAGGAAGGAAAGAACTAAAGGATGAAGGAAGGAGTTTTTTGCTAACCTTGCCCTAAGAAACACAACAAAAAGTTTAGAGATGCTGCAATGAGCAGGGAATGACTGTCAGCAGCAGCTCCTGCAGCAGGATGGGGACACAAGCCGTGCCAGGCAATGGCTGGGTGGGAGCTCCCTTCCTAGGGGTGCAGAGCACAGCCAGTGAAACACTACCCATACATGTTTAAGAATTTAATGCAGCTGTATTTTGAGAGGTACTGAGCCTGACAGATGTGAAATAAAAATGCTATTGTATCAGGGTATTGATCTTATAATAAAACAGTCTAAGTAATCACAATAAACATCAATTCCTGACAAACACCTTACAGCTTGTGTAAGGACAGGTTTAGGTTTAGGGACAGCTGGGGGGGGCTGTTGCTTTGTTGAGGCATTTTTTGGTTTTGTTTTGGGGATTTTTATTTTTTTAGAAAATATTATTCTTTCTCCATCATTCTGTCCTAACTCAGTGTCAAGAGAACTGAATTTCAGGATAAAGTAATAACCTGCTGCATCATTGCCTGGACCCCAAGCTGGTTCCTGCCTCCCAGTCTCTCAGTGACATTTCCTTAACCCTGTGTCCTTCAGAGTGGTACTCCATGCAGAAGACAATGCCTTTTTCCTCCCCTGTGCTCACTCACTGAAGGAGGAAAGAGTGCTGGTCATCACATTTCAGCGTTCAGATGTTAAAACCACACACGCTCCTTTTAAAACGTGTTGGGTCAGATCCATTTCTCTCCCATCCCTGCCTCTGCTTTATCTCTTTATTACAAAAGGCTGCTTAGCTCACAGGAACAGCAGTAACCCGCAGCATTAGCCAGGTTACAACACTACAGGCTTGAGCAGATCCACTCCTCAAATCAACTGTGAACAAGCAAAGCAAGTGTCAGCTCCTTTCAAGGTCATTCGGGAGGCTCTCTCCCGAAGAGATAACTTTAATAAGGAGATGCATGACTTAAAAGGCAAAACCTTGGAAGCCTTGAATTCATTTTTTAATCTTAGCTTAGCTTTTTTTAAATAAAATACTAAACATAATTGGCATAAACTTGTACCTCTAACAGTTACAAGATTGGAAAACACTGGTAGGAGTACTTATCAAATGTCACCATTTTCCTGTTCAAAACGAGTAATCATTTTGATTAACCTTTGATTTAAATGATTATATACCACAGCAAAGCAGAAACACACATGAAATTATACTCCAAAGAAACTCTCAAATTGCAGATCTCATAAGAAAAGAGTTATGTCCAAGTGGTTAGAGAATTTATTCACCATGTACACAATATTCAAACCAAAAGCTGTCTCCACACTCCCCCACCACGTGTACCCAAGAATCACAGTCTAGCCTGAATCCTGCAGCCAACATGAGACTGCTTCCATACAAAACATTAAATAATACCAAATAACAGCTAAGCTATAGAATAAACTCCTAACTACCATCTCAGCAAGGACTCCCAGTATCTTCTGTAAGGAATTTTATTCCAGGTGGGAAATCAGTGTAACCCCTCTAGTCACATATAAAAAGGTGGCCTAACGTAGCACAAAAAAAGAAATAAAATTCAGTATCTCACTTTGAGTAAATACACATTTATTCCAAACCCTCTAACAGAATTCAAAGCAGAGAGAAAAACAGGATATCAAAAGTAAATTAGACAAAGAGCTGGAGGAAATTCTGAAAAATAAAAATACATGGCAGAAAATTAAAGCATATTAAGATCTCGTCTGAAAGGGCCCATTTGTAGAGAGAATGTCCACTAAAGCCAGCACAGAAAAGACTCTCAAAAGCTTCATATTCACCAAATATAGGAATCTGTCCCTCTTCAGGAGTTCTCCTTCAGCACCAATTGTCACCCTGTAGGACTGGCTGCAGACACTCACCAGCCCCCCAGAATCCACTACACAACTTGCAGACAAGGAACTTTTAAGATACTCATTCCCAAAATTTTAAACTATTACTGCAATGTCATTTTTCTTAACAAAGGAGGTTCTGAACCAAAACTCTCTTCTTGACACTGAATCAAAAATGCTCTAACTTTTATAATCACCTGGTTTAACTAATACAAAGGTTTTAAGATGCTCAGGAATCCCTTAGATTATTCAAACTAAGCTTTCTTTCTTACTGGTTTGGATTGGCCTCAGTCATTTGGAAAACATGAGCTGATGCTCCTCCCCTCAACAAATACCAGTCTCATAATGTAGAACTGAAATTATTGTACATTGAAAAAACAGTTTCCTTTGGTTTTATAAAATTCAGTGACAAGCCATGGCCAATGCAGAATAAGCATTCATAGAATCACAGATTCTAGAATAAAATCATAGAATAGGCTTAGAAGGGACTGTCCAAGGTCAGCTGGTCCAGCCCAAGGGACAGCTTTCACTAGACCAGGTTGTTCAAAGCCCCATCCCAACCTGGCCTTGAACATTTCCAGGGATGGGGCACCCACAGCTTCTCTGGGCAACATTCAGACTTGCAGCTGAGTTTGGAGCACCCAGCCTTACAGAACAATAACTCCATCCTGGACACCAGAAAGGAACAACTGCAAACAAGGGTGGAAGCTGGGGGAGCCAGCTGAGGGCCTCTCATTGCTTCCCCAGGCTCCTCAAAAGCATCAAATGAGGCTTTTGCCCATATTTTACTCTCCAGGGAAATATGATTCCAATTAGAGACAAGAAAGCACCGTGCAATTTATCAGGGTAAAGCAGATGTCGCATGCTAGGCTGCAGAAAAGCATCACATACGTTGTCTCTAATAAAGAGGATTTTTCTGGAGTTCTGACACACACTGAAAAGCTAACAAAAATGTAGCTGGAGCAGATGCTAACTGAAAATGTGCATCCTAGAGCAGGAACTTGAGCAGCAGAACAAGTCCCTGGTACTGAAAGGGCAAAATTCCCAATACCCAAATCCCATGGCTCTAAAGCACAAGTGGAGCCATGCACCAAGCTGTACTGGCAATACAGATAGACAGCAAATACAGGTGAGACCATAGAGAGAATTTGGAGGTGAATTTTCAAATCTAATCAGATCTGAGATCACTAGTAAGGGTTTTTGTCATACTCATAGCAGGCATGATTTGCTTTGCTATTATATATTCATATGGTTCCATTCAGAACAACCTTGTTTCATTACAAGAGATTCCACTGTGCTTCACAGTCCTGCTTCATTTCTTCTAAGGCAAATTCTTCAGGAGATTAACCTGACACATTTACTCCCCTGATAATAGATCCTGTCTTTTCTGATATCATTACCAATTTCAAGCACATAGCACGAAATAGGCTTAAAATTTTTTAAAAGTAGTGACTTGAAAGCTTTCTTGTTCCCACATTTTCTTGGTACAACACATTTCACTTTACATGTAATGTTGTAAAATTCAGCTCAAGTAAATATAAAATAAATTATTAAGCTTCTAACCAAGTACTTCCAGTCCTAAAATCCCTCTTTACTGAACTTGAAGTGCTCCAGCGCTCGGCACAGCTCTAACTGGAGTTCAGCTTTTAAGCAGCTTGAAGCAGCAATTGTTCTTTTATTGGAGTTCAACATATTATTCTTATGTTTCATATGCACAGAAGACATTAGTGAAGATAAACTGTTCAACTGGTAATTGAAATTAGAGTTGCAACATCTATTATGGTAGCATCACTGTGCCACATCTTCAACACACTAGGAATGAAAAGGCTTTTGCATATGAAGCACCAGTTGTGATACTCACTGGAACAAAAATGCAATAAGAAATGGAATTAAATACATTCACACAACATAAAGTTGCCTAAAATTACTTATATTGTCATTACTAGTCTTCTACCATCCTGACAGATAAAATAAGTTAGCCCACAGTATAATTCTGGGAGATGTGTCTGAGGAAAGCACAGCTTTTTCTAAGGCTCGAGAAGTTGACACTGAAGAAAGCTGTTTAAAACATCAGTTTGCCTCTGAAAATACTGATGTTCATAATATCTACCCACCTAACAAAAAGAAACCTGCACAATCTTTGGAAGAATTCTTTGAAAGTAACTTCCTCACAAAATTGCAGAAATTACCAAACATTTCTGAGATTTCAAAATTAGGATTTT
Source organism: Parus major (assembly GCF_001522545.3). Classification (NCBI taxonomy): domain Eukaryota; kingdom Metazoa; phylum Chordata; class Aves; order Passeriformes; family Paridae; genus Parus; species Parus major. The sequence goes on from NC_031774.1 coordinate 54,767,076, forward strand.
TTTATAAAATAAGATGTAGATAAAACTATATTGTCCTTGAAATCCAAGTAATCATTAAGTAATTATAGTATCAACAAAGCTCTAATAAAAGGGCCACCAACTGAAAGACTATCCAGTTTAAGCATACTCCTGGGACCTGTCTAGCATTTCAGCTCTTTATAAATTTCTTCCAAATCAACAACTTTTAACAAGACTGTAAAATTTGCCTATCATTAACACATCAGGAAACAAAAGCTTCTCTGTATTTTAACTGATTAATGCTGTAACTGCTACCTCATGTGACATTAAAAAAAGAAAAACCACCCAGAGATTGCACACTGTCTGGTTGGGGTAACCATTTTTTTAGGGATAATCTGAAGTCCTCTGTATGGAAATAACAGCACAGACTATTTTAGAGCAAAAGGCAATTAGAAAGATGGAAATGAAGATCAATTTCCTATTTCCAGAGTGCTTCAGACTGTATACGAAGACGACTTCTAAGACACATGACAAACTTGGCTACATCATCTGTCTAAATCTGGTGTGGTAAGTAAAATGACTTGCAAAAGGAAATCAAGAAAGATATTTATCTATATATATTAAAAAATTTCCATTTTTATACCATTAGAGGAGCACTGCTTTAATCACCAAGAATGGATACTCGTTTCCCATCCTGTAACTTGGTACTCCCTGTCCTGGCACCTCCTAATTGGGATCAGAACTAAAGAAATAGCTCCTTGAAATCTGACTACAACTCCAGTCAGCTAAAGGACTGGATCAAAGCCTGGTTATTCATGGTGCTACTGGAGTCAGATACAGCTTACTAAATATTTAAAATACATAAAGATAAATATTCAGGCCTATAAATCACTACAAACCAAAACAATAGATTATTTTTAAGGTCCCTTCCAACCCAAACTATGATCCCATTTCTGCAAATGCCTCCTGGAAAAAGACACATTATATGCTTCATTCATTTTCTAATGAGCAACGTTCAGGAGTTTTATTATTATTAATTGCATATAAATTATCATGATTTTTGTATCCCTGGGAAAGTATTTAGCCATTCACCTCTCAGAGGAACAATACTGAACAAAGGCATTGAATGCAAGGCATATAAGAACAATGCAGAACACAGAAATTTATGCATGTCATTTAAAAGGCATGGCATTTTAAAAAATCAAAAGTATGTCATAAATCTTTAATTATAAGGGGAAAAAAAAAAGTCCAACTAATGTTTGTCAAGTCCTTGATAATATTTAAGCAAGAGCACTGCCTACTTCAGGAGTGCAAAATCTTCTTAGCTCACTTATCTGCATGTATCCTCAACCTCCTCTGAAGTGTTCTGCTGCAAAATTCATTGTATCCAAGATCTGCTAATCATCATCAGGAAACTCTGTTATGCATCTTAAGGATGTACTTTAAGCTCTTGAGAGGAAAAATAAATATGTTTTATTAGCTGCTTTTGGAAAATACTGATTTATATTTATTTAGAAACCTTTTCAAGTTGCACCACTGTTAAATTAAATATTTATGGCATGATTTTCCAAAGAGTTTAATACCTGTTAAGAGTTTTACATGCTGACTTCATCAGGAGTTCCAAGGGCCCAACATTTCTGCAAACCTCAGAAGTGACAAGGCTGGGATGTGGTGAAGGGTTTGAGCTTGGATGTTACTGCTGAGCTCTGAAATGCAACCAGGATTGTGCCCAGCCCCTACTTACCACCCAGCATTGCACTTCAGACAACTGAATTGGTCCTACTTTACTGGAAATACCAGAAATATGACTCTTTAATACCTGTTAACTACAACTAAAGCATCAGATAAATGCTGTTAAGTTAATCCTCAATGCATATTCCGCATCCTTTACCAGTGGGAAACTTTACAGGGGAGCCTAAAATCACCAGTGAGTCAACAGCTGGAAAGCAAAGCTTTTGATACTGAGAACAAGAAGTTGAACGAGGATGAAGCCAAAAACACAGAATAAAGAAGAAAGTCTGATATACTGTAAAAACCTGGATCTGGTGACAGTGGGAGCAGTGACTTTAGCATTTGGCTTCTCAGCCCAAACTGAAGCCCACACCTCTGGCCTCACTGTCAAATGACGTTAAAATAAGTGTTTAGGTTTTGCCATCCTTATTTTCCTCAGCTTCTGAGCAATTTGCACTTACTGTCCTTCCCAGCATTCCCAGTTTTCAGGTATCCCATGTATCCTGTTCTTTCACCAACAGATGTTTTCTCACACCTTGTAGGTGGCTGCCCCTCTTGCCCTCCCCAGGTCCCTTACCCAGTTTTAACACATGCCTAAATCTGAACAACAGTGCAAAAACATCATTTAATATTTCAAAATCAAATACCAAGACTTCCTTTTGGCATTTGGTCTATAATTCTGGCAGTAAATAAATAGGCAATAAATAAATAACATCTAAGTAAGAAATTACATCAAAATGATTCAAATGATGATCCAATGTGGTTTCATAAACCAAAGACAGATAAAACAGTTGAATGTTGCAGATTGGACACACCAATCTCCTTATACATTTTACAGCACACTACAAATCTGCCCAGCAAGTTGAGTATTTCTCTCATTAAAACAGGAGCTTTCACCACACTATAAAACATTTTCAAATGCAGACCAGAAAACCGACAAGCATATTTACTGTAAAGCTTTGTATTTGTGTCATCAATTAACAACGAAAGTTTGGAATAAAACTAAAATTAAAGCTAATCAAAGCAGCTAGCTGTCAAAACAGATGGGAACTATAGTTTTCAAATCAAGCAAGAAGGCAAAGCTTTCGAACATTTAGTGTCATGTCAGCTCATACAGACAACTTAAAGGAAGGACAACAAATGTCGGGATTTTATGAAGAAAAGGTGTCCCTGGCTGATAGATCCACATTTATGAATCTCCATTAATTTTGTGGGTCTTTTTGCTTCAGGATGATTAACTCACACCAAAGTAGACCTCTGAAATGTGAACTGTAAATAAGGTGTCGCCATGACAGTGCAGGCAAAATAAATAAAAACAGAGCCCTGACATTATTTTAGCCTCAAACAAATGCTTCAGTCCCTACATTGTCTGGCTCAGAAAGATACATAGACAGTCTCACAGACAGAGATATAAATGAACAATTGCAGTACCTTTTTCCCACACTGTTTACAGGGTTGGCTATATTCCTACTGGCAATAGATTTTCTTCTTGACAGCTTCTTGGTGTTGGTGCTGTCATCAGTGCTGTCATCCTCTTTCTTTGGTGTGTTACTTCCTTTGCTGTTCAGGTCCCTTAGCACATTATAATTAATTTTACTCGAGATTTTCTTCTGTTCTAACATCTTTTCAATTGCCTCTCCTGCTGTGCTGGCTTGAATTGGCTCCCGCTTCTTTGCAGATTTCTTTGGCTTAATTAAAATATAAAATTAGTGATGTAGATATAAACAAAGTTTCCATGAAGCAGAGGGGCAAGCTGGAGTGCAGCAGTCCTGGCTCAGGTGCTGCTGATGTGGGAGATGCAGGTGATGTGCCCAGGCTAAGCCAGTGCTCCATCTCCTGCCACTCAATGGGATCAAAGGGTCTCTTTTCTCCAAGAGATGTTTGTTTGCTTTTTTGCCAAATGCCCAGAATTTATTAGAAATTCTTTACTTAATAGAGAGAGAGAGAAGGATGGGCCATTTTTCACTTACAAAAAAAAAAGGGGGAGGGAACTCCTGTTACAGGAATAGGGACCTCAAAGCATCACCCAGCATGGAAATAAAGCATCTCCTCTGCTAAAACTGCCTTTAAAGCATGAGTGAAGCTGGGTCACGACTCCCCAAAGCACTGAGAACTCCCTATCACAACTCCAACTGTGTTTCATACCAAATCTGAACACAGCGTGGGAAAGGCTCTACCCAACTCCTCCTCCACACTGAAAAGGCCAAGAGCACAAGCAGCAGCAGCAGCTTCCCAAGCACGGGCTGGCAGCAGCACCAAGGGACAGGGAGCAGGAGGCTGCAGCCTCGGGAGCACTGTCACCTGCAGCTGCCTCTCCCAGGCACAGGCTGGGAGCCTGGCTGATGCTGTGCAGAGCCAGGCAACCAGGAACCACACTGGAGAACATTTCCAGCCATGTCCCATGCCTGGGTGGGTACGAAAAAAACCCACAACCCAGAATCTCTGTTTCTCATTTGGCATTTTCCTATTCAAAGGAAGGTTTTAACACCAAGCTCTGCGGGAGATTTATTTTTTAATGGATAATAGCCCCTCTGTTTACCTACATGGGTCAAGTGCTACCTTGAAATTGGAAAGCACCATATTAATCAAGTTCTACTCGAGCTGTCAGAAACAATAAAAGGTTAGAGAAAAACTCCTGTGTTGTCTGAACAAAAAAGGGGGTGTTTGGGCTACGTGGCACTGCCAACGAGTTATACAATTTTCAAAATTGCTGGTAGACTGCCACGTCTGCATAAATGCAGGATGAATGAGAAACTCTGAAGTATAAAACAGTGTTTCATTGTCTGGTTTTGTTTTTATTGTTGAAATACCTAGGGGAAGCAGGAAAACGCTGCCTTTCACATTAGTCGGAAAAAAAGATAGAGGATATACACACTAAAAACTAACATGGGTTTTAGTTGCATGTGGAAGATTTGACTTGTCACTTGCTCAATTACACAAAATACTAATGCTGTAAATCGTGAATATACGGCCAATTAAGCTGCTTTAAACTGCTAAACATGGAGACAGGACATGCCATTTGTTAACATAACCGTTGCATTTTTTATGAAAGGTAGAACAAAATACCCCTTCAAGTGACTGTAACAAGGATCTGTTCAGTTCTCCATAAAGAAATCATTATTGTAAGAGCAAAGAAAGCCACTGAAGTTATGGCAAGTACAAACAAATTCCCCATGCACACGTTAAAAAAAAAAAATCAGACATGTCTTAAAACCTGTATTTTAATAAGCAAGCAATTAGAACAGCAATCATAAATGCAAAGAGCCAGCTCTGACTTTGACATGCACAGAATTTTCTCATAATAGCAATTTAAAATAAAAGTTTGGGCAAGAAAGTGTTTTACTCACCACCTAAAAAAAAAATACAGCCTTGCAATTCAGTAACAGCTAGATGTACTGGAGCTTTTGCTCCTTTAGTGGTGACCTGTACCATTATGCCCATACATCTACAGGGAGCTGATCAGCAGATATAATGAATTTCCAGGACATTTTCAAACAGACACAGTTAACACACAATTTAATACCTTGTGTTCCTTATAAATCCCAAGCTCCTTCTCTTTTGCTATTCTTGCTTCTTTTTCTGAAAGATGACAAAAGGGTAACCAGCATGAAGATTACACAAGACTATGTATTTCAGCAACACCAGCCAAAAGGCAAATTTCAGTCCTACATACTTACCTTTTTGCTCCTTCAAATAATCTGCATTCTCTTTCATCCACAGCTCTGCTTTTATCTGAGCTTCAGCTTCATTAAGTATATACTAAAAAAGAAAACAAATTTATCTACTTTCAGAAATCACATTGAAAACCACAGAGCAAAACTGAACTGAAAAACCACTGGCAAGGTCAATCCATATCCAATTTTTAAAAATACATTAAAAGAAAACATGAGTGATATAAGACAATCAGAGAGAATTTCTAGTAACATCTGAAGCTGGCACAAGCAACAACCTGTTTTCAAAAAACAGTGCCTGGTTTCCAAACTATGATGAACTGACCAAAAACAATCTAGGACTCATTATACATGGTCTGTTAATTAAAAAAAAAATGATCCTGGGCTTATGATCCTTTTTCATATGATACAAGAGGCTATCATGACAATGTGGTTGTCTGCAAGTAATTCTGTGTGCTGATGGTGGTCTGTAATTCAAAACAGGATAGGAACCATTGCCCTGTGCAACCAAAACAAAAAACACGTGTTTTCTGGGTAGGTTTCTGTGAAGCTTTACACAGTTACTGAGATGATTAGTTCAATGGCCACATCTGTGTGAAAGAAACCAGCTCAGATTGCTGGAGCTTTAGTCCTCTAGATTTTAGACAGCTGGGTTCAGTAACCACATGTAGACGTTTTGCAGTTAACTCTACCTAATCTCTGTAATATCTTTAGTGGGAATGGAGCTGTAAAATACATCTAGGACTAGCCAGATGAATCACAGAAATAAATAGACAGGTAGCAATTACTTAATTGTAGATGAGATGACCTAAATGTAAAATGAAGCCCAGTATTTAGCACAATTATCAATGAAACAAAAGTTCTCTACAGACAATGCTGTTTGGGAGTGAAGAACAGCAGAATGGAGAAGACAAATTAGGTCATCCATCATGAACAAGACACTTTAATTTTAAGCAGTGCACCTGAGACTTGTAAAACTATGTTTAAGTGCAAGAAAAGCAATCAGAGGTTTCTCCATCTTTTGGATCTGAACATTGAAGATTTTCTTCATAGTAAGATGTACATCTAGGATTTCATAAGAAAAGTAATTCCAGTCAAATGAAACTAATGCAGGGAAGAGTCCTTCCTCCAAGGGCTAAGCATACAAGCAAATGGCTGTGCAGGCCCTGGTTTATCAGACCAATATTTTTACTCTTTCATCTGCTTCTATTAAAAGTGGGCCATAACAGTAAAATCCACTTTATCCAAGCTCAGTTATTCATCCCTCTTAGGCTTTCAGAGATTTCATAATTGTGGGCTTCCAATATTACAGTCTATTGCCACAGAAATGAACATAAAGTCATAAAAGCAGAGTTATGACTTCATCATATAGCCTAGGAAGAGCAGAAGATGTGTTCCTCCCCTGTGATTGTTTAAATTATGGACTGGCTATGGTGAGAAGTATGGTGAAAGCAGCCTTCCTGCTCCCTCCATTCAATGTCTGCTCAGATCGTGAGACCCTAATGCCCAGCCTAGAAAATCCCAGCTCACAGGTATGCTTTGGAGATCAGTAATTCCTCTACAACCTCATCAGTCTCAGTGATTCTGCACCCCAAAATAAATTTTTAGCACTGGCATTATCTGTTCAAATGACACTGTAAACCAGCTGGAGAGGGCATCAGGCTCAGAGAGCTGGACTGCCGCGTGTCCAGGCACTGAGCAGTCGTGTGGCCTCCAACAAGCCCTTTACCACAGCCATGCATCTGTCCCACTGAGTCTATGTGTTAAATATATGTCACTATGTATGTTACTTTTTGCTGCCACACAAATACAAATGAATCCAGAAAACATCACAGAAATCTTTGGAAGTACTTAGGAGCCACACATGCTGGTTTTACAGTTTGGTTTCCATGGCAGCCTCCTATGCTGAATCTGTCTTAATTAAATAATGAATGTAGAGCTCCACCAAACTTTTTAAAGTTCTCCTTTGGAATAAAGGACTTTCTAAAACATAATTATTCCAGCATGTTAAAAGCAAGCAGCAGCCTTATATATAACTTGGGCATGGAACACCAAATTCACAGGTTTGCATGAACATTAGATTTCAGATCACTGAAATTGCTCAAACCTCTCTACAGATTGGAGAGAAGAGGCAGTTGAAAAGAGAGGATAAACCAGGTAAGAACCATCTTGTCTTTCTCAGACATCCAGACAACCAGGACAAAAGACACCCAGGACAACAGGGCACCTTACCCGATCTATTTCACTGTCATCGATTCCACTCAGATCTAATTCGCCATCTCCTGTATTCTCACCTACAGAAAAGAACACATTTTAATCAGCCTATGTTTGTCCAAAGTCTATTGCAACTTAAGTTCTGCAGTAATGTAACACTTCAGGACTGTCCTTCAGAGATTTGCAACTTTCTGTCTTCATCCAGGAGGTTTAATGTGTTGCTGAGTATTTTCAATACAGAACTTCACACACACAAATTCATCACATTGGATTAATTTAAAACTCAGGAACCAGCACAGTCTTCATCAGTACTAAAAATCTGCCAGAGACTTCCAGTCACATTTTTTTTCACTCATTTTAATTTACAGACACAAATGTTCAGCAGGAAGCTGGTGAAACCATTTCAAAAAGATGACAACTTTCCTTCATCATAACAAAAACTTCTCTGTCAGAGCATATAGGTCAGTAATTCATCTCTAAATTATGACTTAGAAAATATTTTCTATTTTCAGGGAAGCAGCACAGACCACTGCTGACAGTTACACCATGGCTTTCTTCTTGACTTTGCATAATTACAATTTCACTACAATTTTGCTAGTTTGGTAAGTTATTAAGACTTCTGAAAACAAATTTTCAAATATTCCATCCATTGAAAAGCATAACAGCACAGAACTGAGGCTTAATTTGTGACTGGAACAGCATACAGCTGCAAAACCTGATTTTCCACATCACATTAAAGAACTATAGCAATACACTATTAATGTAGTCCAGGTAGAGAAGAAAACAAATTATTTAACAAAGCCTTATGCTGGGGAATGAAGCAACCTTCTTGGTCATCTCCATTACATCTAATAAAGATCAAACAAGAAGTGACCTCACCAGTTCACTTGCAGAAAAATATACACAAATTACATTTCAACAATCTGCAATAACAAATTAAAACCAAAGTGGTGCAGAACAGCTTGGCATATTCACAGTTCCCACTCCCCAGTACTGGGGATGTATCTCCCCACAAACCAAGACCTTTGAACGGATGATTCCCCAGCCTGGTGCTCCTGCACAGCACTGGACCAGCAGAGAGTGGTGCCAGCAGCAGCTCTAGGATCCAGTGACAGGTCATGGCAACCAAATGGTCAAGTCAAGCAAAGCTTGCAGTGAAGAGCACTCCCAGAAGATAAAAAAATTATCTGCTTGACAAAAGTCAGGGGTTTAAACCAGTTGCCTGAAGTATGTGAAATCACAAGACTGGGAATCCAAGAAAAAGCCAGGTTAGGAATGAAGTCAGAGATTGCTGAGGTGGTACAAAAGCTATGGCTGCTCAACTCAACAGACATTCCCTGGGATCAGCCACTGAGCACTCACTGAGGACTCAGGTCTTTTCAAAATCCACCTGAAACAATCAACAGAAAGTTTTATACTTTCCACCCAAGCCACAAGCAAAATGGATTTTAGCCCCCCCCCCCCCAAAATGTCCCATCACAAGGAACAGCACAGAATCACCGAATGGTTTGAGTTGGAAGAGACCTTAAAGATCATCCTGTTCCAACTTCCAGCCATGGGCAGGGACACCTTCCACCAGACCAGGTTGCTCCATCAAGCCTGGCCCTGGACACTTCCAGGCATGGGACATCCAGTTTCTCCAGACAACATATTCCAGTGTCTCACCATCTTCACAGTGAAAGATTTCTTTTCAATATCCAATCTAAACCTTCTATCAGTTTGAAACCATTTCCCTTTGTCCAGTCACTCCATGCCCTTGTAAAAGGTCCCTCTCCACCTCTTTTGTAGCTCCTTAAGGTACTGAAAGGCTGGAGGTTGATCACCCTGAAGCCTTCTCTTCTCCAGGCTCAACAATTTCAGTTTTCTCAGCCCCTCCTCATAGCAGAGGTGCTCCAGCCCTCTGTAACATTAAGGTTTTTTTTTTCCTGAGATTGTCTTATAGAAATAATAACAAGTTTACCAGTTCAGATAATTTGGTGCTAAAGTCTTTAGCACCAAAAAGACTTTAAAGAACATTTCTCACTGCCGTTATATTTAAAAATTAATCACACACTAGTCCCAGGCACCAGATTTACTTTACAACCCTTTTTCCCAAAAATACTTTAGAAGTGCAGAAGATTTTATAATAACTCCATAATTGATCAGTACATATGCTTTTCTTCTGGTCTGATCTCTGCAGTAAGAGCAGAACTTTCTGCACCAGTGCCAGCAGCTCCTCACGCAGGCACTCTGCTACCAGCCAGCCAGGCAGGCAGGGATGCACCCCCAGGACATGGCCCAGCAACCCCTGGCTTGAGGATGGGGAGGAAAAGCAAGGTGACAAAATACATCCCTGTGGTTTGCTGCCTTTTTAATGCAACTGACTGAAATTATTTTAGCACAGTATAATCATTCAAAGCGTGGAGGGGAATCACCCAAGGGAGCACAGGGTATTCTGCAAGAGAGTACTGTACATCTCTCCTGCTGGAACCAAGACAAAAACTTCCAGTGAGCAAAATGGCTGAATTTTCACCAAGGAAATGAGTGAATACTGAGTCCACTGTCTGAGACACCCTCCCAGGAGATGGTCCACCTGGGTCCAAGAAATGTTCCATCACATAAAATAAAACAGCTCAACAGCAGAGTGCAAGGGAAGTCCTGACCAGGATAACCTGGTTCCTAGGCTGGAAGCAGTTCATACAAAAATGGAAATTGAACTGGGTCTCCCATAGGCTGGGTAGCACTTTAACCACCAAACTGTAGGACAGAAGCGGGGATGGCGTCCACCTTCATTGCATTGTCTACCCCTTGTTTCCTCAAGGGTGTTTTGGGGAGAAAAACCCCAAATTTTCAATTTGGTTTACCTGCATGAATAAAGGATTTCTTTTTCTTCACTGTTCATTGTACCAGATAAACTAAAGTGTCCACTGTCAACACAGGCTTGGAATTATGGACAGAATAAAACTGAGCCAACCTTGAAAATCACTAGTAAATTCTTAAAATCATAGGTTGGGAAACCAAAACTTGGAAGTGGTGATGAACATACCTACTGTTCAACTTTACATAAAATTGATCACGATATTTATGGTAGTAAAAACTGCCAAAGCATCTTAAAAACAATAAAAGTATCCCACTGAAATCAAGCTGCCACTGCTTTTCATCATTATACACCTTGCTCCTCCTATACCCCACTATATTTTTGGATCAGAGGTTTAAAATTTAATATGTCACAGTACAGTAGGTGCCTGTTCTCTTATACAGCCTTAACATGCCAGACTGAAAATGATGCAATTTCAGGCACCATGAACAATTTTACTTGTCATTTTAAATATAACTTGTTACTGAATTAGGTGCCAGTTTTTCTCATTGGATCAATTAGCAACAGGGACAGAAAACTCATTCTCCAACTGTTAAATTGCAGAGAAGAATCCAGAAGCAAGTTACACGTAATAAGCATATCTTAGACCCCCATAACAGCAGCGGAGGGAGTAATTGCAGGATATCCCTCTGCCTGCAAATCTTCCTTTTTCCTGCCATGGCAATAGACATTCATTAAATGGGTTTTTCAGAAGTGAAGGTGCCTTCAAATTCCGAGTTTAATGCTTTCACTGAGAAAAAAAAAAACATGTTTCATTACAGAATGCCAATTCAAAATAAAACACATCCATTTTGGCATGAAAATTTCCGTGGCAATCATTTCCAACAGGAGTAGACCCTACCAGCCACAAATATCTGTCTGCTTGATGCTACACGGTTCACTGCAGGGCATGGAAAGCAAACCCATTGCTTTTTTATGTACCAGAAAGATCTTCCCAGCTGCTAAACTTTTCAAATCGATTTCTAAATTATCATTTTCTCTTTTAATAAAAGGGTCGAAATGAAATGTTCGACGAAATAAAAACACAGATGTGGCCAACATCTGGTCCAGCCTCTTAAGAGCTTATTTAAAAGCAGTAGCATCACGTGGCACAGCTCTGAGACATCACAGATTTCTTCTGTCAAGAAAAACAACCACTTTACTACAGGGCACAGGCAAAAAATAGGTTGGGCATTAAAAACAACAACACTCCTCCTCTTCCCTCCAAATCCAGTTGTTCAACGAAACAACTTAGAACGAAACAACGAAGAGCTTAAAGCAAAGACCAGCTCTTTGCCATCCTCACCCAACATCTCTGTAGCAAGAGGAGGAGGATGGGCACTTCTAGAGCTTTCCATCAAGGTACTGAATCAGCTACATTCATACTACCTAAAACCATCAATCATCCAGCCAGCTCCCTAAAAATTTAAAAATAAACTCCCCCCAAAGCCCTCCCTTTACAGCCTTTTAATGTCTCTCCAACCAATTCCAGTAGACATGAGGGCTACAATCAGACACTGGGGATTAGGTTTGTAAACCTGTAGGATTATTAACTGTTCTTGTCATTACTAAATACAAACTAAACTGTCTTTTAACACACCCTCTCCCCTCTCCCTGCCTCTGTGCAGCTAGTTAAATGCATACATAGTGCACTATTATGGGGATTTATTACAGAAGAATCATTCCACCCAATATATTTTAAACCCCACATTTTTAAAAACAGCCACATGAAGAATATGTTTTTCTGTTTCTATTACAGGAGGCAGCACTATTTATTGCTCTGCCCAGATAAGAGGATTTCCTTGCAGACAGAAATGGAGGCTGAACACTTCCCAGGAAATCCTCTAGAGCAGATATAATAGAAAGGCCCTTGGTCTTCTGGTCCTATGCAGCAAATACATCCTTCATCACACCGTTTCATAGCAAAGAGTTTAAACAAAGAACCTTTCCACCTATTTGGCACAACACCAGACACCAAGCACTTCCAGCACAACAAAATCTGAAAACAGTTGAGAGATACATTTTCAGCTACAAAAATCCTTAAGCAACAAACCAAACAACCTGAGCCCAGGGCAGCAGAAGCACTGGGATTGATTGCTGCTCTCCAGGGAGGGATTAAATCCAGTGGGAGCCACAGAAAGCTCCTGCAGATCATCAGAGGGACCCAGTGGGCAGAAAGGCTTTAACATCTCAAACTGATGAGTGAGGCCAGTGCCACTTTGGGGAACTGTAACTTTGGGGAGTGCGAAGGGAAGTTGGTGGCTTAGCATCAAAAAAGGCACTGCACAACCACGCCAGGATATAATTGATTAGCTGATCAGAGGGGACACAAAGCCATCTGGAGGGGGAGATAACTGATTTACTGAGGGGTGTGAAAGGGACAGTCATTAAGGGTGGGTAACTGGGAGGGGAGAGGAGCTGGGCAGACAAAGTGCGGTGGTGATTGTGCTGTAGGGCCCAGGCAGGGAAGAGAAATGGATGGGAAAATGCTGCAGGAGTAACAGCAGCACAGGATGAAGTACAAGGATTGATGGGTGTGCAAACGAACACACCACACATGAAGGCATGAGCAGAGTCTGCAGGGCCATATGAGTGGAGAACACTGCAATTTTCACTAACACAGGGCAGGAGCCTCCCTCCAGAGCAGGCTGGGAGGTAATCCTGGCTGTTCAAGCTGTTGCAAACCCCATTGCTCCAGGTAAGGCAATCCCAGCCCGCCCTGCCATGCTCCCATCCCACAGCATCACCCTGCAGCTGCCAAGGGCTCCAGTTCCCCCAGCTCACCTTCAGCAGCATCATCATGTGCTGTCACAGAAGAAGCATTCCCCAAAAACAAAACAGAAGGGCAGAACAAAATTAATTGCACTTGCTGATGAAATAAGGTCAGAAAACACATGACGTGTATGCTCATATTTAAGAGAAATTTTTTTTTTAATTTATTGTACCTGGAGCCACCTTGAAAATTACAGCCTACTCCTTCACAGTGCCAAATCGACACCACGATTTAGGTCTGGTGGCGTACAGAGCACACGAGGCCATGCACACAACATAAAGATAAATGAAGTCTGTCACTTTATTATTTCCTTCTGCCAAGGCAAGGTTAAGGGGTCCTCTCCAGCCAAAGCCAAGTTTCCAGCCTGCTAGTTCCTCGGAGAAAGCAAACACATCACACCACAGAGTGAGGCCCCCTCTTCCCAGAAACATTCATTCCTGCTGACGAGGGATGGTGGGAAGCGCTGCCGGCCGGCGCCGGGCTGCCCAGCACGGCCAGGGCACACAGCCCTGCCTCTGCACAGTGCCCACTGGCCAGCTCCTCACACTGGGACCGTAACAAGTGTAGAGGCAGAGCCAAAAATGCTGCAAATGAAGGGCAAAGAGGGAAAAGGCTTAATTTAATAAAAAAAGGAAGTCCACATACTCTACTATTGCAAGGTCAGCCTGTAGAAAAGCTGGGATGTACAAGCTCATCAGCTATTTCCTCACTCCTGCCTACTGAAAATAGGACTTTCTCACCAAGCAAAGCAGAGTAACAGCCAGGGCCAGCCCTGGATGGTTTGCAGGCACTGCACTGGGCTCATCTGCTGTAGGCAGAAGATTTTTCCTACAGCACTGGGCCTGAATGCAGCACAGCACTAGAATCCCATCTTAATTAAGTGTCTGTGTCCATTTCCCTACACTGAGACTCAAGGTCCAGATGCTCTGTCCTGCACAGCTGAGTGACACCCAACAGCCTTCCCCCAGCAGCCACCTTCCTACAGTGGTCTCAGAACCATTATCCATTCACAGGAACGGAATTTCAGATCTGTGGTGCTTAATGATATAAGGAAATAAATTATGAGAAAAGCTTTTCCTGCAGTCAATCCCTCTCACAGAACTTTTGTTAGTGAATATAATTTTTATTAATTGAATTTCAGTTTTGGGAAAAAAAAAAAAAGCACCTAACCACCAGCCCTGCTGCTTTCCTAAGAGCACATCCATACTGAAACAAATGCTTTGTTTAACCTCATAGTCCATGGAGGGTTTAACCAAACCACATCCTCATACTTTACATCCAGTTAGAGGTTATACCATTCGTCTAACAGACATGGAAACTTGTTAACTTATACTAAATACTTCAGAGAAACAGTTAATCTCTCCATTCTTTCCAGAAATTCGCCCTGCAATATATATTTTTTTCAAAGCAGGTAGTACAAAACCAGCCCAGGAATAAACAAAACCCTTCTGATTCTGAAGAATTTTCTTTGAAAAGGTAAGCTCCTGTTCATTGAACTACACAGCAACATAAAAAGCCCTTAAGAAAAAGCCCCTTTCAACCTCCTAAAATAAATACAGCTGAAAATTAGGCTTTTGAACAGAAGAACATCTTGACACTGTCCTCAAAACCAGCAGCAGATGTTCTTCTTCTGAAATAATGTTCATGTTCCCCCAACACCTTTGGAAAACAATGATAAAAAGCATGGTTTATGCAACCTACTTGTTCCAACCTGTCGTTCTTTTCCAAGCTCACAACCCTGCTGCCATGACTGAGTGCTCAGAGAACGCCTGCTTTCAACACTATCAAAGAAGTTCTCTTTTGCTGATGCAACCAATAACCAATAATCAATCTGACCAATACTCTACCCAGAAGCATACTACCTAACTACCACAAATGACATTTTTCAGTGCCAAACTCTGGAAATTGCAAGAGCTCCCATGCATAGACACAAGTCTTCTCCAGCCTGTGATTTCTGCACCCAGCAATGGCAAGACCACGGCGCTAGTTCCGAAAGTGCCACAC
Organism: Parus major; assembly: GCF_001522545.3. Taxonomy (NCBI): domain Eukaryota; kingdom Metazoa; phylum Chordata; class Aves; order Passeriformes; family Paridae; genus Parus; species Parus major. The sequence goes on from NC_031774.1 coordinate 54,782,263, forward strand.
ACTCACACCTCAGCCTACGTCCATACATTCACCCCCTCCTGCCTGAGCAGTTATGGACTTAAAACTTTTTAAAATGAAAACTATAAAGACAGATTTCCCTTGCTTATTATTTCCCTTGCTTTTCCAGACGATCACCAATTCCCTGCAGTACTTTCCTCCTTTGCCTTTTATGCTGTTCTTGGCATCTTTTCTCCCCTTTCCCTTCCCCCAGCCTTCGTTCTTCTTGGTGCCTTCTGGCCCGTATTTTCTGCATTTTTTAAAATCTGTGCAGGGGGATCCAAGAGTAACAGTTTATACAAAGGGAGAGACCAAGGAGAAGAACTGATCAGCATCTCAATCAGCTCCCCTCTCCAAACCCCACAAGGGCAGAGCACTGCCGTTATCTCTGGCAGAGGGCGAGGGCAGTCCAACACCCTGGAGAGCCGACAGCAAGAGCAGCCGGGCTCAGAGCCCACTCCAGCTCGCTTTCCCCATACTGACAGACCACTGTGTAAAACAGCAAGAGCACTTTACACCCGAGCCAGCCACAAAGGGAACAGCTGGCTTCATGTTTAAGTGCTGAAGCATCATTTCTGCAACTCGCCAGGTCTTGCTGCGGGCGCTAAATGTGCTGCTGTCTGTCCCTGCAAGCCCAGGATCCTTGACTGGCCAGCACTCTGCCAGACCAGCCTATGTTTTATTGAGAAGTAAATCTCCACCTGTAACCCCCACACCAAATAAAATACAATGGTGAGCTCTGCACTACAGAGAACTTAAAAGCAAATCTTAGAATTTTGCAGGGACTATTATAGTTGCTTTTTTGTTTTCTAATTGTGAATCAATTTCTGTTCCACCACAAAAAGAATTTAAATTTATACAGCCATGTAAAAGTATCCAACATACACAAATTGATCGAGGTGGTGGCATCCTAGTCCATGGCAGGGAGGTTGAAATGGATGACCTTGAAGGTCCCTTCCAACACAAACTGCACCAAAAGAGCTGCTCCAGGTCAAAAACAGCCTACCAAAATAACTTAACTCAGACGAGCAAGAAAGTGAGGTGAGTTGAATTTTCCACTTATAACTCGCATCTAGCCACCCTTACCACCTCTCAGCTAATTTCTACCCTCTCCTTTGAGGTTCAGAGCTTATCTATGGTAGATCTGGTGACAAGCTCAGCACCAGCCACCAGAAGCCACCTAGATGACAGAAATGCTTCAGCAGAAAATTATTAGCATTAAGAAAACATCAAAATATAGAGTATGAAATTATATACCCAAGTCTTTATTTAGAGAAAAAAAATCAATTTGTGTCCTGGCCATTTAACACACTGTCTGGACAGGCTGAATGGTGAGAAGCTGTTAACTGAAAGAAAATTATTAGGTAAGAAATTTCTCATTTTGTTACCCAGCTTCTTCCTTCCTTCATTGCTAATGAGAAATAGCAAGCAGGGAATTACAGAAATGGGGAGAGGGAAGAGAAGATAAAAAAATTACTCTTCTTATTAAATAGAACAACAGGCAAGAGCAGAAGCTTCCCCATCAAATGCAAGGTGGGAACCTGGCCCAAAGGAAATCCTCTGAGGTGGATGGGGGCTGGACTCAAGAGCAAGGAACAGGCAGAGCTTCATGTTGCCAGAACCATCAGAGACATGGAGCAGAGACAAAGGACACATAAGATCCTGACTGATTTTGTGATCAGGTCAACCAGTTGGGGTTTACAAACATGGAAGTTGGAGATACTTGGTTTGAATTCTTAAAAGGTGTTTGAATAGCTTAAAAGCTACAAAAATGCAGATCTGTGGTAAGAGCATAATTTATGCAGCAGAGACCTCCAGCCAGCAGAGACCATATTTTAAAGTAAAAATTACAGCAGTTGCACTGTTTCTTGTTAGATGAAGTGCTCTCTTTTTGTCTCTGACCATGCCTAGTGGCTGAGAAACATATAAGTGATAAAGTACTTCTCTGTCTCACTCTGGACCAAACAGAGCCCTTGTAGGAGCCCTGCCCCAGGGACCAAGGCAGTTTTGTGTCCATTAAGGCAAGTATAAATGAAGCATGTAAAGATGTCTGCAACCCAAAGTTTAGGCATTGCCTGGGTGGCTCCAGGTGCCCCTGGAGCACAGCAAGCTCCCTGGGTCACCTGGCCACACTGCAGCACACACTGCTGCAGAGAGCACAGCTGCTGCAGAAACTCCTCATGAGGACAGGCAAGGCTCTGTCCCTCACCTCCTCCTCCTCCTCTCCCCTCTGGTTCAGTGACAGCAATGAACCTTTTCCCAGATGCACAGTAGACAGAGGAGAAGGATTTTAACATTTTGCCTGCAGCAGCTCTGAGGCCTTGGCATTTGGACAGACTGATCCATAAGCACAGCACAATTAGCATGTGTACTCCATATGCTTGAGATCCATCCATTACAGCACTGGAATGCCCTCTGACACCGCAATTCTCCAAAAGAAGAAAGTTGCAGAGAAGTTCCGGGAGAATAATTTGTCTTATCCTCCAAGAACAGTGGAACAAGGCACTTCCATGCACAGGAGGTTTTGATGGAGCTGGGGAAATAACCTTTTCCCAACAAAGCTCAGCAGCATGATTCACCTGTGAAGCACAGAGCCGGTTTCAAAGGCAGTCTTTCAAGCCAATGGCTAGCAGAAAGGCCAGCCATCTGCTTGTGCAACCTGTCCTTATCATTAATCTCAACATCTGACTTGTATATAAAGTTTATGTACTAACAGGACTATGCTTCATGTGTCATTTTAGCTTTGTTCTGCATTGCTGATTTTACAGTTTCTCCTCAATCTGGCCAGGTTCTCCTCAACCTCTCCAGGTTACAGGCACTCAAAGGACCCTGCTTAAATGCTGATTAGATGCAGAGCAAAGCAAAGACTTTGGAAAGATTTTACTAAGTCTCAAAAACCCGGTAAGCATTTCAAAGGGCTCACTGGAAAAGATAAGGTCCCACATCCAAATGTAATTAATTCTGTATTTAAATTTATTAGGCCTCTACTTAACACAGTGTTGCAGAGGCAGAAAGTCACAAATCATGTCTCAGTCTCAGGTACACTGAAAGGATTCATGTCTCTTTCTGCTGTGCAGACATTTTATTGTACAGCATATGGCATAGTATCAGAGTTGTTCTTTAATTAAGTGAAAAATGATATTTCTGTGGAGCTCAATCCAGGTTCTCCACAACAAACAGTATTATCCACCCATTCTCAGGAACATGACTACATGTCCACAGCCCACTGGGAGAGAGTGACGTACTTTTATCACACCAGTTCATTTAAACACATTCAGCACCACAGGTAATAATAATTTCTCTGAAATCAGGAAAGTTTATTTTGAATTAACGTAATCAGGGTTGTCTTCTGGAAATAAATTCTGGATAGAATTTTACTATTTCATTACAAAGTCACACCAGATCATGATTACAAATTCAGCTCTACTGTACTCTTCTGCGGAATATACATTTATTTATATTATATTTATTTTACTTCTTTAGGTAAGAATAGATGGATTGTTCCTTATCCTAGTTTTAACTAGGCAAACTCTTTCCACAGCAAACTTCAGCATCATGAACTGTGCAGTGAAATAAGCCCAGGATAATGAGCTGACATCATGAAAGGACTGGTGAGGGAAGAGCTTGCAAGATGCACAGACAAAAGCCCTGTCTCTGAAGGAGTAAGACTTTAAATCTTGCTAGCAAGATAAAGCAGAGAATACTGAAGTCCAGACAAAACACTCCCATGCAATTCCCTTCACGCCATCAAAACCAACATAAAAATCATTAAATGCTAAAATAAAGCCAAGCAAAGGAACATTACTGTCAGCAGCTGCCATCTGAAATGAATGACCTGGGTTGAAAGCGTTTGCTGATGTAGCTACAAGTTGCCACAAAGGCTTGAGGGCTGTGGCACCAAACTGGTCTGTGGAACAGCTCGAGCCAGGCTGGTGGAGCTCGGCTCTGCCATTACCCCCAGGGACCGAGGGCATGAAGCTGGAGCTTTGCCACTCAAGGGCCTTTTGGGAGCAGGACCACCTGCACCCCTCCCTCCAAACCAGGAGCAACAGACCCAACATCAGGCCAAGTCACTATTTCTGGCAGCAATGGGAAATAAGTCAGGGATTCTGGCCTTTGGCCAGAAGAGGTTTGCAGGTCGATGAAAGCACCTTATCGTTCTGACACCACTGACAGGCACCAGCAACATCCCTGCCTCGGCATCAGCTGGGGGAAATCCAGCCAAGGAGCACCAGAGGCTGTGGAGGAACAGACCCCAACATCTGCATCCACAAAAGTTTAATTCTCAAGGTGTTTCTCAGCTGCTACCAAGAGACAATTTCATCACCGCAGTGACACTGCAATCAACCAGCTTGGCTGACCAAAATGATGCATCTGCCAGCCATAAGAACTTACAGAATACATTTTTCTGCATTTTGCCCAAAAGGAGAGGGCAGTTTTGAACAACACAAGTCATCTAAATCGCAGTCTTAATTGTGCTGGTACTTAAAAAAAAAAAACAAAAAAACCCAACAACCAAGAACAACAATTTTAGGCTTTTGTGTTAATTTTAGACATTGCATTTTCCTTCACAATGTAGGAAAATCAACATTAGAAATCTTTGGATGCAGCAAAGAGAATGAGGAAACTTGCCAGTTTTTGAAGAATCAACAATTAATATTATAGCAATTAACTCAGAAGGGTAACTACATGATACTGTAGGGCTCCCTGTGTATTCTGTCCCAGTGATTGCTTAAAAAAATAATTTAGCAATGAAATGAAGTAAAAAATGTTCTGTTTATTTTTTTTCGAAATTACCAGCATTGCAAACTCATGCTGGTGTTTGAAAGTCAGTCTGGGCTCTCCTAGTTATATATCCTTATTATCATAAAGATTCCACAATTGGAAATTACTTTTCGTGACACTTAAGCCAAAAAGAAAATAGCTCTATTGCATCTGCAGAACCAAAAGTAGTAAATAGTAATAAACATTCATCTTTGTCAATGGCTCTGCAAACCAATCTGTTCAGCACGAAGGTGCCATTTTTACACAGTTGCTTTATTACTACATAATTATTGATGGATCAGCCAAGTGCTCTCTCAAGGAAGACCAATCTTAAAAAGGAGCTTGTTAAAAATTTAAGTGTAAACCTTGGGATAGAAACTAGCAGTTATGTTTCATCTGATATAAACTTTTAAAGAGGAAAAAAAAAATAAATTGGAGGGACAATTTTGAAAAATGCTACGTTTGAGGCAGGCATGAAATTGAAGCAGACAAGAAACTTTAATGTGATAGAAAGAAAGAATTGGGGACATCTGTACTGAGAATAAGCTGTAAGTAGCAGGAGGAATTATCAATCTAGTGCTGTGCCAGCTCTCTGCATTTCAATTGCTTCACAGGCCATACCATAAAAATTGTTTGCAATGAAAGAAGTATGAAGCATCCCTAGATTTTATTGCTCCCAGTGATATTCCACCCCATTTATGTGTGTACACCAGTTGTAGCCTTTCAAGTACAACACTGTTTCATATTAGTACCTGTTTAAATTACCTGCCCACAAACATCTTTCGGCGTTCAAAATGCCTCACTATTAAATTTTCTGTTTCAGTCAAAGTACTTCAAGAGTTTCTATCAAGTTTTCAAAGGCAAGGAAGTTTCATGCAGGTTTTCTGAAAGTCAAGATAAAGCAATAAACTTTAAATTTAAAAGGAGGCTTTTTCAGGAGAGAATTTTTGAATTCCCTCCTCACCTTGTTAAACCAAACTCCTTCATTGCTCCCAGATTTCTAAATGTTGCATTTCAGGAGCTGAAATTCCAAGCATCAACCTTACTCTCTAAAAAGACCCTGCATTGTAAAGTGACCTTGGGCAAGAGCGTATCTGAAATTGCCAATTCCAAGTCATTGATGGATTGTAAAACTTTTCCAGCACTGGAACCTCAGCACAAGCACAACTGCCACTCAGCCTCCAAAATACACATTCTTTGCTGCTGCAAAGACATGCTCTGAAATGCTCCTCCAGCCCCAGCTGAACTGGGGGAGCTGGTTCCTTCCCCCCTGACTCAGCCCTGTTCACCTTCCTTCTGCTTCCCCCCACCTTCCACTGCACCTGCCAAGGTGTCACTCCCTAACATGCATCCATCAAAATAACCCTGCTATAAAAAGCCTGCAGAAGCCTGTCACATTTTTGACAGAGCTGGGTGAGGGAGGCAACTACTCGTGCACTGATATCAGCAGATAGGAGAGGGATGAGCCAGTAAGGCAAGGCACTTCTTAACCTCAACCAACAGCACCCACAACATCCCAACAAGTCTACTCTGCCTTAAACTAGAGCCAAATCCAAACAGTGCAGTATAAAACAGGGAAAGAACTGGGACAGAAGCTTTGTGGTAGTCTTGCAGCAGCTACCAAGCCATGAGACACAAAGCAGTGGTCCCACTAAGTGCAAAAAACTCTGGCTTAAAGTGAAAAGAGAGACTTCATAGTAAAGCAACTTCTCACCAAAGTATGTTTTATTTAATGGAAACCATTGCCAGAAAATAATACTGCCACCAGTGTTGAGAAGATGCTGCTGCATTTCAATACATGATTTCCATGGTGTTGTGGATTTGCATTTTTTACTTTTAGCCAGAAATTAGTAAGAACCACTAAACATAACTTCCCAAATCAGCCATTTGCCCATATCCCATGCTAGTGCTAAGGATTTGGTCACAGAGCACTATCTTCCTTCCCACCTGTGAGCACACAGTGGCTTCCCTACCATAACTAAATCAAACATGGCACCTAAATAGTTAATTTGCTGAAAAATGGTACCATTCCACCCCCTGCACACCAGTTTACTTCTGGCTTCTGTGTGTGTACCTGTCTCAAGAGCCCTGTTCCTTGCTCCCAATTTCTTTCTAGGTACTACTTAATAGCATTATTTACTCACTCATATTTCACATTCATTTCCTTATTCCTGCTATACAGTTGTAAATGTCCAGGTCTTTCATAACAGAAAACAACTTCTACAGTATTATGTCTACATGTGTGTTTCAATATGAGAGCTGAGCCTTACCTTAAAACTGCTAACTTCAAAAATAAAGTATCTTCTGCTTCCTTTTAGCAAAACTTGGCTGCAGAAACTCCCTAGAGGCAATTGTTTGCAATTTTCCCTTAATTTGCAGTTACCCCTCCCTTGGCAGCCTGCCAACATCTCCTCCTCTGACCGCTTGGGACATTGGCCCAACACAGTCCACCCAACCCTAGATAAAAGATCACAATTTTTGCTATTAATAACCAACCCAAAGTTGTTCTTATCTGCCCACTTCTTCGACTCTGCACCACTGTAATTAATGAACACTGAAAACTCTACCCACAATTTTTTCAGCCTTGCTGAATGCATTCTGGTGAGTGCCTATGAAATAAAATTAAATTGAAAAGCTGAAGACTACAGTAGCCTCATGTTGACAGGTCACTCTGATTCCAGGTCAAAGCAGACTCTATATTTGGCTGTTTTGATTATAATTGCTTGCAGGATAAAAAATAAATAGCAATTATCTCATTGTCACACAAGAAAAAAGACCTAATAAATGAACCAATCCTAAAGTAACATTGAAAACAAATTATTTCAAAAGCAATCAGGAGAAGTAAAATTCAGTTTCCAAGATTGTTTTTAATTGCCAACAGTGTCAACACTAATATTCTTCCTCTATTGGATAATACATCCCTTTTGGTTATGAAAGCATTTAGCAAACTAAAAATGTCAAACTACAATTATACAAAGCTGAACTCAGGGCTGTTTTCATCCCCAGTCCACAGTGCCACAGCTGAAATCCCTAATTACAAGGGTCATCTACACAAGTCACAGTCCAGCCCATGCATCTCTCCTGCTGTGACAGTCCCACAGACTTAAGACCAATAAACAAAACAGATGAAGTGTTTAGGGGTGTGATGAAGTTAATCCTTAAGAGGATATAGGAATTAGTTTTTCAAACTAAATTCAAAGCTACCAAATAAAAGCAAAACTGCTGCACAAAAACATTAAATCCTTGCAGAAACAGCACTCCATTTAAAGGGTTTACTTTGGTGGATTTTCAGTTTCCAGGTACTGCCTTTACCAGCTGAACCTGTACCACGAGAAAATAAAATACTAAATGGAGGATTATTTTAGCTTTTCCAGACAAACCCAAGTGGTTGGGATCCACCACAGCACTCCACACAGATTTATTACCCACCGTGTTAAACCCAAAGTAGCTAAGCCTTGCAAATCTCTCATTGCTGTTATTTCCTTCTTCCAAGGGCACGTTTTGTGGCTCCTTGACCTGGGTTAATAAGTCTTTATTCTCAATAACAACTGGGACCATGGAGATTCCCTGAACTGAACCCAGGTCTCCACTCCTGACATTTCAGGTACTGTGATGAATTGCTTGGTTAACATCCCCCTAGCAGTCAGCTTTCCCTGCAAACTTAGTGTCCTTTCTGTAGCCTCCACACATTTAACTTCTCCACAGTTCTCTAAAGAAAAATTTCAGTTTTCACTTCAGTTTTTTGGTGACTTTTCTTCCTTTCTGGCAGAAGGGCAGGGCAGAAATGTCTGTTTCTTCTGCAAAGAAACCACCCACCCAAATAACTGTGAGCATTACTGGGCTCCAGTTCTGGCAGGTACAGAAAAGGATCAAATAATTCTTATACCAGCAGGGAGTTCCTTTTAGCCAGGTTTTCTGAGTGCCTGCAGGTGTCTGAGTCATCACCACCAAACATCACCTCCCCAGTGTTGTTTTAGTCTGCAGTCTATGGGGCTGAGGGTGGTAATACACTGGTGGTTACCCTGGGAAGGGTGGTGGATGTCCCATGCCTGGAAACATCCAAGGTCAGGTTGGATGTGACTCTGAGCAGCCTGACCTTGTTGAAGATGTCCCAGCTCACTGCAGGGGGGTTGGACTAGATGGCCTTTAAAGAGCCCCTCCAACCCAAACCATCCTGTAACATTGTGACTCTATTTCAGCCAAGGTTTAAGAGCAGGGTAGTGATTCTTTAGATGGTTACCCTTCCACAGATTCCTTGAGAATTAACCCCCAGGAAGACAGGAGAAATTATAAATGCCCCTGAAAGTATCCCCCATGCATCTTTTCAGATGCTTGGGAGTGCAGAGAGGAAAGAACCTTGAAAAGAATCCCCACATGAAGGAAAATCTTAGACTGGCACCTACAAATGCTGAGGCATGTAAGTCAACCAGGAAACACAACCCTCCCTTAGTATTTGGGGAACAACTGTTTGTGCAATTCTGTTATTTAGGTACAGAAAAACATCAATTTCTAAAGCCCCAGCTGAGCTTCTCCTCCCTGCTTGCCCAGCTCTGTGCTCCTTAACCCTAAACATGGAGCAGGTGACAGCAGACCTGGACTTCCCATCAACACAATGGAAAAACAATGGATAAAAAAACCTGCTGGGGCTGACTGCTTCTCCTTGCTGCACTAAAAAAGCAGGATTTATGCCACAGCACACACATGTCAATTATCTCACACGGAATGAGGCAGCAGAGCCCTTGTTCCACACGTCCAACCTCTCCAAGCCAGACACAGCTCTGCTGCCACCTCCTTCTCCAAAGGGCCCGTGGCCAGCAGCCAGCTGAAGCAGCCAGAGGAAAAAGCAGCTTTTTGCCCTTTTATTCCTCAAGCAAGGGAGGATGAGGCCTCAAGCGGCTGGTTAGACCCATCAAAGAGCAATGTGAGGCTTTTATGCTACTCAAAGTGAAAATGAAGCTCATTTTCCACCATGCTTTTAATGGAGAAATTCAAGACAGAAAGGACACGTTGCCCACTGCAGTCACAACACAGCAGGCAAAAAAAATAAAAAAAAATCCCACTTGGAGAAGTTTTCAGGATTTTAACATTCCCCATTCCAGACCAGAATTTTAGCAAACAAACAAACAAAACAAAACAAAAACAACAACAAGAAAAAAAAAAAAACAAACCCAAAAACCAAAATAAAATAAAGAAGGAGACAGAGAAGGACATAAAGAGACCTTCTCTAAAACTGCTGGGGTAGGACAGGACAGCCAGGCTGGTCAGACAGGTGTTAAAGGGCCCTCATTCACAGGCAACATAGCCAAGTAAGGTTTAACAGATGGGTCTTCTTCACTTGACTTTAGAACCTGGACCCAAATTTCCAGTATCTCTTCCTAACCCCAGCACCCATTACTCAGGGACACTTCTTTTTGATCAAGACTTCTGACAAATATGACACAAATTTTCCTATAGTGAGTGTCTGTATTGACAACCCAATCCTTTGGAAAATTCCTAAAACAGCCAGAAATGCTATAAAAATGTATTCACATGATTCAGCTTATGCTTTCAACTCAAATTTATCCCCTTGATGGCTCTAACAAACTGCAGGTTTCTCTCCAAAACCCCTCTCTAAATTTGTTTAGAAATCCTTCAGCCAAACTCTATGCTTAGTTTTCATCCCTTAACCTTTCTAGTTACTCAAGGCATGAATATGGAATGAATTTATGGCATTCCTATCCCTTAATGAAATGCAAAGATCCTGCATGAAAAAACACGCACAAAGATTTTGGAGTGAGATGTGCACACGCAGTACTTGTGTGTGAGTGACATACATAGCCAAGTAAAAAAATCCTGTCATCTGTAATTCACACCCAAGACTTCAGGTATCAAAAAACTGTACTCAAAGCAGCTGGTGGTCTTGTATTGCCGTGCTGGCTGCAGCAAGCTCTTCACATCTCATTAACAGCATAATGAAGGCTCAATCAGGGATACAGCTTATCAAGACTGCCAAGCACAGGCACACTGAGGCCAGAGGAGAAAGATCAGCTTGTGGCAAGGTTTTTATTGTTTAGATCTCAGAACTGGGAAAGAGCTAGTCCTGCCACAGAAAATATTTTCCAGTGAGCAAATGGCACACGGAGACAAAGATCAAACCCTCAAAGTGCTTGGAAGGCTTTGCACAAGGAAAGGGGCACCAGGCGGGTCATGCACAGGGCTCATTTCCACAGGTGGGGCGTAAAAGCATTGAAGCAATGGGGATGCTGAAACCAGAAGCCAGAAGAGCAATCAGGATGGGGACATGCATGCTTGCACTGATGACCAAGCATCCCTTCAATATGTAACACAATTAGCACTGAACTCGGCAGCTTTATTTCTCATGTATGCAGCAATTATTTGTAGTAGGGCTTCATAATGTTCTCTCTACTAATTATATCATATAATCAAAGAATAACAGGCTGGAAGAGACATTGAGGATCATCTGTCCAACCTTTCATAGTCTACACAAGATGGCCCAGCATTCTGTCTGGGCAAATCTTATCAGTGTCCTATTTTGGGGTATCCATCTCTTCTCTGGGTAGATTAATCCAAAGGATGATCTCACTGTGAAAAAATTTTCTCTTCCATCCAAAATCTCACCCACTACCCCTTATCTTTTCCATGTGACTCCTTGCAAAAAACAAATCTCCATCCTCTCTGTAGCCACCATTTAAATACTGGAACATGGTGATAAGGCTCCCCTAACACATCTCTTCTCGAGATTGAACAAACACATATCTTTTTGTATGTAACAGATACGTTTATATATTTCCAAACAGTTGGCAGTGATGTGTTCAGACAAAACTCAAGGAAGGATGCTGGAAGAAATCAGTACAAAGAGGGATCCAACACCCAACCACTGATGGAGCAACCAGCAGTGAGCCTGAAGCTCACCATCCTGCAGTCCATGCTGGGATCCTGGGTGGGGTCAACTACCTTCCTTGGCACATGCCTGCACACCCTCAAGCATCCTTCCATGGCAGCTCAGACCCTGCCAGAAATGTCACATTCCTGCAATCTCCCCTGCCCACAGTGCTGCTGGCACTGGTCACCTGCTGCTGTCAAAAAAGGAGGAGGACAGAACACGTATTTTTCCTTGCTGGGTGAGGGAGCTGAATCTGCTCACAGAAGGATTAGCAAAGCCTCAAGGGCAGGATGAAGTATGAGGTGGGAACTGGCAGCTGAGGGGGATGAAATGCAGAAGAGAAGAGTAAGACCCAGGAGGATGAACCCATCCCCACCTCCCATCAGATCACCTTCAGTCATTTGTCACATCCCCCTTGAATAAGAAGCTGAACAGTGCTGGTACACAGGGACAAGGACCACGATCAATGAACACTGCCTGCACGGGGTCTTTAACACCCACAGAAATCAATGGCAATATCTTTCAACCTCAGCCCCTGCCAGATCATGCTCGCAGCAGTAATGGAGGCGTAAATACGAGGAGCAATAAATGAGCAAACTGCTAATTGTGAAGCTTTCCCATGTATTCTCTGTGAAATTAGCAGCGAGTGCAGTTCGCTGGGTGCCTAACCAGGCACAAGATGGTACTTGCTCAGCGATTGCTCACTGCTAAAGCCGCTGCTTTCATGGGGACGTGCAGGAGCACGTTACCACCCACAGCACATGCACTACTTGAAATTACGGCCCTGAACGACTGCATGTGAATTGAGACTCAAAACAAAACCTAAATCAGGTCTCAAAACCTAACCTAGATTATGAAGGGGAAGTTATATAAAGTCATTCTGTAATTTACACCCTGTATTTTACCTTTATCTCTGCTATTATCAGACCTTTCCCATTTTTTCCTCATGTGGCAAGAGATGAACTGGGAGTGTACAGCCCAGTGTGGGAAGGACAAGGCAACAGCCAGTGAGCAGCAAAATGACAGAAACACTAAGAAAGATGATAAAATATTTGAAATGGTATAAAAGGGACATAAAAATAAATTGCAGAGAGAAATTTCACACCAAAGTATGTTATTTCTTGAGAACAAACTCCATGATACTTGACTGTGACAGTCTCCTAAAAGAAATGGCGTACTTTTTTTTGAGGAACTGAGAATCAGAAAGAGCATGTAGAGCGTGGAGAGGATGCTGGGATGCTGCATGGCCAGGAAAATGGACAGACTGATGTACCTGGTCTCCATCTCTGAAACTCAGACCTCACCATAAGGCACTTTATCATGAAGAATTATAGAGAAATAGTTTGCAAAGACTCAAACAGTTTTCAGCTTAAAGTCTGTGGAAATCAATACACTTTGCAAGAAAAAACAGCCAAATGTAGTGTTTACTCTAAGCACTTTACTGCCTCAGACTCATTAACCCGGTACCTTACATGCTGCCTTTGTAATGCAAATTTGTTAAAATACTGTGCTTTTCATAAAACATTTATACAGACAAGCTCACACTGCTCAAATACCAATTGTAATTGCAGCAAAAATACACTTACCTTTTCCTAATATTTCGGCTCTGCACCTAAGTCTTATCTGCATAAGCAGTTTGTGAGAAATCTGCTGCTGCTGCCACTGTAGCAAAAAGGTGGAAGATTTCCCAAAGCAGCTGATGTAGGCAATTATAAACTGAATTACCACATGCCAAAGCCAAATGAAAAGACTTTGTAGAAGGTACCTGCAGCAGAGGTTTTTTGAGGAAGAGGGATCATTACAGAGAGGAGGAGAGATACCCTGCACTTAAGGAGGCCAAACATTGCACGTATGGCACCTGTTTGCTGAGCTCGCATTTAGGAGCCACCTGCCCTGTCTGCAGCACATCACCACAAGAGTTTGCTGGGAAAACCTCACCATGCAGCACCAGGCATGCTGCTTCCAACAGCTGAACTGGCTGGACACGATACACCCATCCAACCACACGGGGAGCCCAGCAGGAGATACAAAATCATCTCCATAAGGTCTCCAGCCCAGCTTGACCCACACAGTGAGAGATGACTCAGAGCTGGAGAGGGCTGAGGGGAGGAAAGGCTCCTGATTTATGACTTAAACAGCTGTGGAGAAGGACCAAAGCATTACCTTCAGTCTTCAGTGTTATGACAGCACTCTCCCTCCTTCAGTGGACTTAGATCTTGGAACATGAACTACCACAGCAAAGCAACGGCCAGCTAAGAGTCACAATATAAACTGCACTAAAGCAAATTAAAATACACAGGATAAATGCAGAAAATTTTGTGAGATTTTCCTCCTCCCTCCACATTTACCAACTACTTTTGTTTCAAGATGATCTATAACAGTGCTATCTCAAATTAAACTCTGAGCAACTACTCTCATCCTGTATTTAGTTCTGAACACTGCCATTTCTTTTTCAATCCTGAAGAAGGGCCCACAAACCTGGAAAATGTCTAAGTTTTACAACTGTACCAGTTGCTCTGACAGAAGAAAATACTACCTTCCCAGACTTCCCAGAGCTATGAGGCAGGACTCAACAACATTGCCTGAGGTGCCAGAATCATCTGCACTGGTTTTCATCAGGTTCAGAGCTACGACACAGAGGTAACCAACATGAGGCATCTTAACAAGAGGTTTTCTTTATTCTGCATAATAACATGCCAACTGCAAGCCAGCTGTACTTCCCAAGCTGTCTGCTGGTTCCCACTCACCCAAAACACATCAAGGTTCCATTACTGCTCCTGAGCACAGATGACTTCCTGAAAGAAACCAGGTCCTCAGGGGGATGGTGCACACATCACTGGGATGCATCCACACCATGCAGGCACCGCATGGCAAGGGCCTGGAGGCTGGGAACTGCACCCACATTGACTACACTGCAGTACAGGCATAACTAAAGTGAATCAGACCTAACACAAAACTTCTAAATTGTTAAAATAAATTAGCAGAGTCACAAAAACAAAACTAAACAAAACAACAAAGAAATCCACCCAAAATCCCCTCGAACACCCTCCTCACCGCCCAAAGAAAACCTCCAAATCCAAGAAAGATTGGGGCAGGATCTGTAATCAAAATAAAACCAAAACAGTAATTTTCCATATGTGCTTCATAACATGTTAAGAAAATAAGTACTTGTTCAAACACCTGCAATGATTTCTCAGATGCAGGAGAGGAGAATGAACATACTGAAACCTGCTTGGTTTCGAAATTCAGTTCATTTGGCACATCTTCCACTTTTGCAAGAAAACAAACAGCAAAGGCAGACAAGCCATGGCATGAGCAGCCCTGCACTCTCCTGCCCACCTGCCTGAGGCCCAACTCAGAGGAACCTCCCTGGCTACACCAGATTAGCTTCATCTTTACACTCAGTCCTCAGCCTGCCCATTAAAATGGTCAATAGCAATGCCAGCTGAGAAATGTCCATCACTGGGAACTCCTTTTTACAGGTCACTGGCCAACCAGACAACAACAGCTTCTAGCCACGACTGACCTCTCTGCGACACGAAACGCTGATTTCCAGGAGAAAGACAAACCATCCATTTTCTTAATCGTAATTAAAACAAAACCAAAACCATGCAGCTGTTTCTATAGGAATTTGTTTGTATAAAATAAAAACCTGCAGTCATCCTGCTACGTTTCTGGAGAATGAACACTAACGTAATAAGAATCTGAATGCACTCAGTTCATCTACTGTTGAACAGAAATCAGCATCACAGCAGTTTGGATAACAAAATGTTCTGCTGCACAGACCTCCAAGTAAGCTGACAAAACAGATTCAGATGGGTGTGTCTTATGATGGAAAAATTAACTGTGATAAAGAAAAAAACACCCATTAGATATGTTGTTTTCAGAGTCATTAAAATGCAGAAGGATTTTTTAAAAAATGCCATCTCCAGAAAGTTCAAGCACATGTATGAAAAAGCAAAGAAACCTGCCTGGATAACTGACTGCTTGCACTACTGGCTCTGGAAAAACTGGCTTCTTTAGTTGATCAGTCCTGCTCCCACTTTGCTACACAGAGCTGAATGATGCAGACAGATCTGGGGGTTTTAAGAAAAATGGAGCAAAACCAGCACAAGACACACTAAAGTTCGTATCAAAGAAAAAAGCATAACACTAGTTATTTCCTCTTGCAAGCATTTTAAATGTTTGCCATTTGCAGAGATTCTCCATCAGAGATAGCCTGCACCATGTTTGACTCCAGAGAAACGTCTCCAGAGAAAGTCTGCCTTGATTGAAGCTTCTCATACTTGGGTTTTAATTTCCAGTCATATTTACAGGAATCTGCTTCCTCCAATTTCCTAATTGAGAGTGCATGGCTTGAAATATGCCCATCAGCTATCATATGACTGAAGATCAACTATCAGCTTAACCAAGAGATACACATTCTCAGGCTTCAGAAAATAATCAGGCATCCCAGATTTTCCTGCAGCTTCCAGAAGAGCAGATGTTAACAACCACACCAACAACCAAGACCACTGGTGCCCTCCAGCCTCGCTGCTCCTGTACCCTGACATCTCAGCGCAATTCTGTGAATTGCTACCGCAGTAACCAACAAGATACATGGAAATGACACAACAAACCCACAGCTGGCTGCCTGTGTCCAGTTTCTGCTCTGAGCTGAGCTCCTACTCACCAGGCTCTTGGTCCTTCGTGGATATGCACTCTTTGATGGACTCTGTTATGCCAAGACTAGCGGCGGTGGGCAGTGGGCCAAGCAAGGATTCCAGTGCAGGGGGCCTTACAAGAGTCTCATTTCCATTTCTACATTCCCCATCTTCATTTCTTTTAACTCTATCCTTCTCATTAAGTTCATCATAAAAGTCCTTGTTTAAGTGATTAGCAGCTGCTTCTAGCTCCTCATCTTCTGCCTCCTCCTCTCCAAGGATGCTAGAGGCATTATCTTCTATAGAATCTGTAAAGGGAAAAAACCCAACAGATTATTGCATACCATCTGCTACAGAAACTAAATAAATAGAGAGGCACTCACTTAAAGAAAAAAAATCTTTAGAGGAAATTTGTAAAAGAGATACACAATATTTTAGTTCAGTGTATGAATATATGGAGTTTCCAGATGCTCTTCAAATTCATTACCTTGACTATTAAAATGTATTTTTGTGACTACAATCACCATTTAAAATAGAAGCGTCATCTTATCACATTAGGTTAAAGGGCTTTGTGAGAGAAGTCAGCTATTTCCTGGTAAAATTACAAATTAAAAATAGCCAGTTCAACCTGCACAAAGCCCTTCCATATGGGAAGTCAACTGGGGAATTTGGCGACAGAAGGGTCTAGATCCTGGTCCACTGCACTTTCAGTGATAAAAAGAAACATTCTCAGATGCCAGTGCCAAGCTTATACTGCACCAGGAAAGAAAAACAACTGCAACCATTAATGAATTATCCCTGCAATGAACAATGTGCTTGTTTTGAAGACTGATCTATGAACCACCTGCTTGGGAGAGAGAACCCCAGTGCAAGAGATCCTGTACTATGCAAGCATATATATGATCACATTTATCACCATAACATTCATACACTTCAGACTGCCAGATCTGAGCTCAATACTATTTAAGGAATCGTAAGGCTTTATAGACTTACCATCTTTAGTGAAATTTGCAAATACGCCTTTTGCTTTCGGTCTACTGTTTTCTAATTCAATCTCTATTTCATCTTGGTAGCTCGATATTTCTCCTGTGGTGTTGAAATAAAAATAAAACTCAGCAATCATTGATGTAATACTGAAGAAATGAGTGATATGTTACACTAAACACAACTTATACCTTCAAAATCTTCCAGCTTTTTTGATAATGCCTTTTCAAGCTGAAATGACAATAAACAAAATAAACATGAAATTACTAAAGAAGTATGCACAATTTTAAGCTGTTTGTGAGCTGTACATAGAGACAGAGAATGGCAGGGTATTTCAAAAGCATAAGCAGGTTTTGAATCATCACTGAAATGACTTTGTAGTGTCAGGCATGACAGACAGGTCTCAAAACACTGACCAATTTTGAATGTTATCTCCCCCATCTCTATACTTCAAAAGGAGCCTCCACTCTCCAGCAGTCAGACTCTGTGGTTGTGCCTGTAGATGTGAGAAGTGCAAGGACAGTGCTGAGACTGGACTGCCCACACCAGACAGAACACACGGTTGATGGCAGAGTGAAGCTCTGACCTACAGCGCCTGGCTGGTTCTTGAGAACATCAATAACACCCCTACAGACCTTTAAATGATAGCACAGGTAGAACAAGCAAAAACCCTAACAAACCAATAATGTAAGAATTGACTATGGCAGCAATAAAATCTTCTCCTCTTCTGACAGCTTTAGTTCATGATTTGTAAAGAAATTAAGCCACATGAGAACTAATCTCTGTGGAAGCAGGTGTTGTACCACACAAAACCACCAGCAACCTCATTAAAGTAAATGGGTTATTGTTTTCATATCTATTAAAAAAGTTCTCTGTAATGGCACTTCTCCTAACCACAGATATCACTTAAAAAACAGTGCATGGTTTCTGATCCCTTGCCATTTTTAACTGGGAAACTATCCCTTTGCCAATAAACCGAAACATATCTTTCGTTAATGGGCACCATATGCACTAATGCTCATCCCTCTCTCAAGAACCTCAGAATAAATGTACTGAATCTTACCAAGGGCTGGCCAGTTAGAATTTAGCATTAACTGACTCAAAAGGGAATGCACAGAGGGAGGAGAGAGGAAAGAACCGCAGAGAGATCCAACTCAGAAGTTACCTGCTGTATCTTCAATTTTTTTTGACCAGCTGTAAACGAAGGAGGATCACATTCTTCTTCCAAGTCAATTTTCATAAACTCATCTATGGTTAGCTGACTGGTTGGTGTATCTTCAAACTCTGTCAACCTACCAAAGCATACAGCACATGACCAAAACATCTCCAAGAACTCCTTTGAAAGTAACAAAATTTGCAAACTGCCAAGCTATGGAATAAACATGTCAGCCTTAGCAACTCTGGCTCAAACACAGACTACATTAAAACTGAAGTACTACTAATTGTTTCATCTGCTGCAAAGAAAGTATCTTTTCATATCCCAAATTAGCTTTTGATTTATTAGAGTGTGTAACATACTTTTTTTTGATGAACAAAGACTGAACAGAAGTACTGCAGCCCCTACAGTCAATTAAGTATAGACAAAACTAAGACAAGAAACACAGCTCAATCCTCCCCTCTCATTGCTTTTGTTATCAATGGCAACAACAAAACGGATTCACCAAATAAAATATCTGTCATCCTAGTCTAGGAGTTTGCTCAAAAATCTTCCTGATATGTCAGCATGATTAATCTGCACAAAGCAAAAGTTAAAGTAATATCTCTTCAGCAGGCTGGAAGAGGGACAAGAAATAATCTTCCAAGGACGCACAGAAGCAGTGGTAAAATAAATTGATCATTTGCACAATACAGAGATGAAATAGATGGATGAACGTAATTTGACAATAATAAACTTTAGATTTGTTTAATGTTTGCATTTTTGAAGTTCCTACCTATGTGAGAGAAAGGACTGGCTCCATAGGGAATTGCATTGAAAGCAGATGAGTCCCTCAGAGGAATTCAATCTTAAATAAGACCACGTGGTCATAACTTAATCCACAAATACCAGCATTTTATACAGGTGGCTGAGAATAAGCACATCCATTTTACAGATGGAGAAAATGAGACAAAAGGTTAAGTACAAAGCCAGGTCAGGAAACGTCTGGCAGAATGCTTCTCTGACAGAAAGTGCCCTTTTAATAATATCAACATTTTCCATGGGAAAATGGCAATGATGGGTCTGCAGCTGCTTCGCTGGAATATTCTCATCTTTCAGAGGAAGCAGAGCTGACAACAGTTTCCATCTGCAAAGCTAGGGAACTAAAAATGGTGATTTGGTGCTCTCAGCAAAAGACCTTTCTGCATTTCTCTCTCCCCAAAAAAAAGTTGCTGTTTTCTCCCCAGTTCTCTCCTCTACCTCTGGTAACTCCTTCTGAAGAAGGAATTTTCCCTAGGACAGAAATTCCGTTTCCAGCCAACACTAGGGTCAAAGCCAAGAGCACAGGGCCACATTCTCCTGCTGCACCCTCATCAGTCTTTGTGTATCTTCCTTTATAAATTGAGGAGCAAGAAAAGCCAGCCCATATGGAGGGGAGCAGGCAGGCTGCAAGAGCAGGACACTTTGCCCACAGACATCCCACTCCCAGAGCAGGGGCCAGAGGCCACAGGCAGCACCTCATGTCATGAACCACACAGAGAGAGACAGACACCTCCATTCGACTCCAACAACAAGCAGCACACTAAGCCCATGCATGGCTATGTGAAAAGCCAGAATTAGTGCTGCTGAGGAGAAGAAAGCCTCCAAAAACTAGACTTGCTTTTGGAATTCAAGCATCTCCACAAAGCCCCAAATTTGCCATGTACTTAAGAGTGATTGACAGCCCAAACCCTTCCCTCAGAGAACCAGAGACCAGCTCCCTCCTCCTCTCTTTCAGATCAAATTGGAAAGGAGAGGAGGATGCTGTTGGCAGCAGCAGCACCCAGCTTTTAATTAAAAGACCAGAAATCTTTCTTGGCGTTAACGGGTTTCACCCAGCATGCATTACCCACCTTCCAGGAGGGAGCCACATCTATCAGGTTAGAAGGAAAACCTGGCTAGGGCACTATTATTATTATTATTATTATTATTATTATTATTATTATTATTATTATTATTATTATTCAGGATTCACTTAATGCCAAACCCATGTATCATTTGACGAGCATGGATCTTCCCAGTCACAGTCATTAAAGAACAGCCATCCATCCCTCCACGAATGAATCATGTACTCACAGGCAGCCCCACTTCCACAGCAAGACTCTTCCTCCCAACTAGCCTCACCTTGTTAAAATATTACTCTCCTCCCAGTGTTAAAAGCCAAAGTGCACTTTGGCAAAGACACACAGTTTGTTTATCCAACACTTGCTCTGAGATGAGCTGCCAGAGCCCCACCAAGCAGCACCACCTCTGTGCGTGCCGAGCAGCCAGGAAAACACCAGGAGCAACCCCCATGAAACCAGGCTGGGGACAAGATGACCATGCCTGGGTGTGAGCACCCAACCCCTGCAGACACCTCAGGCTCTGTCTGTCCCTCTCCTGCCCACAGTGTCATCTGACTCACGTCACGTACCCTGCACCCATCAGACGCCAGCCCTGGGGTGAGCCAATGTGCCGGAGCTGGCGCGAGCTCCAGATCAAGCACAGCTTCCACCTCAAGCCAGAATGGCAGGATGGGTCCCTCCCACCACCCTCAGTGTATCTGCACCAGGACAGGGCAGAGCTACATCGTGTTTAACTCTTCTCCCAAAATGAGGAACCATCCCTGATGGTCAGGATCCCATCTTGAGCATCATCTCCGTGGGAGAGCAAGCTGCACACTCAACATTTTCTCCTTTAACTTGATATAAATAAATACCTGCGTTTGCCAACCACTCGCCTGCCTCAACATTTTACATTGGCTGATATCCTGTCTACATATTTTTAAACATTTCTTTAATTTTATCCACTGTTTGGACACATGCCACCAAGGCAACAAACTGATGTTGCAGCAGTCTGCACCACATGAAACAAAGCAACATTAGTTTGGCAGTTAAGAAAAACTCAAACAACCTTAATTATAAACACAATAATTTCAGGGGCAAGGGAGTGGCTTCATGAAAAAAAAAATAAAAATAGCTACAGGCTATTTTTTAAGTCCCACATAAAAATGCTATCCAAGTTAATTTTCCACTTTTGTTAACCTAAAATAAGAGTTGCCACTTTAAGTTATGCACAGACAGAGAGAAAATAAACAGATATACAAATTAAAATATTATTTCCTTGGCACAAATTCAAAAAGGCTCTAAAAATTGAAATTTTACAGACAAGTTTTTTCTATTTATAGTCAAAGCAGAGGCAACCACAAAAGCTCAGGCTAAGATTCAACTTCCAGTATAAACCATCCTCTTACAGTTTCTCACAGCAAATTCTTTCATGAAAATTCCTCTGGGAGAAAAGTTTTTCCAGAGCTTGGTGTCATCTGCCTCTAACCCCAACCCTTTTTCACAAAGAAAAATTTCCACAGTTGTTGTTTCATCCATTTACAGACAAGACCACACCTCTGTTTCTGATAAAGCACTTTTGTACACAAGCTAGTAAACCGATTCTGTTCACACTTAATTTAACTCCCAATAAGGGAAAATGGGTCAATCATTTTGAAGTTATATGCAATGTCCTTTTTACTTCATTTTGTTCCAGGGATACCCTTCAGTGGAGACTCCTGAACCCAGTCCACAGTGACGGAAAAAACAGACTCGTGTGCAGTTAAGGGCTTGGTTTTAAAGTTTAATTGAGATTCTGCAGCAGTGGGTACAACAAAGCACACAAAATTACAAGGACTTCTGGAGTCCAACTCACAAATGCTTCAGGAGCCCAAGTTTAAAGCCCAAGAGGAACTTGACCATTCATGAACAGCCACAGTGTCTTTCTACCTACACACAATCAGCATCGAGCTCTAGAAATCTAGAAATGAGCAGAGGTATCTCCATACAGAAGGGCAAACAAATGACAGCTTCAGAGTAAGATTTTTTTTTAAAGAGGGAATGTGGGGTTTAGCCTGAGCCATCAGCCTTTAAGTTACCTGTTGGGAGAGGTCTTTTTAAAGTACTTGAAGTATTTTATCAATGGATTAGGAAAAAAAAAGCTGATATGCCACACTGTTAGCAGAAATATATGAAAAAGAACCTTTATTGCAAGATAAACTGGTGCTAGTAATTAAATTCTGAGTTTTCCCAAATTTACAAAATAAAAACCGTAAGTAATAATTTACATGGTTATCTGCCTAATCTTAACTGTTGTATCAATTACAAATATTCTAGCAATAGATCAGCTGATTTGACACCTCAGACAATTCCAAACTCTGGAAAAGTAAGCGATTTACTTTTGTGCCTTAGTGAAGAACCACAATACTGCAGAACATCCCCACTGCTTTAATTTAACCCTCACCAGTGCTTCTTGCCACTCCAAACCTCTGCACTGACAGCAGAGAAGCTCAGAATTCACAACAGAGTTCAAACCATCACTATTTCTATACTACAAATCTAACAGTCTGTTGCATCATCCTTCTCTCATTTTTTTCCAAGCCATACAATGTTTACAATGAACTATTTATAGGAGTATGTAAACACATACCCTAAAAGTGATATTTAATATAGAACACATAACTGAAATAGTTATTAAATGCTTCCTACATGACGTAACAAAAAGTTTTCCAGTAGTCACCAGTAAGTAAATAAATGGAAGAGTAATTTTCTGATATGTAAACATTGTACATATATATAATTTTACATGTACTTGCAGTAATATAAAAGGTTGTTTTAAGCCTGTGTGAATGAGTATCTCATTACTAAAGGTAAGGACAAAATCAGAGGTGATCCAGTTGCTGTAGTTTTACAACTTACAACTTATCACCCAAGCTGTGCTAAATTAGTCTGTCTGTTCCTGGCCAAATGTAACTGTTAAAGAGAAATATTCTCACCTTTACACAACTTCCACCATCAATACATATCTTTTTGCAATAGACAAAGAGTATACACACAAAGTCATTTACTTCCAATTAATAGGTGACTGATAATTTATGGGGCTCATTTGCTGGCAACTCTCTGATGTTTCTCTAAGTATTGGAACAGGTACCTCTAAAAATTGTACCAAATAAAGCACCCTTTAGAATTAGTTAGGAACTTGCTCACACCAACACAGAGATTTAAAACTGTCACAAGTTCATTTGGAAAAAATTTAAAGCCATTATTCTACAAATGCTTGCATAAAGAGTTAACTTCCATTAACACTTGTGGTCCACTGTCAGCCCCTGGATAATCCCAACAGCACATCCCTGGCCATCCCAGAACTCTGTCAGTCTAAACCACCTGAAAACTTTTCTTTTTCCCCCTGATTCAAATGCTCACACCACACTAATGAAACAAAATGTGTTAGCATTCCTTAAAATTCTGCTTCATTAATGCAGCTCCTCTGCTGTGGTCTGTCAAAAGCACTCTATGATCTTCTGGAAAAGAAAAATAGAGCTGTTCAACTTCTTAACAGCCACTCAGATGAGGAAAGTCAAATACAGGAAAACTATTTACAAGATCTAGGCCTGAGTTAGTGCAAATAAGTTACTGACTGTTTCAAAAGTAAGAGTCACCAAGTAATTTTGAAATTATATTTTTAAGTATGATGTACTAAAATATATTAGGAAACTAATAAATGTATTAACTTGCTAACTGTATAGAAGCTGGACTTTTATAAAAAGGAACATTGCCTGTGAAATTTGACTCCTCAGAAATAAAACCTTTTTTTATTAAACCAGACAATCCAACTTACAAAGGTACGCAGTATCAGCCCACATGGATCAAGCTGTACTTTACTTACCATACTAGAAATGTTTCTAGAAATCATCTGTAAGCCACTTGAATTGATTTAACTGGAGACATGAGGTATTGCTCAATTTAGCTTATGGCAGCAGCAGCCAGTGAAGGGGCTGCTTGGTTGCTGAGCTGGAATCAGAGCAGACACCTCCACAAGGTCCTTTACATGAAATAAATGTCCTGGCATTCTAAATGCTTCTCTCCACATCACGCTTCAAGCAAGAGCCCTTAAATGACTCTGACATTCTGAGCACCCTCAGCCCCTCCATGCTGAAGCACCTCAGGTGTCCAGCTCTCACTGATTCACTGGAAACCCTCCACAGAATTTTAGCATGGCTGTACGTGGATCACAGCCCAACACTGACTTCTACACGCCTTTCCTTTCAGTCCTGGCCTTGAGAGGGCTTTGGTGTTTTGAATAACAGCAATTTCACAGCTACCCATGTCCCTGCTACCTTCCCTTCTCATCCTGACTCCAGACTATGTACGGACTGGCTCCTCTCTTTGCCTGCTCTCACAGGCATCTGTCCAGCTTGAGACAGCACTGAGAGCTTGGACACAAGGTTTATGCCAGCCAAACATTACAGAAATTTTAAAGAAAAATTAAAAAAAGAAAAAAAAAAAGAAAAAAAAAGAAAAGCTACAGGCAGTACATTCAGGACATTCATCTCTATGCATAGATCTTTAATTTTTCCAGGAAATTACAACCTTGGTCACTGAAAGAGCTGTAGCAGGGTCCCCAGGATATAAGCAAAAGCACACCCTTATGAGAGTTCCTGCAACATCTACAACTGGTAAATGAAGCCCCTTCATGTCAAGTCTTGTCTTCCTTCCCAAAACACTAAGAGGTTGTGAGACAAAAACATTCACCTCAAAAATGAGCTGTTTAAACCCATTCTGGCCTTTCGTTCCAATTTCCTCTAAATGAAGCTTTACTGCTTCTGAAGTTCATCACAAATAAGTTTTTTAGCAGACAGTATTTTATGGAACTGAGAAGAAGTATTTTTTATGCAAAAAGCAGTTCAATTTAAAGATAAAGTGAGCAAGTAAAAGCAGCAAAATGCAAATGTTAAGAAAGATAAGCTGTTTTTTTAATTTTTTTTATTTTTTTTTTATTTCTATGGAGGAAGTGCCTGACATCTTCAAACAGGAGTAAGGGTGGCACAGTATTAGATAATTCACAATGGACAAGTATCACAAGGATTATTCCTACTGAAGATAACAGAAAATGCAGAATGCAGAGAAAGCGTGCAAGAGGTGAATAAAAAGATGAAGGGGAAGAGTATTTAAAGGTTAAAAAGACAGAGGTGAAGACAGGTGCATTGAACACAGGCACCAATATGAGGACTGAACTAAATAAAAGGACCGGGTTTATTAAAAGTTAATTTTTGCTACCTCCACGGATGATTACATAGAAAATAACAATTTGACTAATTAGCTAATATTTGTACAGTACTTTGAATATATAAAGTGATATATAAGTTAATATAATTTCAATTAGACTGGAAATGAGATAGAATTATCAGTGCATTTATTAATATTTAATAAGTTCGCTTTCAACAACAGCAACAAGCTTTACATTTTAATTGTGTGCTTCAAAACATAAAGCTAGAAGGCCCTGAGAAGTGGTTGCAAAGTTTTCTCTAGCAATATTCCAAAAACCCACTCACATTAAAAATAAACAAGCATTGCTTTTTAACCAAACTGATGCCCAAATTAAGAACTCTTGATTGGAAGACGAGTGACAGCACACATGGGCCATGCTTTGTCGCTTCTTCCATCCAAAACAGATTCCCTGTACGACCAAATCATGAATTTTTATGACCAGGAGATACTTCACATTTCCATGAGCCTCCTCCTAAGAGCTCCTCCTCCAGCTCAGAGCAGGGAAAGAGGACACAGCCTCCTACATGGGCTTGCTTCTCTCCAGCTGATGCACAACAGGGTGAACTAATCCATGCACTGCCAGGACCAGAAATAGTGCCCTTCTCAGGGAAGGGCTGCCACCCCTTGCTGAGGGTCCTCCCCAAACATTCCCAAGAATTCCCAACCAGGATTTCTTAAAGAGCATCATTCCTGCATCCTCATCCACGCATTCCTGTCCCCCCCAGGCAGACACACATCATGTGGGGCCTTCCCTTGCAGACTTCTGCCACCAAAAATAAACTCAGCTTCCAATGGTCTGTGCTTCCCCAGGAAGCCAACTGGGAGCTAAATCAAACCACAAAGCAGAACCTGCAGGCTGGAAGTGTCGGCATTATCTGGACTCATGTTGGGTTTCACTTCCAGAGCTGTCAGGGCGAAGCCATCAGCAGTGAGCACAGCATACAACACCTTCAGAAAACACAGCAGCAGCTACTCTTTACCAACCAGAGCAACTATAATTAAAAGGAAATAAAACTGCACATCAAACTGAGAAGCAAAGGAATTTTTAAGAATGTGAAATAAGTTCTTATTCATTTAGACAATTTCTATTTGATGGCATTTTGAAAGGAATTCTTGAAAAAAGAGGAAAAAAATGGAGTGCAGAAAGAGTTATTCAAAGGTATTTTTTTTATTTGCCTTCGTTAAATACTATATAACGTGCTCTTATTTGAAAAACATCAATCAAATTTATAGATTCATGATAAATAGTTGTAATTATAGCTGCCTGAAAATAATTCAGCTGTCACGTTTACCCTGTCAAAGTAAATAAGGCTGTCATTTTAGTTGATGTGTGTGACTTGAGTAAACATTTCAAAGCATGAATTTTGAAGTAAGATTTTCTCGCTTGAAACAATTGCTCAAATTAATTTTCCTTCCAACTCTAATTTATTATGCTTATTTTCTTAGTAAGTACAAAGTCTTCAGCTATTTAACCAAAGCATCTTGGAGTAGACTGTGGTGCACAACTCATTAATCATACAAAATGCACAACTAAAACACATCACCTTTTGGCCAGAGAAAAAGAAGTGGCATTGGTATTGCTCCATCCTTATAGCTGCAGTACCTTGAAGCATTTAAAACACTTTAAATTTATCCCTATACCACCCATGCATAGTTGGAAAATGGCATCATTCCTGTTTCACCAATGAAGATCCGGGGCAGAAACATTTTCTGCAATTAATAAGTGAATATTTTGAACAAGTATTGGGCTCAGTTGGATGTGCTGAAGTTGATCACAACAAGGTGGAGAGAGACACTAAGGAAGATTTCTAAAGACAGACCTTTGGGGAACAAACATCAGAATATACTGGTGACAGAAAAATTTCCAGCTGTGGGCAACAGAAATCATGGAATTTCAGTTAAGTCATTTTTAAATCAGCCTATGGGGAAAGAGTATGTTACAACTTTTCAAAAGTAAAATGACATAAACTGGGTATCTGCTTACATCATTAAACTATGGAAATACCACTTGATCTTTAAAAAAATAAACACACAGAAGGTACTTGGAAAATTCCAACTTTTCAGGGGTCCTTCACTTAACTTACCATTAGATTCATTGTGCTGTCCTCTATCAGCACTGCAACACTACCAAAAATGAACATTTCAGAAAAATATTTTGAAAAGTTCTGTTCAATAACAGCTTAAAGACAAGACTTTTCATCACCTGGCTTCTGGATTAATGAAAAAATCTCGCAGTAGACTGTCAGCTTTAAGAATCAATAAATTATTTTATCTGAGGACATAACAATATTGTTAATATTACTGACATAGCATTATTTTGCCTTTAAGTCTTCACTTGTTAAATAGGCACAGCATCCCTTACCATCTTTGCTAAGCATTTGAGGCCTTACATAAGAGGCAAGGTGTTAATACTTTAAAATGACCAGCCAAAATATATACTTATTTGACTCATGGCACTTACAAAAATAACCTGGTTTTCTCCAATATACATTTATGTTAGACTATATCACTGTTCAGTACTGTAAATGAAAGATAAAAGCAGTAAGACTGCACTGACCTTTTCCTTAATGTAGACTCACAAACCTTCACCACCCTGATGACCTCTTTAACAGTCCGTCGGAAGTCATGCATTCTTGCTGCCACTAGCAGAGCTAGAGAACAAACAGGGAAAGTTACTATCAAAAAGAGGGAAATTTCCTGAGGAAAAGCAGAAAAACAGTCAGGTAACTATACCCTCTCCCTTCTCCCTGCCTTCAGATGAAGAGCTGTAAATGCCTATGCTCAGCTGTGTCCCCGAATATTGGTGATGGACTTGACTTCACAAACTTTGCTTTCTACCCACTAAGCCAAGTGCATGTTGCACCCTGAAAAATTCTGTGCTTTAACATTTGGGAAACTATGTTCATCTACAGCACAAGAACATTTCAATGATTACTTATTTCAGTTACCATCTTTTTAGCAGAACTCACTGAATTCTGTCCCAAATAAAAAAATCTCCAGACAAACAGTGAATGTGCCTAAGCTGGTCTCCTCACTGCTGCCACTACTATCCCTGTCTTGCTGGTATCCAAATGCTTTCCTTCCAGACCCTCTACACAGCCAGATAACCAGTTGCATTTACATGGGGTGTGGATTCAGAGCACCAGCTCTTTTTTGAAGCACCACCCCCCAATCATACAGTAGCTGACTGCACAGAGCAGTTTTAAGAATAAAAAAGTGCTTTTTGTAGAAGAAACTAAACCAAA
The DNA here is from genome assembly GCF_001522545.3 of Parus major. Classification (NCBI taxonomy): domain Eukaryota; kingdom Metazoa; phylum Chordata; class Aves; order Passeriformes; family Paridae; genus Parus; species Parus major. The sequence goes on from NC_031774.1 coordinate 54,811,023, forward strand.
GCTCCACTTCTGGTATGTATTTGAAGTGCTCTTAACAGGAACATCAGGGCTGAACTAACCACTGGTTATTTGAGCTACATGTAGCACAGACTTTTGAGCCAGAGAGCCAAACTAAACCCAGTCCACAATCCAGCCTGTGAGCTGCATATTGCATGGATGGATGGATGGAAGGGGCTCAGCACCACCTGCCTCCATCTATTGATCCATGTCTGCTGAATTAAATTACTTGCTCGTGTGGATACAGCCCATGTAGCGCATCAAAGAGCAGACTGCTCTCCCATAGACTATACTCAAATATCTAGCAATGTGCAACAATCAAGTACTATTAACAAAAAGGGGCTAGAAATGTCAAAAAAATTGCATAGTCTTGGGCTCTCAAAGGTTTGAGCACTACTTCTTATTCATGCATACCAATGTAAGATCTTTCAAATAAAATAAAGCACATACATGAACTCTGTGACTACCTACGCTCTTTGTTACTCTCACCCCACTGGCTACTATCTTTCAACCTGGACCTCCCAAACCCATAGGTTTTAAGCAAGCATCATGACAGCAATGGATCTTGGAAAAAGATGAAGAAAGAGAGAAAAATAATTTCACAAAACAGGTCAAAGAGGGCACTTCTTGCATAAGACTCTGTGTAAAGACACAAATCAAAGTGTTTGCACTAATGGTGTCATTTTAGCTGACAAAAAAACCTTTTAGCAGCTAGAGCCTGCAGAGTAGGGGCAAGAAAAGCACCAGGAAAGAGCTTAAAAATAATTCAAATTGTAAGCTACAAAGGGTCCGAGCAAGTACTGTAGGAGCAAGGGCAAAAATGAAGTTATAGTTTCAGAAACTATTTTGATGAAGACCTATATAATCTGTAGACACCCGACAGAACAAAACCCCTAGAATGTGGATACCATCAATGAAAAGGGAAAGTCCTCATTTGTTCCAGGCTTCCCCATCCCACCTGCTGTGGGGAAGGGACACAGCCAGGCACTGACATACCCGCTCCGCAGAGCCCCGAGGGCCGGCGGCCGGTGTGCATCCAGTCCCGCTTCATCCTCTGCAGCAGCCTCAGAGCCGTCATGGACACCTCGTGGTTCTTATCCCCAAACTCCAGCATGTGTGCAAATCGGGGGATATACAAGCACGGATCTGCAACAGAAAGTAACACAATTATGTCTAACCCTAACATCGATTTAGGAAATGCAGCACAGCGAGGCTGCTGTGCTCGTCTGGCTTCACCTCAGCAAACACAGACTGTGCTGCTGGGCAGATCCTCTACCACTAAGCTTTAGAAGGACTTTTTTAGATAACCTAAAACAAAATAATTTCTTGCTCTATAGACATGAGATCTTTAAAGCACTGCACAAATATTCTTACATGCTTTTCAGCATCCAAGGCTGCACACACTGACTGTGACATGTGAGCAGTGTTACTGGTATCAGGGAAAGCATGCCCATAGTGAAGCATTTACAAAAGCTTTTACAGAATGAGGACATGATTTAGGCACAAAACTTCTAACATCTCTCTTATAACACCTCTAGAAAAGTAACAAAGTAACTTGCATGTTTTATCTTAAATCTAACTAACAACTAAGTTTGAAAAAAATTCATTTGCTTAAAATCCTCCCTAACAAAAATTTAGTTACCTTTAAAGTTGATTCCAGCTGCATCTCAGACTCATATTCCAAGAATACAAAACACTGTTTATTACAGACACTAAGGCAGACTTCCATCAGCATAAAGTGCTGAAACCCAATTAACATCATTAGCACTATGACAATTTACATCGGCCACAGATCTTCCTCCAGATGTATAAACTTATTTCAAGCGTTGGTGTTATCAGCTTCAAACTAACCAAAATATGTCAGTACAGTCTGTGCTCTGCCTAAACCAATTTATAATTTATCAAACAATCTTGTTAAAGCTACACTTAACACATGTTTACTCTTAGTTGAGATATCAATTTCTCATTTCCTGCCAGCCTTTTATCACTTGACCGAAAATCCATGATGTACGGTAAATTGTTAACTATTAGTCTCAACTCAATTTCCTCTGCTGATCCCCTATGTGAGCACTTAAACCAATAAAGATGAAAATTCAGCTCAAAACACTGGAAAAAATCTTAGGGATTTACAACTAATCAAAGCAGTTTCATTTAGCACCAAGTTCTAACAATGATGCCCTGTTGCTATCCATAATTACCAAGATCACACCATAGGTGATAATGCCTGTCAGCTCCGCAGAAGCATTTAAATGAAAGCACTTATAAAGCAAGAACTTTCAACCTCAAACTCCCTCAAAACTGAGGCTGCAGTCCCCTCCCAAACATGATCCAAAAAAATCAAAGGTTTAGGAGAACTTTACCAATCCCCTTGATTCTAAGGACAGGTGGTCTGTACTTCCAAATATGACTTTATGAAGCTCTGCTCTGGAGAAATGACATATTCCAAATTCAACATCGAAAACCCAATCTTTCAGAAGCCATAGCCTGGCTGTACATTTAAACTTTGCTCTTGGCACTACAGGAACATGTGCAATGTTACAAAGCAATGACTGGTCTGCTTTTCCATCTCTTCTTATCCAGAGAGTGCCCAGCTTCAGGTCCTGCAGCTGCCAGAATGGAGCAGACAATATCCTGGACACGTATTGTTTTAAATATACATCACTTATTTCCACACACAGACCCCCCACCCCCCCCCAGGTTGAGAATTACAAAGGTAAGGAATTCCAATAACAATTCAAAGGGAGACATTTGAGTATCTCCTCTGGGTCTTGCCAAAGCTCTGCGGGTGCCATGGGATAAGAAGGTTCCATTCAAAGCAGCCATAACTCCTTAAAGGAACTTTCTTGTAAAATTAGTCCCCCTATCTGAATCTATTGGTTCCACAATCCCGTATCTTGGAATTATCTGTTCCAAAAATACTTTAATCCTGTAGTTGCTAAAACAATTGGAAATGTTTTTGGCCACCCTGTTAGCTGACATACTATTACCAGAAGATATTTAAACTTTGCCACTCGGGGCATTTTGGTAAAATTCACCTGGCATCTTTGGAAGGGTCGTACAGCCCAAGGCCTCCCTCCCCTGGCAATTTTCTTTGTAACCCTGTTATTGACTTTAGCACAAATCAAGTACCTTCAATAGCTCACTTTGGAGAGGCACAACAATTACACTTACCATTGTTAGGGGAACCCTCTAGCAACTGGACTGAATTAATAATAGTAGTACACAATGCAAACAAATAGGCTCACCTTTAGGAAAACCCCTTTTTCAGTTACCACTCATCAATCAATGTTATTTATGTGGAGTCAAACTTTACAGGACCAAACTTCAGTTTAATAATACTGCCAATTGGACCAGAATTTCTATGAAAGATGTCACGTAAATTCACCACATACCTCACCAGATTGCAAAGAGCAACTGTCAGCGCTCTCTCCGGAGCTGAGTTGAATTTCGGAAGCATTTACACATTTGCATTGTAGCTATTCAGACATTTCTGCTGGCATTCATGCCCACAGGTCATTTGACAAAACATTGCACATCGTTAATTTGAATTCTGAAGCTACCAAACAGTCAGAAAATGAATACGTGGGTGGCTTTTAAATAGCAAGCCTTAAAAAACCCAAAAAAAGTAAGACAGTGAATATATAAATCAGAGGCAGAGCCCAGGTTAGCATGGACAAGTCCTGCATGGATACAAACATTTGAAAATAAACAAGAAACGCTAGAAGGTGCAAACCCCAAACGAATTGCTTCATTCCAGAAGCACCAAACCAGCACGGGTGCACCGAGGGTGCCCTGCTCGCAGGAGGGTCCCCTTTGCCTTTGGGTCATCTCTGGGGCTGCAACCCCTGCACACGCGAACAAGTTACAGTCGGGCAAAACCCCGCTGGTTTTCCTCAAAGGGGATGCTGGGGTCCATGAAGCAGATCACAAGAAAAACATTATTTCATGTTGTGAGAAAGCACTATGTGTTTTGCAGAAGACTTTCCCTTCTGTCCTGATCCCAATTCTGACTTGGAACTTGGACTTTTGGAAGAACTTTGATGCCACACAGTCACTAAGAGGGATGTAAGAACAATTTCGAGATATGCTCGAAACAGTGCTCCAGACGGAAAAAGGCAGGGCCCGCAGAGAGCGAGAGCCGCTCCGCGCTGCAGGTCGCCCCCAGGGAACGGGCACAGCGGGGGGGACATTCCTCGCCGAGCGATGCCGGAGGATGGGCGGGACGGCCCGGCCGCGCACAGGCGGGGCACGGCGGCTGCGGGGAAAGGGGAAGAACCGCAGCAGCGTCCCTCGGCTGGAGCAGCCCGGCCGCGGCCGT
>NC_031774.1:54816247-54973334 GCF_001522545.3 Parus major
TTTTTTATTATTAATTTTTCTCTCCCCGTTCCCCGGGGAAGGAGCTGCCTGCCGGCCCCACTCGGGCTCCCCGCTGCAGTCGTGGCAGTGCCGTGGAGGCTGGGACCCCCCTACAAGCCAAGGTGAGCGCTGGCACTGATCCGACACGGCATCACCCCTTTCCTCCCGGAAAGGTGCGTCGGGCCGGTAACCAAAGAGCGGGCACACACTCCAAAAAAACCAAAGGCCACCCTGCATCTAGAAGCGTACAAAATATCCTGATAGTGGGACTCGCATTTGGGATCTGTTAGTTCTCTCGCTCATGCCACTGCCCCCTGGTTGCCTCAATGGCAGGATCATGAAGTGTTTGACTTTTTTTCTTCTGCTTCCAGAGACCTTAAAGAAGTCCAAAAAGAGTGTGAGGTCAAACGGCAAGGTGCCAGGATGCTATGAAATAGTGCCCCTGTCCCTGAAGAAGAAGATGGCTGCAGAACTTTACCCTGCCAGCACCAACACTAACATTGCAAACAGCAACGCCGCCGCCGCCGCCACCGCTGCCAACAGCAAGAAGAACGCCTTGCAGCTCCAGCAGAGCGCCCAGCCGCCCCCGCCGCCCCAGCTCCAAAACCTCAACAACAACAACTTGGAGAGCGCCAACTGGCAATCCTTCCATCCCACGCTGCGGGAGAGGTAAGGGCCAGGCCCGCCGGACCCTCCCCGGGCGGGCGGGAGACAGAGAGAGAAAGAGAGAGGTGCCCGCCCTGTGCACCTGCGCCCCGGCCAGGCGTGAGCGCAGGGATGGGCTGGAGCCCCGGGGGCCACCGGCGGGAGGCTGGGGCACCGGGCGAGGGGCAGCCCGCGGCTAACGGGCCTTCTCCCCCCTCCCCTGCTTGCAGGAACGCGCTGATGTTCAATAACGAACTCATGGCTGACGTTCACTTCATCGTGGGCCCGCCAGGGGCATCCAAGAAAGTTCCTGCCCATAAGGTTTGTGCAGATAATTTTTGGCTTTTTAATGCTGCTGAGCAGGTCGCCTTCTCCCCCTGCCTTACAACTAGGTTCCACTTTTTTTTTTTTTTTCCTAATTATAGCTCTTGTTTAATCCCAGAAGTAATTCCCATACGCTGCAATTAAAGGGAGCAGTCGAAGGCAGCGTTCTGCTTCCACTGCAGCTTGTAACTTTCGCTAAATGTAGCTTTTAGGAAAGCCAGCACACTCAGCTGTTCCTGATCCATGTTACTGAGGCTCCTCTCTCTTTATTTTCCAGTATGTTTTGGCAGTTGGTAGCTCTGTCTTCTATGCTATGTTTTATGGCGATCTCGCAGAGGTCAAATCTGAAATCCATATACCAGATGTGGAACCTGCAGCCTTTCTAATCCTATTAAAGTAAGTGGCCACTACAAGTCTGCTAATTACATGGACAGAATCAAAGTAGCTTATAAAATATACATCTCCTAATTGACATTGTGCAATATGCACTTAATGCTGTTTACTTAATGTACTGACAAATATTGAATGTCAGATTCACTGCCAGCAAAGACGACTATAGATTATTTTCATGGCCTACTTTTTTTTTTTCCCTGAGAAACTAATTTTTTTTTTCACCCACCTCCCCCTCTAGATACATGTATAGTGATGAAATAGACCTGGAAGCTGACACAGTTCTGGCTACACTCTATGCTGCCAAGAAGTACATCGTGCCGGCCCTAGCAAAGGCTTGCGTCAATTTTTTGGAGACCAGCTTAGAAGCAAAGAACGCTTGTGTCCTGCTGTCTCAGAGCAGGCTCTTCGAGGAGCCAGAGCTGACGCAGCGCTGCTGGGAAGTGATTGATGCTCAGGCAGAAATGGCACTGAAGTCAGAGGGCTTCTGTGAGATAGATCAACAAACACTAGAGATCATTGTAACCCGGGAAGCACTCAACACCAAGGAAGTGGTAGTTTTCGAGGCCGTTCTCAACTGGGCAGAGGCTGAATGCAAAAGGCAAGGGCTGCCGGTTACGCCACGCAACAAGAGGAATGTATTAGGGAAAGCTTTGTACTTGGTGCGGATTCCAACCATGACTTTGGAAGAGTTTGCCAACGGAGCTGCCCAGTCTGACATCCTCACCCTTGAGGAGACTCACAACATATTCCTATGGTACACAGCCGCAAACAAACCCAAATTAGAGTTCCCCCTGACGAAAAGAAAAGGACTCGTGCCTCAGCGCTGCCATCGGTTTCAGTCGTCTGCGTATCGCAGCAATCAGTGGAGGTACCGGGGGCGATGTGACAGTATTCAGTTTGCTGTAGACAAACGGATATTTATAGCAGGACTGGGATTGTATGGGTCAAGCTGTGGCAAAGCTGAATACAGTGTCAAAATCGAACTGAAGCGCTTAGGTGTTGTCCTTGCTCAAAATCTGACAAAGTTTACCTCCGACGGCTCCAGTAACACCTTCTCTGTGTGGTTTGAACACCCTGTGCAGGTTGAGCAAGACACCTTTTACAATGTAAGTGCTATTCTTGATGGTAACGAACTCAGTTACTTTGGACAAGAGGGAATGACTGAAGTGCAGTGCGGGAAAGTGACGTTCCAGTTCCAGTGCTCCTCGGACAGTACTAATGGAACCGGAGTACAAGGAGGACAGATACCTGAGCTCATTTTCTATGCATGATGCATTTCACCTTGATTGTATTCCAGTGCTGCAATGATGCACATTAAGGGATTTTTTCGGTTTTACTACAAACTCTGCAGCAGTATGGAATGTTACGCTACTTACCTATCTGCTACATCAGGCTATACAAATAAGTGAAGGAATGCTCTTGAATTTAATCTTATTTTATTTATTCATAAGCTATTTGACTTAATTATTAAGACTGCAACATGCAGAAAAATGTTAAATTTTGCACGTACTGTGCATTTATTTTGTATATAGATAACTAACTTGCAGACTGCAGCTGACTCAAACAGAATGTTCTAAACTAGAGCAGTTTATGAATCTGTGAAATATAAAACATTTTTACTTGCCCTAAATCCTGTGTACTTGATCTTTGCTGACCTTATGGCTCGTGTGTGTTAATTCATGTACAGCTAACAGGGGTGATAACACTGTAGTCTGGTCCCTGTGTGCATCCACACCCAGCAAATAGGAAAGCTCCCTCTCTTGATAACTGAAACGATCCATCAGCAGCCTTTATTTTCCCTTCATGAGAAAAGGACCTGACATTTGAGGAAGCTCAGGGTTTTTTGTGTGTTGCCCAAGCTGAAGATAGACAAACCATCAGTGTACTCAAAGCTCATCAGAATCATCCTGTGGGTATATTTGAAAACTCCTAATGCCCCTAAACATTCAGCATTTCTGTTAACCTGCAGCCTGCCCACCAAACAGCAGCACTGCCACTTGCACCTGTCAAACTACACCCCCCTTCGACTGGCCAGAGTCAAGACACACAGATGAAGTTAATTAATTCAGTGACAGGGCTGCGTCACAAATTTAGCCCAGGGCTGTATTACTGGCAGACACTATCTGAATTTACATCCCTGCCTTGTACAGAGCAGCAGGCATTAGAAAAATACTTGCAAGATGGTGCTTAGGTTCATTTAAGTTTACTAATTAGAAGTAAGCCACCTTAAAAAATAAAGGCTGTTGGATCTTTCCTCCTGCTTTATCTTTTTGGGAAAACAGTCTCCAGCATTATCAGCAATCATTTTATGCTAGTACTTTTCTCAGAAAGTGATGAAAGTACTTCTGTTTTCTCTAAGGTCTCATGAGCATATAGCTGAGTCAATTAGAAATATTTACTGGGTTTTATAAATGTTAAGATGAGCTTGGAAGAGAGTACTCAAACAACAGTCTAAACCAGTATTTTTTCCATGTACAGCAAGTACCTCTACATCTAACATGTTTGCCTTTTCCCAAGCTGCATTAATTTTCACCTTGAAACTAAGCTGCAATGCAAATCCTGCCTGTTTTCTCTCTCTAAAAAAAAAAAAACCAAACCAAAAAAGTAATGAAAAATAAGAAGGGAAGTGAATTGCTGAGAACAAGACCTCTCTAGCAGAGCTGGAGCTGTGCTGCTGCAGCCGCGCTGTGCCGCACTGCCCAGGCACTGCTCCCCTTGCTGCAAAGGCAGCACTCCTGTGCCAGCCCAGTACAGCTGAAGGGGTGTGCCTGTGGTGTTGTTCTGCAACACAGCCATCTGATTCTCTCAGTACAGATTAAGGAGAGTGGGAGTGAGAGTGGGTAAAGATGCAGGCAGATAATTCCTACACAGAGGTGGATAACAGTCACAAGACCTCACCAGAAATGCACTCTTCCAACTGGAAATGGCAAATTCCCTTAAGCTTAAACCCACAACTGAGAGAATGGCTTCTGTACCCTTTCAACAGGTTAAAACCCACCTTCCTATCGCAGTCATGATTTCAGTGTTGACTTATTAGAAGTTATTCACATGTCTGGAAAAAGCTGCTCCTCATTTTCCGCCAAGCCGTTTGTATTTCAAGCACTGAACAGCTCAGCTACAGGTGATGGACAGATAGTAAATGTGCAAATACTTATCAAATGTTACATCTGTGGAATTGAAGCATGACAGGCCTGTAGGAGCTTGCTGACACACAGAAATTTGTTACACATCAGTCCATTGTCTTAGTATAGCCCAAATTACTCTTGGAAAAAGCAACAAAACTATTTGCAAAAGAAAACAACATCTAGTTCCAAAAAAGTTCTTACATAAAGAAGAACAGGCTCTTAGAGTCAGCAATGCTCCTCTGCCTGGATTGACTCCAGCTTCACTATAAAGTTACTCCTTGGGTACCAACATACAATACTATGTATAAATACATGCATACATACATATTTTTTTCAAGTAACCATAGGAAAAAAAAATATTCAAGTAGTCAAAAGTCAAATCATTAAAAAAATACCTATGGCTGGAGCATTTATGCAGAGTTCTCTGGCCAACAGAAGGAAAGTTCTTCCCAGAACATAGACATTCACCTATTAAAAGACAAAAGAAGCATTATGTAAATCTTAAACCACAAATGTTTTTAACAGAACATTTATGTGGAAAGGAGAAAAACCCAACTTCTGAAATCTTAACCAGCTTAAAAAATCAAGTTATACAAGCACTATTCATATGTACAGGATAATACTCAGTGCTTGTCAAAATCTGCACAAATTAGCATTGTAAATCAAAGCATAAGTTTATATTGAAAAAATTCTAAGAAGTTTTTCATCATGCTCTCCAGTGGGCTCTGTGCTGCTATGTAGTACAGTTTTTCAGTTGTCACATTACATCATAAGGCATTAAGTAGACTTCAATGTAATATCAGTATATATAAAGTGTCATTTATCTTGTACCATTACAAAACCTGAGCAAATACAAGTCAGTGCAAATTTTGGTCCTGCATGATCATCTGTAGTGGCATAATTAAGCATTGCACAAGTACACACCAAACTTTTCACCAAATCAAGGAGTGGTGCTACATGCCCTAAGGGTTATTTGTCATATCTTGCTGTTTGGACATTGCCTCAGATCACATTAAAGACATTAGGAAAAAAAAAAATCATCAGAAAAGCTCAGGCACCAGGGACAGAGCTCTGCTCCCCTCCCTCTTTCACTGCTGCACCCAGGAAGATATAAATGGAGGGAAGGAGTTACCCTTCATACTCTTGATTTGCAATTTATAGCACAGACAAACCATATTTGTATTTTACAAGTCTGAGGAAGTTTTCTTTCTCTATCTTAAGGTGTGTTTTTGTGGTCAGCAAGAAAGGCAGGATATACTCCAATTCCCAATCAGTCTCAAACATTCCCACGGAGCTCCATGAACACCTTGCTTCCCCCAAGGCATATGTAAAGGTCAAGGTTAGTATAAAAATCTCCATCCTCCTACACTCCAAGCAAGTAGGTTTCTGGTTTGTTTTGAACAATAGTATGTACTCTATTGCTTTAAAGGAACAAAACTGCTCCTCTCTTTCCTTTCAGGATAGTGAAGGTGTTTACTTAGCAGTCAATTACACAACTGAGTGATGATTATGGTACAAGCCTATGGAATTAAAAAACTATTGCTCTTTGCATTTCATCAAAGAGCTTTGCCAACCTTAGTTTAAAAGCAGGCTTTCCTCCCGAGCGTATAGACGGTTCTATAATATATTTATCTCAACAAAAACAACCAAACCCCCAAACAACTGACATATTTTCACCTAGCCCTTCAAAATATTTACATGAAACTGTTTTTAATGTGTATTTTTCTCAAATATATATATAAAAAAATGAATTAGAACTTCAAAGAAATCTTCAGAATGATCACATATCCTGAAAATGACTTTGCAATCAATTATACATGATATGATGGTAATTCATTCCATATTTAGTGAAAAATGAGTGTATTCCATGCTGTGTCTGACCAATAGTTGGATTGGCCAAGAAGATGCAAAAATACAGCCTTAAATTTTACTGCCTTTTTTCCTCCTGAAATAGGGCACAACATAGAAGCACAATTCTAGGGGAAGGAAAAGAGCAAAACATACTCTCTGAATGAGCAGTCTGTTTTCTAGGAAGTAAGTCACCAAATTTTATACTGAAAAAAATATGCACCTACTGAATCTGGCAATTCATACTGGAGTCTGAGAGCGTGTGACTTTCCATGAGCACTGAGACAAAACAGATATCACTAAAGCAAAATGTCTGCAGCGTCTCAGTTGGCTTTAGATTCAGACTCAGTTGGATTTAGATTTAGACTGCAAGCTCAAAATGGGTTGTTTTGACCTTTTGTCTAAAAAATATTAACATAAAGAATGAGTGTTTGGCTGTAATTTCAGCCTTCTAAGCTGGCTGACCAAGTTACTATAAATCTTAAACCTCATCACTTAGATCTTGTTCTGCAAGGACAATCCACCGCACAAATCAATAAAGTTACTTCAGTGGAGCAAAGTACATATGATGTTTCTGTTAGAGGCTTCACAAACTCATCTAGTTCTCTTATATTAGTCTAGAAAAAAACCCATAAAACTCTAATCCAAACAAGTATTTTTCCTTCTAGCTTTTTTCCTTGTCACGACATCCAAATACTTGATGTTTGTCACCATCAAACCACATCACTGCCCAAGAAACTCCTCCTAAGCAAACTTTCCATAAATGCAATAATAAAGAGCAAATAAATATGAAGAGGCATAAAGAAGAAGGTATTTTCTTCTAGTGAAGTTCTAACAATCAAAGTGATTGTCAAATTAAATCTAAAGCAAAGACAAATGAATAATAAATGTGCTCAATGACTATATATCCTTATTTCCTTGGCCTAAATAAAAGTCTCCTGACCTATGGTTTATTTGAGAAGTAATGCACTTAAATCTAACCTGCTTTTCTACTTCACCCACATCATCAGTGTTTTATGACTGACTTCAAGGTGCAGACAATGCATTTGCACAAAATAATAAATTAAAACAGAAATTATAAATGAGGGAATTTCTTTTGCTCACAACCCCATTTCTTTGTAGTTTCTGGTTACTAACAATTTAGAAAGAAAGCAAAATATACAGTATAGTCCATGTTTTGTATTGTTTTCCTCATGAAGCTCACACATTTTTAATGCCAGGGTCACAAAAAGAATCAGGAACATTTAATTGCTTCCAGTTTTTCTGGCAAATTAGTACAAAAAAAAGACTTCAGACCCTCTCAAACAATATGGTTCCCAACTTCAAAAGTTAAATATTCACAGGTTCTGGGGCACTTCTCATAAATGAAAAAGATGGCATAGAGTTCACCCAGAAATCTGTAATGCAACTGAACTCCTGAAACATGATATTTAAGATTTCCTGGGTTTAGTGCAAAATCTTTCACTAAGATTTTATTCCACTATCACTGATTTCTAGTCACACACACACATATCCTGTGATAGAAGAGATATGATATAAAATAAGCATTTAGAAAGGGTCTTTCTTTACTCTCATAATTTGGTTTTTCTGTACTCCATTAAGCTTAGGAAATTAAGAGAATTAATTTAGAGGCCTACTTTAATTTCTAGTTCTTTCTTCATTAAGAACTTCTTATAAAAATTCATATACTCCAATCCATCAAAAGCTTAACGTTCCAAATTTAGAATCATATGACATTTGCATTTATAAAACCTAATTTTATATGAGTTCTTAGAATGGTGAATAAACAAAAATGCCCTTCTAAAAGGATGTATCTGGCTTAAGCTTGAATTGGTGCAGCTTTAAAGCTTACCACATCAACTTCAGCCTCTTTTCCCCTTAATTTAAAAGGATCATACTGAAAAACAGTATTTCTCCAAACTCTCCCCAATCAAAACTGTTGAAGTGAGACAATTGTTTTGTACACTTACACTATACCACTATATGACTAGTGTTCTTTTTCTGCAGATTTTCACCAGACACTAAAATTTCCTAAACCTAATACAATCACTAGGTTTAAGCATCAACATCTAATGCAAAAGAGGGGTGTTAACCTCTGTTGGGAGATTTAAAATATCTGCATACCCTGATAGCTTTCACCATATTCTCATACATTCAACTCATATTTAACAGAGTAAGTTTACAGCAATGTGGACCCATCATGTATTCTTTTATTTTTTTTTAAAAAAGGCAAAACAAAAAAACCCAAGTGGCTTCTTTAGCAGGAAGACATTTTTCAGACAAAGAAGTATGTGCTCACCAAGGCACTGCAAAACCTTATTTTTACAGGAGACCTTAAGATTCTCTAAGATGTTGTCCTTTACCAATAGTTAATTTCTATTCTCATTATCAAACACATTATGTTAATTAAAAGGGGCATTTAGTAAAGGAATGCTTTCCAATTATTCAGTTACATCTTCACAACAGGATCCTTCTACTTGTTATGCTCTTTGCCCTTCACAGTATTTTTTGGAGACAGTCTTTTCATTTCACATCTGTCAGTCATCAGACACTGATTTCAAAGGGACACTTCCAGAGAGACTCTTATCCTTTCATAATTTCCTCTTGCTTTCACATCATGCCTGATCTGTTCACAAATACCAATATACTTCCACTTTCAGAAATAACAACAAACACCTCATTTCCAGTAACACAGGAATTTATCAGCCTAAGACCTTCCAGAATTTTAAACTCTCTTGGGGAAACAGGGTATCTCCCATTCATACAGTTACCAGGCTACGTCAACTTCTGGACAGTAGCAAAAAAATAAAGCTGCCAGCATTGAATGGAAGGTTTTGTTTGACCGTAGGCTCCATAAAGTTTTAAATCAATAACCCTTCCACAAGCAATTTCCAAAAAGGCTTTTCAAGAGCATAGTGTGGCATTCTGGCAAAGTACCACAAATGGTGAGACAGTGGTTAAGATATTCCTCTAGAAAGACAAAGACTGGGCAGTTGGAACACGATGGGAATTCACACTGTGAAACATCCATGGCTGCTTGCCTAAATAATTAAGCAAGCATGAAAAGCAAATGAGTTTTTAAGGAGAGTGTCTGTTGCTGGGGAAAGAGGCACCTGTGGTTATTTGATTCATTATTAACATTTCTAGTGTAGTAATGCCTGAAGGTCCCAACCAGGTTGTTTAAATTAACTCAATCAACAGCAATTTGCATAGGGGCAATAAAGGCAAATACAGTCAACATGTTAATAACTTTAAATGAACAAAGGGTATTAAAAACTGAAGCAAACCAGTACAGTCTTTAAAAAAATACTCAATTTTACCTTTCTCAATGCAATAAAATGAAAATTCATAATTTATTTTTTTTTTATCCATACTGCATTTAGAGCAGTCAAAAGGTAACACAAAAATACAAACAAGTACAAACTCAGCTTGTCAGGCTGTCATTCAAAAGAGACACAAATCAAAATTGAGCAGCTTCCCTCTCATACTGGGCTTTAAAGCACTGCTTCAGTCTGGAGACTCCAAAGGAGACTCTCCTTCTGCTTATCACATCCACGGCAGCCCTGGAGTTCTTCCTCCAACACCACAGCAGCACAATAAGCCATTATCAAACCATCTATGCAAGAAAGTTAAAGAATAATAATTTACAACAATCATAGAGGAGTCAGGGAACCCAATGCTGCCTTTAGATTAAATAAATGAAAATAAGTGTTCAAAAGTAACTCACAATAAAAATCCTTCTAGACATGCAAGTATTGTTACTTGACTAGACAAACTGCAGATGAAGAAATAGGAGTGAGAGCTGTGTTTTGAAGTGGAAGAGAGACCAGTCAAGTACTAGTTACTGATTTTCACTTCTTGTGCATCCTCTTCCCTTACCTAGGACCACAGTGTAGTTCAGGTTGGAATGGATCTCATCAGACTCCAGCCCAATCTCCTGCTCCAAGCAGGCTCAGCCACAAGAACAGACCAGGTTGCTCTGGATCTTGAGGGCCTTGATGGATAAAAACTTCAAAACTGCCCTAAGCAACCACTTGGCTGTCCTCATAGTGAAAAACCTTTTCTTGATATCAAGTAGAGACATCCCATTTTAATTAATTACATCCATTGCTGTTAATTTTCCTGCTGCACTCTCTTATAAAGAGCCTGGCTCTTCAGATGCCTAAGATCTCTTCAGTGAACACCAGCCTTGTTTAACAGCAGGACACACCACAAGGCACTCTAAAAATTATATTCTACTAGTCTTAAACTGGGGATCAGACTGCCAATCCCTCTCTCCAAAAACCCAATGGGGTTTTATGACCCCATTGCAAAGGCCATGACATTAGAGATGACAAGAGGCTAAAAAAAACCCCCAGCCATTCCTGAGGATGGGAAAGGCTTTTCACCACACCGAGATGAAACTTCAGCCAAACAATTCCTCAGGTGCAAGGAATGGGATGCTTGGAAAGATGGGAGAAAACCTAAACTGTTCAAAACTTGGCCAAGGCTAGACAGGCTTTGCAGCTCTCCTAAACAAGCTGGGCCTGTCGCTTAGATTGGACTAACAAAAAAGCAAACAAAAGGCCTGATTGCAGACCTCTCTAAGGACTATATTTGCAAGTAAAATGCAGGATCTGAAAATATAAGCAAGCACTTTCCCTGTCAGAGACTGATGACTGGTCGTCCTTCCAACTCAATCAACAAGCAGCACGACTGCTCGGCACAAGGAAGGCGCCTGATTTGTACCAGTGCTCTGGACATTTTCAGTTCATTTCAGATCATGCTTTGAAGTCCAAACGTATCAGAGGCATTCTGGATCCGACAACACTTTCAACAGGAGATTTTTAAGACATTAGATGTATTTCACATGAAGATAAAAAACCAAGGAAACTGCCTTTCAAATTAAAAAAAAAAAAAAAGACTTTTTGTCTTTTCCCAAGATGGCAGCAATTTTGAAGCTCCAAAAGTTATTATGAAAATGCAGCAGTTCCCCAGTGGAACAAGACAAACTCCCACATCTCAGTCATCAGCATAAGAGGAAAACTGATATGACTTTTTACACAGACTGCCATTAACACTGAAAATTAGTCTCCTCTATTGCTACGTTTTAGCAGCACAATACTATCCTAAAAGCACATTACACTGTACAGGACAGCTTTTCATTTTTAAAATATTTTTAAGTCCCAAAGTAACTCAAGAAAAACAGGAAGAGAGGTTGTAAAAGTACAAACCAGAGCTAAGAGGTCATGCTTCGGCTTCCTCTATCCCTATAGAAAATCAATTAAAGACTCAACAGATCATCAAGAGAGAAAGAATATAAGACAGGTCTTTAAACAAACACTGAGTTGCAGGTAATAAAAGATTCAGGACATGGTTTAGTGGTGAACATGGTGATGGTTCCTAGCTGGATTTAGTGATCTTGGAGGTCTTTTCCACCCTTAAATGCACTGAAACTTATTTCAGGGTGTTCAGTAATTCAGCCAGTAGCCTCCATGAAGACAATCTGTAAAGGATGTTTCATGTGGTGACTTTCTTACAAAATTCCTGCAGCCAGATGGCAAAGAGCCCTGCAGGTACCTCACTTCCCACTGCAACTGAGCTGCATCAAGAAGATTCTGAAGAGTAATCTCAACATTCACTATTAGTTTCTAAGCAGGAATTGGTGCAGGTTAGCAGTAGCCTGTTTTTCAGACTTGAGATGCAATTTTTTTTGGTTATAAAATCAACATCTTTTCATTTTGCCAAGAAAATCAGTTATCTGGACTACTATGATAATTTTGTACAGATTAGTATGAACAAATTAAATACTTTGGAAAGATAATACCACTACCACTACTAGTATTGCTCTCAACTCTTCATCCTTAAGGACATTTATATCCCAACTTCAGGATGGGAGAGCAATCCTTGAAAAAAAGAGGCACTTCAAGGTAAAATAGTACCACCTAATGAACTATTTTTAATAAACTAATTCTTTTTTTGCAGGTTTTGTAAGCAAAGACTGATCTAAAGCGGAATGTACTGAAATTTTATGGCTGGACCACAAATATTTTGCTTCCAAGGTGGTATGGCTTATTTATTTAATTTTTTTGCTTGGTTTGTAGTTGTGGTTTTCTGTTTGGTTTGTGGTTTTGTTTGTGGGGGTTTGTTTGATTTTTTTTTTAACAGACTTGGGGTGGGAGGAAAAAAATATCAAGCTAGAACCTGAAAAACTCATTTATGTATTCTCAAACAGGACTTTCTGGATGGGCAGAGTTAACAATAACATTCAACATTCCTATTTGCTCAGATTCACCTTAAAGAAGCCATAAAGTAGAGCTCATCAGAAGATACAGTTAAATGCAGATCAAGATACTGAAATCTTGGATTTTTCTCTTTCAGAGGCTGATTATTTCCCTACCACTAATGTATTTCTGTCCTTCCCATCTCCTCAGTTACCCCTCTTTAACCTTTTGGTCCTCGTAAGTCCCATCTCAGCATCTTTCCTGGATGGAATGTACAGAGGGGAAAAGACAAATCATTCAATCTTCCTTGTGTGTTTCTGCTGACAACACAGCTTTTCCTTTTCCTCTTACAGATACAATACCTCTTCTTCTAGTTCACATTGTGACTATTCTTCACATTACTGTGATCATTCTAATTCAAAACTGTCACCATGAAAAATTACCTGTGTTTAGAAGGAAACAAACTTCCCATTCTACACATGTACTGTTTGGTCGTGAGTAATCAAAATAATTCAGAGTTAGAAAAGAGAAAAAAGTTACTAAATTTAAGAATTAAAGATTAATTTGATTATTGCAATTCCAGCAGATTGCTTCAAGCAATAAATAGCCTTCAGAGGGATGCCATTTACTAAGACAGCTGGGAGGACAAAAATAGATGCAAGTAACCTACTCACATTGTATGTAAAACAGTTGTAACAGAGAGAATGAGGGTAAGACAACATATGTCAGTAGAGCTTTCTATTTCCACAGACAGAGCAAGTTCGTATTTCTCTCAAAATACATTTTATAAAACACAGTTCTGAAGTGCACGAATACATTGACACAACATTACCTACCAAAAAGGTTATTTCTGTCTTCAACAACTGTTGTTTTAAAAATATGCAGCATCTGACCCTGTGCCACTGCAGTGACTCTGAATCCTGATGAAAGGATCATAACTAACTCTTGCTATGTTGTCTACAGCATTAAAAGCAAAAATTTTTTTTGACATTTAATTTTACTGAAAAATTATTCAGATTTCCAAACCCAGTGATTTTCCACTCAAAATTTTTAGAGAAAAACTAAAACATCTTAAACAATTAAAAAAAAAAAGTCAAATTAAAAAAGAGTACAATACCTGAAGAAGGTCGCTGAGGTCAAGTAGCATGTCTGTGAAAGAAGTCAAGGAATATACATGCTTCTTGCATGTGACAGTATTTCTTAATTTCATTTCATTAGCAAGCCAAAGAAAGGGAAGAAATAAACCCAGGTTAACTGTCAAAGAAACCAAATATAGGTTAGGTCAATTCACTACTTATGCTAACAGCCAACATCCAGTTAATTGGTCAGCTGCCCAAAACACCCTGCCAGCACCTCCTGAATTTACTGCTCAACTTGTCTCTGGGAAGTGATGGTCTCAAAGAACAAGCCAACTACTTGTGTGACCTGCAATACCCACCATATCCTGCAGCCTAAGAAAGACCCAGTGGTAAGGGGGTCCTCTGCTCTGCTCAGACCCCACCTGCAATGCTGCATCCAGCACTGGGATCAGTGCAGATTCCAGCGCAGGAAGGACACTGAACTGTTGGAGAGAGTCCAGAGGAGGCCACCAAGATGATCAGAGGGATGGAGCAGCTCTGCTATGAAAAAAGGCTGCAATAAGTGGGATTGTTCAACCTGGAAAAGAGAAGGCTTTGGGATGACCTAATTGCCTTCTGGTACCTGAAGGGAGCCTGCAAGAAAAATGGAGAAGAGCTTCTAGTGACAGGACAAGAGGGAATGGCTTCAAACTCAGCATAGGGTTAGACTGGATATTGGATAATTTGTTAGTGTGAGGGTGGTGAGGCCCTGGCACAGGTTGCCCAGAGAAGCTGTGGATGCTCCATCCCTAGAAGTGTTCAAGGCCAGGCTGGATGGGGCTTGGAGCAACCTGGACTAGTGGAAGGTGTCCCTGCCCATGGCAGGGGGTGGAACGTGATGATCTTCAAGGTCCCTTCCAACTCAGCCATTCTATTATTCTGTGGTAACTAAAACCATCAAGACAGAATACTCTTTTTACACTTGAGAATATAAAGCATCATCAGTCTCCCATGCCAGCTTAGGAATCCAGAAACACAGATGGAAGAGCAAATTAATGAAACTGAAGTAAGTCCTCCTCTTCTATGAGGACCAATCAAAGACCTGGGAAGGGAAAGCTGCTTTGGCTACTCCCTTCCCCAGCCAAGCAAATCAGCTGTTGCATTTCAGTTTTCACTCCCTTCATGATACCCTATGCTGCTGCAAAGTATTAGGTCACCATCTACTCATTATGGGCACACTTGGAAAACATAGTAGTTAAAAACAAGCCAAACCACTACAAGTTTCCATTAGATTTAACTGAAAGCAAGCACACTTATGAATGCATTGTCTAAACAGCATCCAAAACAGAGAGAAAAGGAAAAAAAAGAAAAAGGCATCATAACCCAAAGGTAGCCCTTTTGCTGCTGTTAATGAGCACATGCCAGATCTCCTATCAGCTACTCAGGTGTGGCTTACATGCTGTAAAAAGGTTCTGGTTTTATTATTAAAAGGAGTGTCAAGGTAAAGTGTGAAAGAAGGGGGAGAGGGGGAGAGAGTGAGAGAATGAGGCAGGTGAAGAAAACATGTATGCAGGGCTGTATGTGAGTTTTAGTATGCAGCAATGTGTTAAGAAATCCAGCATTAAATAAAATGCAGAGACATCAGTGTAGTTTGGTGCATACTGTGGTAACGTTAAGTGTTAGTGAATGTTCTTCATGTAAGTCAGAGTAATACAGTGCACATTTCTAATAACATTATCAGCTGTGGAAGGAGAGTCATTCAGATAACACAATCAGTTTATACATAAACATTTTCCTTGTTAGGAACTTTTATCCTTGAGCATTTCTACTCTTAGTTTGCATATGAAATTGTATGAATGTACTCCAAATTTGTTACAAAATTTAATACATTATGTTAATATTATTTGGTGGAAATTAATTTCCACATTAAAAACCACAGCATAGCCGGGTAGTTAATTAGCTGAAAATTCAGTATGGCTCTGAAAAAAAATCAGAAATCCATAATAGGTAGTATTATGCAAGACATTACTGTAATCTGAAATTTTAACACAGTAAGGAAACTGCTAACAAAAACCATCTGTAAAATACACAGCTTAGAAATCTACACAGAGTAATACTGAATTCAGTGCAAATTTTTTGTAAAAATGAAAAAAGAGAAAATGGAAAGACTTTAGTAATGCAATTGCCAAGGAACCATAATAATTGTCAGCTCATCAAACAGATCTAACAAGAAATCACTATGCCAATTTTGTGCTCAAGAAATATTCTAAGCCTGAAAACGTTCCCAGCTCATTATTGATTTGAAGTGCCTGATTATTCTATGCCCACCCTAAGACACCATCCCCAATGAGACAAAGTAAAATTATCACTTGTATCTGATAGATCCCACCACAATTTAGGAGGAAAAAAACCCATAAAACACCAAAAGAAAAGCATCTCATCGGTTATTGAGGCACCAAAGTGAGTAACTGAGTGGTCCTAGAGCCTGGCTGCTGTGCCTGGAGACAGGAGAAATCAGAATGAGCATCAGTGCCAAATGCTAATTCAGATTTTAGGTGAGCCAGAGAGGTGCTTTTCTAAGTTTTTTCAGTCATGAAATCTGTATACCAGAGTATTCTTCAAGCTCCTCAAACTGTTAAATACACTTGGATGGAAAATCCAAACTTACTAACACACTGCAAATGTTTAGGCTTTATTACTGTAAGGAAAACAACTCCACCTTTTTGTCCAAGAAGAAACAGCGTGGGATGCATTTATAGGGACACAGGATCAGAGCTAAGGAGCTGGGAAATTCGCTAGCAGGGTTCAGACAACTTTGAATCAGTTTAGAGCTACACCACAGATGCTTTAACATACAGTTCCCTTGCTCCTTAGAGAAGTTAGTTCAAATGTCCACCGAAATGGTAAGCAAAGGTCACAGTAAAACTGTGGTGCTTCTGGATTTCATTTAAGGTAGCCTCCAGCAATCCCTCTCCCTGATTAGATGTGCAGCTACTACAGCAAAGCAAAAGGGGAAACTTGAGTCATGCAGTAGCACTGGGTTGGCCTTTACTATGAATATTGTGGGCATGATTATCAGCAGGAAGTGGTTGTAAAAACAGGCTGTTGTTTTCAAACTCCTTTTCAGAGCTGGAACAGTTCAGGGGAACATACAACAACAGC
Organism: Parus major; assembly: GCF_001522545.3. Taxonomy (NCBI): domain Eukaryota; kingdom Metazoa; phylum Chordata; class Aves; order Passeriformes; family Paridae; genus Parus; species Parus major. Next base: position 54,833,006 of record NC_031774.1, read on the forward strand.
TGAAAACAGCAGATAATACTTAATATGTATTCAAAAATTATACAATCGTAAGATAAATGTTTTCTTTGAGGCTGGAAGAAAACAATGATCATTTTACATATGGAGACTGCTGCCCACATGGAAAAGCCCCTAAAGGGATGGAAAGCTACTGGGTACTGTAGATATACCCATGCAAATAACAGGGCACAAGGGGACTTAGGTTATAAATGTGCCCAAATTAAAAAAAAAAAAAAAAATGGAAAAGAAAAAGCATTAACTGTTTTAACTGCTTTTCTTTTGCTGTTAATTCTTTAAGCAAGTTTCACCAAGGTGTGCAACTGACTGTCCATCATTAGAAATGCCTAAATGTCTAACTCAAGATGAGGTAAGTCTGAAGTCATTATTTCAAAACAATTAAATTCAAGGGAATACTTTGGCCAACATGATGCAAAAGGTCAGATCGAGTGGCCAAAATGTTCCTTTTCTGCCTTTGTAATCCAAAAATCTGTGGATAATATGAGAGCTCCATGATTCACAGAAATAATGATCTCATTCTCAGCACCAGAGGAAACAAAAGTTCATGAAGAAATGAATAGTACCGGAAACCTAAAACCCAAAATTCCAAAACAAGCAGGCATTTGTACTTCAGAGAGACCTACATTTAACATATTCCAGCAATCCTAAAGTACTTATGCAGCAAAATCCCCCTGATTTTCAACATCATCTAGCAGGAGGCAAACATGCCACTTGCAGGACTAAATTGTGCAAGATGCTCTTAAAATAACAACTATCATTTGCAATAAAGTTGTTACCCCTCCTAAAAAATATTTAAAAAATTAAAATCTTTAGTGTCTGAAAATCTACAATAATCATGAAACCTTCAGATTATTTCATGGTACCATTTCAAAACTCTTCCACTGTGTAGGGTGTCATATCTGGGAGACACAGACCTATATTAAGAAGCAGGGAGAATACAAAGGGTCTAGCATTTATTTTATTTAGTTAGTTAGTTTTCTTAAGTTACCCTTGGAAAATTTTTTACTTATTTTTACAAGCTTACTACAAAAGCAGCCATACCATTGAAGGAGGACTGGTGCCAAGGAACTGTGACTGCAAGCCACTCAGCAGAAATTTGACAGCCATAAAAGTCCTGCTGACCATAATGAAGTGTCACCTTTATTCAGCTTAAACTAAAATGCTTTCTGTTTCTTACAAAAACTAAAACCAGATCCATTAAATATCTAAAATATTTAAACATAATCTCACTTTCTGTACTCAGCAGCAATTCAGCTGGTTGCAAATAAAAGAGCAAAGCTTAATAAGAAACATGTCTGAAAAGCAAAGTAAAAAAAAATCTGAATATTAAAACAAAATTTTCTCAAGTTCTTAACGAAAAGAAATATTTGCAATTTCAGTGTCAGGATTCTGGATAAACCAAATAAAAAATGGGAACTTCCCAGAAGCACTTTCTTTAACAAACACATGGAGATAAGACAAAAGGGAGGGTGAGCACAGAAGTGGGGTGATGCCAGGGTGCAAAACTAGTGATAGCATTTGGCTAGCCCAGAACCCAGGTTCCAGCCTTTCAGATCAACACCAAATTCACAACCTTCTCCTCCCATAATTTCCTACACCATATGATTTCTGATTATGACTTATCACAGTTGTACCTCTGCTGCTTTACAAACTTTCACCATTTTAATTAGCCATTAATTGAGACTGACTGACAACACCAATTGTTTTAAGTAAACATTTCTCTTTCCAATGACACCAAACTGAAACTATTAGAAAGTAATACCCAAACTCAATTCTTTTGTAGAAAACTCATTTCTGACAACTCTAATGAAAGCTTTGCCTAGAGGCTAAATCCCCACAGACCCAGCTTCCAAAATTTCTTCAGTCTCCAATTTTGCCTCTGCAAAGAAGTCCACGTAGCACAGGCTGCACTTGAATACACAAATAAAAACACTTAACAAATGAAACTGCTAAGCACAAATGGCATTTTTATAAAAAGCAATCCTTATTTCTGTGTAGATTAATGCATGATGAAAAAAGAATTGCATTTTGGTCTGCTGGGGTTTTTCGTTCTTTGCACACAGCTGTATGACTGTTTCATAAAAGTGTATTGCTCTAAATTCTGTATTCTAAAATCCCCAATTTGAACACAAGAAGCAGTGCCCCACTCCTTCCCCAGGTCTTTCAGGATGTTTCTGCAGCAGTTCTCTTTCAGCACATAAAGCCTCACTACCTCCATAGCTAAGGCAAAGTCAGCAGCAGTAATTCAGCACCGCGCAAGCACCAGGCAGATCAAGGAGCATAAAAGTGTTTGGGGCTGCATTCAGCCTGCCTGAGTCCCTGGCATTAACTGGAAGGGTTACAAGTGGGGCTTTCTGGTTCACCTAGGACCTGAACAGCCTTTGACACCAGTTCTCCCCACCTGCATCTCCAGCAGCTGCAGACAAACGTGGCCTGCTGCAGACAGGAGCAATCCAAGGCCTGCGAGCTACATCAACCTGCAGACTCCAACACACGTACAGTTCACTCTTTCCTAAATTACTTCTCCAGCTTTTCTCAATAATTGTCTTCAGAATCACTGCCATTTAGAGGAACATTTTCCAAAGCACCCAGGCTGGCTGAAAACGCAGTGAGAGCTCAGCACTTGTGAAAATACTGCCCTTGGAGAGCATGGTCTTCAAAGAACTGGGGCTAAGCTGTGCTCCCAGTGTTACTGACTTCAAGTGAAAAACCTACTTTGTGGGGTTGTGCCAAGCATTTATATAGTCACATGTAAATTTCTAACAGTCACATGTAAATTTACAACACAATGCAACACAACAAAAAAAAAAGTAAAAAATAAATTTCTTGTCTCAGAATGCTTGTGCACAGTCAACTCGCAATTATATAGGGTATAAAAGGGATAAAATATGCAAAGAATATCCAAACTAAGCCCCTGAAAGATAATCTAGTTAGTATATTTGCTTAGGGAAAAGAAAATTTAGGCATAGAATGAAAATGTAAATATTAATTTAAAAGTTCTGAGAGACATGAGGTTAATCTTCAACTTGAATGATGTGGCCATGTATAAATAACAGTTGGCTATATTCAAACAACAAAAAGTCTCCAAACAAGACAGAGAGACCCCGTCCCCTGAACAGTAAATTGAACAAGCACTGGTGAGGGAAAACAAGAGAGGTTGCTAGGAGAAGCAAGGTTTAAGGAAGAACTTAAAAGAAGAGCAGGGCTGGCAGATGAGAATGGGAGAGAGGCAGCAGGAAAGGAGCAAATCTCAAGCTGCAAGGGGAAAAAGAAACCAGAATAAATTGTAAAATCACTGCAAAAAACACAAGCAGGTATGAAAGTGTACGTCCAAATATCTGCACAGAGTGACAATCTGATAATAAAGTGGGCTTTTACAAAGAAGCTGAGAAGGAGGACATTGATAGTAAAGATTTAAGTAAATGTAAAGTTCAGTTCTCTCTCTTTTCTGTGTGTACAAAGTCTATAAAGGTTATGACTCTTGTACCAACAGTGAAAGAAAAGTTCCAAAGAAGTCAGAGGTGCACACTTAGAAGAACTATTCTGAGATGCCTCTCAAGTATTCAGCACAGCAGCAATGCACACATTTGGAAATGTGAAGCAGCTGGCTGAGAGAAGCAGCAGAGGAAAATCACTGCCTGCCCAGAGGTAGCAGAGGAAAACCAGCAGAGTCATTAGCCTGATACTGCTTTTTCAGAAAACTCCAAATGCAGGAGTTTGGAAATATGTAAAAATATGAAAAAGAGAAAAAACAAACAACCTGCCATAACTAGCTTGATTGCATTTCATTATCACTCCCTCCCCATGGCTATCTGTACAGCAACATGGCAAACCAGCCAAAGGAAATGTCTGAAATTAACATTTTTTTCTTTGCTTTTCTTTTTTTGTTGCCTGTTTTCAGCTGGATTAACTCCCCACTTCACATGTAACTGCATAAACACCTGGCCTGATAGAAGGCAGGGGATGGACTGAGGGAGGACTGAGAAAGCAAGGCCAAAGCAAGATAACTTTCTGAAGCTGCACCAGCTCACAGTGGCTTAAAGCATTCTCCAAAACTAGAGCTTGAGAAAATCTCTCCATCACCCATCCCACCTTCTCAAATTTCTCTTTAAAGCTTGCACAGTTTTCCCAAGCTTGTTCCAAAACACAAAGACCTGCCTTATCTGAAAGAGAAGCCTTAAAGAAAGTATGGAGAAAAAACAAGTAAGCAGTTACTGCAGAGTAAGTGCTTTATGGCAACCCAAAATGTTATAAAACTGGTAACACCTCCCTTGTTTTAAGTACAAACACAGTTCCTGTGTCAGAGTTGTCACATTACTGCTCTGGTTTTACCCACAGTAAGCACTCATCTATACTTCTTTAAAAAAAGGTGGCATTATAGTGCTCAATTAGATCAGAGTAAAACCAAATTCTGTGGACACAGAATGTTTTACATTTCCCATGCCAGAAGCCAAGTGTTACATCTTAGCTTTCATACCCATACTGAGGCAAATGCTCTGGTATTAAGTGGTCCTGGGTGAATTATCTCAGCAGACCTTTGCTGAGATGGGAGCATGGCAGCTGCTGTCCCTGCACTGGGACATGCATACAAACTCAGATGCTGCTTTCCTACCAGGATCAGTGGACTTGATTTATCCAGGCATAGGCATGATCTAATATCATACACATAAAACACTGTCACTCATTTAGCAAAAAACATTTCTGACACTAGAGCCTTTGTTTTAAGAGAAAATATGGCTCCAAAAGGAATGAATTGTATCCTTGCCTTTCCAAGGCTGCCTCCTTAATGGCCTTCGGTGGGAACACAATGGGATGTGTTACATTTCCCACTCTCAAAGGCCTTTAAGAGAACCATCCCTGCATACATCACATAACACAGTGACAAACCCTTTTCTATCAGATGCCCACAGGCACACACCTGCAGAAACCTTTCATTACCTGAACTGCACCAAAGGGAGCCCTTGTGTTCTGCAAGTGGGCACTGCAGGAATACCTTTACTTCCTAATGCTGTATTCCTGCTGATCAGAAAACCTCACCTGGGCAGGTGGAAGAGCTCTCTGTGTTCTCACCCTCCCTCATACCCACAGCACTCCACTGGGAAAATGTCAGGTGTAAAGGCTCCATGGATGGCTGGATCTCTCTTGGGGCATGGGTGGAGCAATGCTTCCACAGATGCTACCAAACTGTTAATTACTATTCTTGCAGTAATCAAAGTTCAATTAAAGGTATTATAGTAATTCACAGCAACATCCCAAATCACCTGTGTTTCTTACAGAACCTGAACTCAGTGTGGAGCTGGAAACTGGGCTCTCAGGGCAAGCTCACCAGCACTGCTTGGAAGTCAGGACAACACTGCACTTTTACAGAGACTGAACTCCTCAAAGCAGCCTGGTTTAGGTATTATCAATAAAATTAATACAAATACATGAAGCTAAACTGATGCACTGCATTGGTGGGTTAATAAATCCTCAGCCCATGCTTTCTACTTAAGAAATGCCTACACCAAACCTAAAAAAAGATTCCTGCATGCTCACTGTAGCAGAAAACTACGTAAGTCATAACAGCACTGAGGTATGATGAATTTGGTTTTTATTACAGAGTTGCTTTATGGTTCATAAATAGCAGCATATCCCAAATGAGTTACTAATAAAGCATTTTACTGAATTATATAATAATGCCTCTTGCACTTTAAAGTACGACTGGAGGAGTGTTCAGGGGAGGTTTATTTGGCAATAGGAAAGTAGAAAACTCAAATTACCTCCTTGGACAGCTACCCAGGTATCTTGGGATATGACAACAGACAGAAGCACTGAGTTAGCACGTCTGAATTTACCAACCTGTGGACAAGATGCAATATGCAAACACGTCCTCACTTCTACTTCCCAGCAATTCACAAGTGAGAGATTGCCTTTAGCTGTCGCTGGCAGGGTAAGAAGATACACTGATACTTTCTGTTCAGCCCAACTGAGCAGAGCTCAGTAAAAACTGAATAAAAACAAACAAAAAGAACTGCAACAGCTTTTCTAACTTTCAAAATACCAAATACCAATTTAAAATACCTTTCAGGGCTAGGTACAAGTGATACATCATAACTTGAAATGAATACAATTCTCAATATGACATTCTCTTCAAGGACCTAATATACTGGATTTTAAAGTTAAAACAAATTTATGTCTCAAAATGTTGTCTCTAGAACACGATTAAATTTGGTCCTTGAACAAGCATAATAGAGCAGGTGGAGAGACAAGTTTGCATATCTGAGATTTTAAAGGCATCTAACTTTTCAGGGAGTTCAATTACAAGAATAAATCTTTGAGGTGTTCTATTAAGCAGGGAAAATACAGTCACAGGCATTTGATACACTTTGTATTTTATCTACACAAAAGGATGGGAAACAAATGCTTCCCTTTGGGAATCTATCTTTCCCAAGAAATTGAAAGGCATAACCCAGAGGGAATCTTGGCTGTGCCTCAGGACTCTGGATTTCTGTTTCCATTTTTGCCACTGCCCAACAAAAAACATTCCATCCTTTATCATGTTTTTATAATGAAGATAACATTTTCCCCTTCATTGGTAAAATGCTCTGAAATATTCTGATTATATAATCCACATTTTGGCTCTGGGGTTCCCGAGTTTCCCCAGAAGGCCAAAGAAACAAGCTTTCAAATGTATTGCAGCTATAATACCCTGGCAGGAGACTAACTTTACGGGCAACAATTCTTTTTCAGACCAGCTCCCTGCCTTTGAAAGACCCAAGCTACATCCTTTCTACACAAATCAAGAAAGAAATTTGTCTCCCTGTGCAAAACATGCAAAAGGGTTTAACAGCTAAGAGATATCATGAAGTTCTTGCAATAAAGAGATGCAAGAGAAATCACAGATTCAGTCCCTCCTTTCAAGTATGACAGTCCTAATTTTCATGCTTTTATTATCCAACACACATAGCACCTCCTACAATAACTTTAAAATACTTTATTTAGTTTAATATTTAATTCAATTTTGCACCAATTTGCTCTAAAATCACTTTGTAAGCACAGATATCAATTTTCAGTGTCAAGAAAAAAAAAGTGAGTGCAAACTCCTTTGTTATTGGTCACACATCTTTATGAAGGGATGATTAAGGATGAAGGAAAACCATTTACTGGGGCAAGGTGTGCAGGGAGAACAGAGGGTAGGAAGGAGACAGAACACCCACACTGATATCCTACTGAAAACTCAGGTATTCAGTAAGCAATCTGGTACAATTCACTTGTCAAAGATATTGGAATTCTGATGGCATTACTGTCAATATTTCCTTCACTTAGGTAGGAACTCTCAAAGCATCTCAAGACAATGTTGCACAGCATCAGTTAGTGAACATACTGAAGTTAATTTATTTGCAAATGGCATTTCTCATATTCTTAAAAGTTAACAACTTTCATTAAATAGCTTTAATCAAGCTGGAAAATAAGGTATTTTCCGAAGTGTCATTTTAAACTTTTATCCTTTTATTATCTTCCTTTGAATGCTGTAGCAATGGCAAGCACTTATCTCATGTCTCGCTTACAGCACAGAGACTGCTCTGTCATTATCAGTTTTTAAGAAGCTGTAAACTTATCTCAGCGGCTGGAATTCTTCATGAGAGAAAGCAAAAAAAAAAAGTCAGTAATGATGTACATATCATCTGCCTCTGGGAAAATAAAAACTGCCAGTGATATGCTGGGAAAGATCTCCTTAGACACCTTTCACAGCGTCTTGCAGTAGTTTTATTGTAACCCAGCAGTGTGATTTCAAATAACATTATCCAGCACGCTGACGGCAAACTCCTAAAATACAGCTCTGCTCTGAACAACAACTGAGAATGCTATTGTGAGCCTCATGTTTACAGCTGCTCACTGATTGTGTCATATTTGCAAAGCTTTCAAGAAAAATGATCACTTTTTTCTCACCACTGAGATTTATAAATTCAGCCTAGAGTTTTACTAACAAGCTCAGTGCAATACCAGAGCTAGTGCAGAATTTGCTCCTCTTGGAAATTTTAGCTAAAAATTCCAATGTATTTAGCCAATATACTTGGAAAAGTATAGTCTAGTGTCTTAGAAAAATTAAATATAAAGCAATATGTACAACAGGGTTCCTACATTATGGGAGGCAGTAGTAAGAGGTCTAGATGTACAGAGGACGCAAAATTATTTACATCTTGATGAACAAGCCACTTTGCTTCCCTTCTGTGCCTCAGTTTCTCCAATCAGAAGATGAGAATACTGACCTTCTCCATAAAACACTACAAATTCTACACCTCCACCAACAGGATCCTCAGCTGGGAGGAGGCAAACTGGAATTACAGTCCTACTGCCACAACTGTTTAGGCATTAGGTCAAGAGAATAATATATAATTAATAAATCTGTAAGAAAAGAAACACACAGGAGTAACCTTAGAGAAAGAAGCTGAACTAGATATACTTCCTCTCTAAGCTTGGCCATTCACCTACAAAAGATTCCACTTGTCTGCCTTTCTCCCGGCCTCACAATTCTTGTGTTTCAGATTGCACAGCAACAACAGCTTCAAAAGGAGAATGGGCAGTGTTCAACCCTGACACCCCTCAGCTTTTAACTCCCCTTACAGAAGTAAATCTGGTGCAAGCCAGGAGCAGGTTTAGTCACTCTGAAATTAAATCAATGAGCTTTGATTTTGGCTTCAATGTTGCTCATCAGAAGACAGATAGCTCCAGACCCTGAGCAAAGAGAAATTCTCCATGCAGAGCACCAGCCAAAAAATCTGCTCTGTGCACAGACAAAGCTCAGCTGCACCCCTGTGCAAAGTGTCACCTACCCACCAGTTCCACATGGCCCCCAACCAACACCAGCTCAGGGACACTGGCACTGCAATGGAAGTGGCTCACTGTGACTTCAGCAAAGCTGAACACGTGGTCTGCCAACGTGTTCTTAAAGCCAAGTTGTTGAGACATCATGGCATGGCTTGCTGGCCTAGGCAAGCATTAAATTGGCTGCACTGCCAGGTCTGAAGGGCTGTGATTAATAGTACAAAGTGCAATTAGCAGACAGGTGCTGCAGGCATCCCTTGGGGACAATGCTGTCTCCATTAGCAGGGAGACAGGGAGGCAGAGGCACCCCAGGCAGGTATGCAGATGGCACCAAGCTGGGCCAGCAGTGCTACAGCAGAGGCCGGGGCTCCACTCAGGGGGATCTTGGGAGGCTGGAGAACTGGGCTGACAGGAGCTACATCTGTCTTTCAGCTTCCTAAAAAGCCTGACACGCAAAGACAGAGTAACCCTTTGCTACAGTACGGGCTGGGGCTGTCCAGGGAAAACAGCTGGCACAAAAGAGCAGGATGTCCCCACAGAAAAGCTGAGCAGCAGCCAGCAGCAGGCTCTTGCACTTGAGAAAGGCCAAACAGGTACTGAGCTGTCCTAGCCAAAGTGCAGCCAGCAGTCCAGGGAAGTGGATATTCTGCTCTACTGACCACCAGTGAGGCTGCACCTAGAGAGCCATGGTCAGATCTGGGTTCTCAAGTACAACAGCAGAGTGATGCTGATATGGTTGAGGGGCTGGAACATGTGATTTACAAGGAAAAGCTGAGAGAGCCAGGCTTGTCAACCTGGCTTTAGGAGACACCTAACACTGGCTAATGAGAGGGTACAGAGAAGAAGGAGCAAAATTCTTCTCAGAAGCAAACTGTAACAAGAAAAAATCTGTTTACACATTTGGAAAAAAACATTTGGAGTGACAGTAGCAAAGCCCACAGAGAATATGACGTGTCCATTGCTAAAGACATTCAACATTCCTTCGTAATCAACTGAGGATGTAAGCAGGGAATGGAGAAATTACTTATACAGGCCCCTTCTAATCTTAATTATTCTACATTTCTGCATAGGACACAGGCTTTTCTACATATTTCATCACCTTCAGATACATTACCTATACAAACATTTCCCTGTATCACACTGCTGACTGCTGAAGAAACAGTGGAAAATACATTGTATTGTCTTTCATCCTATCCAAGAGCCTGTCAGTAGGAAGGACTGCTGTAATGAAACACTTCTGTCAAGCTACACTTTGAAGCTTCTTTTATTGATGCTGCCCTCATGTTGTGGATACTACCTCTCAGCCAATGTTCTCGGCTCCTGATGGTGTTCCAAATTCTCCAGTTGGAGCAGAAGGAAAGTGACCAGTTCACAGCTCTGCTGGGAGTGCTGCCAACATTATCAGCAGAAATCAAGGACTGGATGATTCTCTTGTTTCACCATTGAATGACTCTGAGAAACAGCTGAGACACTGAAGCCACCCATTCAAAGTTAGAGGAATGAGTACAGCAGCAGTCAATACTTGAGTTGCTTTCCTCTGCCAGAGGGAGAGTTTAGAGTCAAGGTGAATGATAATAAATATTAAACTGAACATTGACAAAAAAATATTTTTCAGCTGAAAAACTATAACTGAATATGCACTGGAAATAATTATTGGCAATGAACTGGGTCCTCCAGATGTGACAAGAATGCAGTGATCTGGAGTCCCTCAGGGACAGCAGCACAGATGCAGTCCATCTGGTGCATCCTCTAGAAGACTGATCCTTTAAGGATCAGAAGTTTTCAAATGGAAAAGAAAATTCAGCTTAGATTCTGCAGAACTTAAAAGCACTCATGTGGGAAAACCAAACTTTGAACTCCAGATAAGTACGAACTGAATGTTCTCTGATCCCAGGTACCAAGTGAGAGGCAGCAGCTGAAACCTCCCGATGTCTCTTTAAAAGAAGACTTCCTCAGTAATGACTAAAAATTATTTTGCATTTCTTTCCTCCTTTCCCTGGAGATAAAGGATGGTCCACTGGTGATTTCAATGGCAAATTTCAAAAGAAATAGTCTCAATTTAGACAGCCCAGCTCTTTTGCCCAAAAGCAAGAGTCACAGAAAAGCATCTATAATCTCACATAGCTATATAGCTCTTATAGAGCTATAATATATATTACAGCTCTTTAAGCTCCAAGCCTTCAGAGCAGGATAGGCAGAACTGCAATTTCTTTGAAGCCATGGATTCATTAAGGAAAGGAAAAAAGTGTATTTTTAATGCAAGTGAACTAGGACAGGGCAAAATCCTTGCAAAGCAAGGGCACGGTGGTGCTTTTTCAGAAATGAGCAGGTTTGGTAACCTCTCAAATTTTCTGCAGTCTAACTTGAAACACCAGCTCCTTGTTTGCCCTAATGTGCCACACATTACAGCCCTGAAATGACAAAACCAACTTTGTTTTCCCTTGGAAGCTGCAAGGCCACTACAGGCACAATCAAAAGTTTAAAAGAACAATTGCATAAGGAAAAATACTGTAAAATGGATAAAGTGAGAAATTCTCCTGACAATAAGACAGAGGCAATGTTTGGAGTTCTGTTTTTTATATAATAAGGACTTTTCCATTTTGGTTAGTACATGTCACATTGCTGAATATGAATTTACACTGCATAGTTTTCTCTCCGTATTAAAAATATTATAGCCTAGTAGAAGTTACATGCTATTTTTTGTCCACACAAACAGGCTTCTTTTTTTTCAGTCTATGTATCTCCCCTCTTTCAAAATTTGCTTTCCATTATGACATATGACAACATAAAATATATTGTTCACTATTCCTCCTTGCTTATCAACACAAAAGGAATCTGAAGAGCACTCAGATTTCTACTCCTTGATGAAGCATAAGCTGAGACTTTATTTTTGGGAGCCAAACTGCGCCTTCATTGAAGAAACAGCAATATATCTCCATTTAAAAAAATACTGATTAGCAACTCTCATAGCACTTTACTAACACATGCAGTCAAAACATCACTGAGACTACTGCATTTCTCCCAAACTGGAAGGATGTTGAAAACTTAAATGATTCACTTACAGCTGATCTAAAGATGAGAGCTCCACAATTTATGTTTTATTGTCAAATGTTTAAAGCATTAAATCTAAATAAAATACACAATACACAAGCTTCAAAGCACACGTTATCTTTAACATCTTATTTCCAATTAGCAAGTCAAAATAAAGAAGACATGGGGAACATCTGGCTTCAAAAGAAAAGCTCTGGAAGAAATCAAGATTTTGGTTCTTTTGGGCCTCATTTAAGGCTGTTATTTTCCCAGACTCTCGAAACTGCATAAGATGGAAAGATTATTCTCTCTCAAAGAGGGGAAAATAGCAGACATACCATCATGTGATTGAGTATTACATCATTCATACTTACAACAATACTGAGCCAGTCTGGCAGTTGAACTGAAAAGACATTTTCTTTTGCCTTCGAGGAAGGACATGGACTTGCCATAAAGACAGGGGAAAGTTAAAAAAGGCTCAGCTCACCATTGTACTTGGCATGAATTACAAAATGCTAAAAATGTTTCATTGAGAAGCAATTCCAGTATGAGAATTTGCGTATGAAAACTACATCATGCACACAAAATCCTAGTGACAAACATCTGAAGGAAAGAAGATAGCTCTTGAGAAGGACCTTTACCCATTTTTAAAAGGCTTATACTTTACTAGGATGTAAGCAATCATTATCAAGATCACTTTCAAGATATAAGGCAAGGCCAGGTCAGGTGTGAGAATGAATCCTATTTTTACAAAACAAATTTGACAGGTAATATTGTTTCTCTGATATATCTTCACTTTATTCTTAAGACATCAAAAACTGCAAGACTGAAAAATCTGCGTAAGACTAAACAATAGGATGAAAGTGGAGAGTTTGAGAAAACCTCAAGCTAAAATATTTGCAGATAGCAAGCAGAGAAGGGCTTATAGGTCTCAATGCACTGGCTTTTGTTCAGCCTATTTTGCATTACTGATCTTAATTAATCTAATAAAATTAATTTGTGTTCTGAGGCAGCATTCTTAGTGCATTAAAATTCAAATACACAATCTTCTATTTTAATGAAAGAGAGCATTTAATTTTCTAATTGACTTTTAAACTCCTAAAATGCATAAAATAGTAGTGATGGCTACAACCAGAAATATTTTTCAGTGACCAAATCAAAAACATCAATCATAATTGATCATGTTTGCCATCAGGATTTGTTTAAACAAAGCATCAGGTAACGCTTTTTCTTTTTTAATTTTTTTTTTTTCCTTAAGAGGGGCGCGGCCATGAAGGGAAGGAAGGGGAAGCATCTCCTCCTCATGCCACACCATATCCAGCACATCCTCTGACAAAAGCAAGAACAGGCTGCACAATGACCAGCTGTACCCCACTGTTTTTATTTAGCTGGTGTTAGCAACATATTAGCTCCCATCAGGTCAAAACACCACCCAGTTATAATTCTGGTTTTGCTGACATAAGCCCCAAAATTCAGATGCAGAGATAAACCGTATTAAGCAGAAAGCCAATCTAATTATTTCCTCTTTTAAACAAGCTTTAAGAAGATTGTTAAATATTTATTTTCACAAGCATGCAAGGATTGCTGAAGGTCAAAGACATCAGAGGTGTGATCCCTTCCTTATCATCCCTCCTTTGTATTTATTTCCCTGGAAGGAGGCCTCCTGCCATCACACTTCCCTCCCCTCATCCATCACCCAGAACCCACCCTGATGTTGTTCCCGTGGTTATCCCCCATGCCTCTGCCACCACCTTGCAGCTTCACTCCCTCTCAGTGCTGCCAGTGAGGGCTGTCCCATGTATTTCTACCATGGAATTACTGATGCCTTTCTATCTCTCCTGCTCCCAGCTTCTGATTCTTTCCTTGTTTCACCTTTACCATGAGAATGTCTTGTCAGTACAGACACCCCAAACTGGAGAATAATTACTAAGAGGACAGATCATGCAATTCCTTTACATTAATTATTGTTTTTATGCATGCAGTAACAGACCAGGATTGCACACATTAAAAATCTGGCTCAGATGCCTCTGCTGTAAGTATTTCTGGGTTACACAAGGCCTGACATGGTGATGGGGCACAGGGCTGCCAAACACATCTCCTACCCACACATCATGTAATTCAAGCCCACAGTGACAAAGGCTTCAGTGAACTTACTCCAGAAGCCTGTCCCTTCATTTCAAAAGGCAACAGTGATTCTTGATTGTCCCAGCACAGGAAGGTATGATGGACAAGGGCAAAGGACCTCCACAATGAAAACAACGTAGGTGCAGCAGCTCTACTGATGGTAATCCCCAAGGTCTTCAGCAGTCGTAGAACACCCTGAGTTCAAAAGGACCCACAAGAATCATCAAAGTCCAGCTCCTGACCCTGCATAGGACCCCTCAAGAATCACACCGTATGTCCAAGAGCATTGTCCAAATATTTCATGAGCTCTGTCAGGCTTTGTGCTGTGATCACCTCTCTGGGGAGCTGTTCCAGTGCCGAGTCACTCTCTGGGTCAAGAACCTTTACCTGATACCCAACGCAAACCTCCCCTGGCACAGCTTCAGGGGATTCCCTTGGCTCCTGGCACTGGTCACCACAGAAAAGACATCAGTGTCTGCCCCTTCTCTTCCCCCACAAGGAAGTTATAGGCTGCAATGAGGTCTCCCCTCAGTCTCCTCTTTTCCAGGCCGAACAACCCACAAGATCTCAGCTGCTCTTTGTATGGCTTCCCCTCATAGCCCTTCACCATCCTCGTGGCCCTCCTTTGGACACTCAACAACTTAATTTATTTTTTATATTGTGGTGACCAAAACTGCACCCAGGTCTGGAGCTGAGGCCACCCCAGTGCTGTGCTTTGAGAAAAAACTGCCCAGACAGAGACTTGAAACACTCTGCTCTGTACAGCAATAAAGTATTTCTGCAGACAATTTCAAAAGAGTAATATTTTGACCTTTACTATTCAAAATTTCCCTTAAATGAGGAAAACAAAGCTATCAACATCAGCCAAAATACGTAATCTTGATAAGCCATCTTGTGACCCTGTCCCCCTCTCCACCTCTGCAGATGGTTTGTTTAATGCTGCATTATGGAAAAGCTGACAATTTGAGCCACCTGCCGTGTGCCAACATCCTGAAAGGAAAAAAGTTGGTCACCCCTCCACACAAAAGCTGGTGAGAATTTCATCAGTGAATTTAATGGGGAATGATCAGGTCTCCCCTTGGCAGGACCAAAGGTCAAGCTCTATTTTATCCAGAGTTAGTAACAAGTGAACAGAAAAGCAAATTTTCAGAGTGTGCAGTTCTTAAACAAAACATTAGCCTGAGCACACACATATGCGTGCAAAATTGCAGTCCTCCTGCTTCTTTTGGATGATATATTTAGAAATCCTATTAGCTGGAGAGATCAACATTCTTATCTGAATTTCCAGGATGCTGTAACATGCAAAATTAGAGCAGCTCTCTTAAGTGGGTCAATTATCACTACTGCACTTACAGCAGCTTTTCCCCTCCCTCCCTGCAGCATCCGTAATGGGCATTGAGCACAAGGATTTAAACAGTCAGATGTTGAGTTGACACACACCACAATGTAAAGTTCCCTTCCCCTTTTATATTTTCAGAATCTTAAAGGAACAAAGGAAATCACCCAAGTACAGAATCTCCACATTAAAATGGCAGTCTCCCAGCAGAAAGCTTCGATGACTTCCAGAACAGGGCACCCTGCAGGATAATTCCAGTCAGCAATCACACTCCCTGTTTTCCTGCCACATCTGAGTCAGGCACAAGTAAGGATTATGGCTTCCCCCTCCAAGGGACAAGAGGAGAACCTGAGGGCCACTAACCATGTCCCCAGCCCTGTCCCCCAGGGTACAGAGCCACACAACCAGTTTGAAAGGCTTCAGGTTGTTTTCTCCTCAGGAAGGAATTCTCTTTAAAAAACCACTGCCAACCACCAGACACAGGTGGAGCAATTCAAGTACCCAGCACCACTTCAGATGCTACAAAGTCATCCAGAGGACCTAAGGAAACATGGGCTCTCCTACAACCCAGCTGGAGTCCAGGTGAGATACCTGAGAGGCTCCTTCTGCCTCTCTGTCCCACTGCTGCCTGCCCATGAGCAGCCCTGGAAGTAAGGGGATGCAGCAGGGAAGAGGACAGAGCCACACAGTGAAATACACAATCTCAGTGAGCACATGGAAAGGAAAATTTTAGTTTCTCACCAACTGGAAACACAAAAGATGTCATTCTCTCAGCACCACACTTGCTTTATACGTACCTCTTTATAGGGAAAAAATGTGTGAGGCAGCACTGCAAGTGAAAGATGATATGAGTCTTCTTCATTCTGTGGAAAAGCAGACTGGATTTGCAGGCTCCAGGTCATGAGCCCTGCTGTTGAATTTCAACAGGTCCAGCCCTGGCTGGAGGAGAGGGTGATGGGGAGAAATTAAGGTGCAGAAATTAAACTTCTGTTGCTGTCCCTGGCTGCCCTCTTCCCTACATCTCCAGCATTTTCTTGTGTGGTACTAAATAGGAATGATCATAAAAGCCAAGCATTACCAAACACCTAACTCTTTGGAAATCTATGCAAATGACATGGGGCAACAACAGTCACACCCTATTTAAGGCAGCAATTTTTTCTTAATAGATGAAACTCTTCCAGCTAAAGTCCATCCACTTAAAAACACAATAATTTTAGAACTTCATTTTGAAATTAAGTGAACAAGGCTTTTGCAAGCCTTCAAGTCCAAGCAAATGCTTCATTAGGAAACATTTCTTTACCAACAATGTGGTCAAACACTGGAACAATCTTCCTAGAGAGGTGGTCAAAGCCCTTGGCCTGTCTGTGCTTAAGAAGCATTTGGAAAATACCCTTAACATCATGGTATAAATTTTGGTCAGCCCTGAATTGGTCAAGCAGTTGGGCTGGATAATCACAGTAGATCAGTTCCAACTGAAAATATTCTATTCAACTTACTATGAAGTAAGATCTTGGCATCTTTTACCACACAGTGAAATGAAGTAATTTGCCTCAGTAAATATTATATGTATTTTAACTGTGCAATTTAAAATCCAGTTTTATTCTCTTATGTCCTTGTCACACTCCACACTTGAACAACACACATTTTCAATGCAACAGCAGTTAATTAAAAAAAAGTAAAAGGTCAGTTACTAAAAAGAAAGTCCTTAACCAGAGAGAAATAGAAACTGGTTTTATTAACCTCCCTAACCACAGCTTTAAAATTTTCTTGATTAAAGCCTAATTTCAAAAGTTAACTTTTTAATCAGGAACACTAGGGCCTGCTGGCTCCAGGAAGTTTTAGTAGAGGTCAAAAGATTGCTGGAGATCTAATTTTTCATTTCTAATAAAAAAGGAAGTCTTGCCCTTTTCATTGCAAAGACAGACCTTGAAGTGTTCGTAGAGAAACAAAGAATGTATCCACCAATGACTCTCATGGCGAGGCTGTACAAAGCTTCCCAGGACAGCATGGAGCTGACAGAGCTGCTAATGCTCAGGAGGAAATTAGCTGAACTCCTCGTGCAAACACCAACATGGCAGAAAAGCCCAGGAGCTGCTGCCTGACTAAGGATTAAAGAAACCAATTCCTTATTCCATCACAGATTTTCTGGGTAACTCTGAATGTGTCACTTAGCCTTAGTTCTGCACCTGGAAATGAAGATAAATACTCGCAACTTCCCTCTCTGTGACATGAAAATAAACACATTAAACCAAGAGACTTTCAAATAGCTTGGCAATAAAGTACAAGTACTGCAGACATAGGAAATAACAAAGTGCTGCCCCATTCAGCTGCCCAGCTTTTTCCCAAACCCTTCTTGCCTGCTGGGATCCGGCAGTGACTTCGTGATCCTCCCTCAAACAAAAGGGAGGTTCACAGGGCAGAGGAAGCCAGGGAGGAAAAGCTCCTTATGCTTTCCCACCCAGCTCAAGTTTACATCTGAAAGACTTCAAGGCACCACACATTCTCCTGACAGCCTTCTGCTCCCAACGTCCAAATTGAAGAGGTTGTTTTTCTTATACATTTATCAGAAATGTTCTTTTGCAAACAGCTCAGGAGAGAGACCTCACTTGGTTGCCTTGGTCTGACCCCAGGAGGATCCCACCTCTGTCCTCTGACAAAAAAAGCCACCAAAGACCCCCTGAATAACTCAGCCCCAGTCTCAGAGGCTTCCCAGCTCAGAGCCCCCCATCATCAAAACTGATCAGCTTTACTGAAGGGAGAAAAACCTGCCCTGAATTTACCTTCAGAGGCAAACAGAGGGATATTTACACAAGATAGCTGGTGAGGGAACTTTGCAGGGACTCTTCTCATGTGGAAAACGTTTTATTTACTATGCTCTGACAAGACAGGATTTGGTTTACAAATAATGGTGTATTTTTCAGAGAGCTTCAAAGGAAAAGAATAAATAAATAGTATACAAAAGGTGCATGTGTGAGGGATAAAAGACATTTACCATGTAAAATGCTGCTATAAAAGACCCCAGGTGATAGCACTGGAAAATATTACACAAAAGAATGGACAGTTGTACAGTTCTAACCGTTGTGTACAGTAACAGGATTACAAAGAGAATGAAATGTTCCTCGATTGAAACAAGCTGATATCCCACCTGGAAAATCCTGGCCAGGCTGTCATTGTTCCCGAGTGACCCTGGGGCAGGCACAGGTTACAGCTGAGCCCATCCGTCACTCAAACACCCTCCCTGACTCTTCCCAAGTTCCCTCTCTTGGGAACAGCTAAAACAACCTTTGTTTCCATTCTAACATGTGTAGGGGTGGAAAAGCTGTTCAAAACATTAAAGAGAAACAACTGAGGGCTGTTACTATTCCAAGAAACAAATTAAAAGGCAGAGTCTGAACTGCCCGGAGCGCTGGCAGTGCCAGACAAAGTCAGACGTCACTGGAAACGCTCAGCATCGCTCAGTCCCTGGGAGGGGGACAACAGGTTCCATCACCTGAGGGTTTAAAAACCACTGTCTCATTCAGCTGTAATTTTTGCATTATATCTTTACTTCTGACACTGATAATAAAGACACATTGACATGTTCTGTAAAGAGAAAAATAAATTGAAGTTTTTATAGGCAACTCATCAGAAGGATGAAACACCTCCCAGATCCAGCTAACAGTTAGCAAGCTGTTTTCCCTGGAAAACATTAACACTGACAAGCAATAAAGGAAGGCAAATGAAAAGCTATGCCAAAGTGGCTGCATTGTGGGGGTTTGTCACATAACCTCATAAAAACCATAAAATGATGTAAAATCAATTCACATCTCAAATAATATATACAAAACTTTCTAAAGGATAACAAATAAAAGCTGCTCTTCAGATAAACAAATCTGTATTTTCTCCTTAAGTTCTGGAACTTATTTTTTCAGATCAAAAAAATTCAGTTAGCAGAATATTTTGCATTTTTGCATTAATTAAATAGCGCGTAAGAACCAAGGAGAACATAATGTTTTCCTATTTCAGGCTGAGGTTTATTCAGGCATTATTCAGACTGCACTAGTAGACTTGGCTACAGTATGCTTCACATTTTCACAGAGGCTGGCTGGCGACATGTACATTATGAAAAAAAGAAGAATAAGCAGATAACCATGTCAGATAAATACATTCCACTCCCTCAAACTGAACTTGCAGACACAATTAAGTTCTCTTTTCCCTCTCCAAATGCTTCCCACTCCTGTGGTTCTGCCACAAGAACACAACATTTCTTGTCACTTCAGTCCCTTACTACATTTCCCTGTACCTCCCCAGGCATTTTTGCTCCTTCTACCACACAGCTTTTTAAGAAACGTGATGTCTTCTACTGCTAACACTATTCTGGTCCCAGGTAATGTCTCTTACCTCCATAACTCCCAAGTCACTCAGAAAACTCATCTGGGCCACCCAAAATTAACAAGCTGTCTCTCAGTTCTGAGGATGCTGTTGCCCTTTGCTACTTCTTCCACATCACCTCTTTCCTTTAAAATACTTTCAATAAACTCCAGCCTTTCATTTCCTTTTCTGAATTTCTTCCACATTTCTTTGTTAGAATTATAAAGTTAACACAATGACAATGAACACTTTAAAACTCAGGATCTCAACTGAGCAGTGCATTTAAAAGTTGAAGTGTTAAAAATACTGCATGTCCTTTGTACAGAATTATTCATTGTACTGCTTCCCTTCCCAAGCCCTCCTCGGCACCTTCTCCAGAAGACCAAAACCAATGGCAAGTTTATTACCCTGAATATGGATTTTAACTCTTGTTAAAGCACTCTGTCACATGGCCATCCTCTCTACACCTGGTCTCGGCCCCTTTGCTCCAAAGGCCCTGGGAACACCCCTGCCTCCCATGGCCCAGGTCTGTATTGCCAGATTTAAGCTGGGAAGAAATATAACATGCTGATAATGATCATCATAATTAATGTACGGAGTCTTGAACGAATTCTAATTTCAAAGGTCAGCAATTTGCACCCATAGCCCTTGGGTTTTCAAGTTTCTCATGAAAGGAAAAGATACCATATAAGGATTTTGTATTTCAGTGTTGAGAGTCCATAATTTATTTGGGGTTTGCTTTTCAAACTACACTGGATTTTAAATAGCAATAGAAAAGAAAACAAAACAAAACAAACAAAACCACAGTAGAACACAGGCTGAAACTGAATGAATTCCCTCTCCCAAAGTGACAAAGGTTAAATTCTTAATATCAACTACAAAATTAAGTTTATCTAATGGATTTTTAAAAAAATAAACACTAAAAATATTGAGCTGTATGGACATCCACAACAAGCTTTTCATTCCCAGGTAGCACAGTAACTGTGCAAATGAGGGAGTATTATTGATACAGAAAGACAAAACACATCTTTGCAGTTTTATTCATTTAATCCTAGTATTTTATGTGAAGTATCACACAGGACATTATCTCCATTTAACAAAAAAAGCTGGTAAATTCATTTAGGGATTTATTAAGTGTCAACCAGACCAGTACACCTTGCACATAAATGAGATACATACTGTAATACTGAAAAAAAGGTTAAAAAACAAGTAAATTATTTTTGCCTTATTTGTTTGCTACATGTTAGCTACACTTGCTGCACAGATGGCTGTACATTGCAGGGCACCTATCTGCCTCTTACAGCCCACATTTCTTCAAATGCTTTTTATCACTATCAGTGGGGAAAAATGGATTTGCATATTACAGCTGGGTTATCATTCAGAAGTATCAAATAACAACCGTAAATAAATTACTTTAAACATGACACGAGCATAAATATAACACAGAATCATAAGAGGGATTTTAGAGATAATTTACTTTCAACACCCCTGCCATGGGCAGTGACACCCTCCACCAGACTAGGTTGTTTAGAGCCCAATCCAACGTGTCCTTGAACACCCCCAGGAATGGGGCAGCCACAGCTGCTCTGGGTAACCTGTGCCAAACCCTCAGTTCCCTCACTGTAAAGAATTTTTTAATAGCTAATCTAATCCTACCCTCTTTCAGATAGTTACCTGGAAGATATGTTATCAAAATATCAATAACACCTTAAAATCAACACTGCCTTTATGGCAATGATAGACTGCTACTGTTCAAAGTTCATATGGAGACTTCACTGTAGAAATGACCAGGCAAGCCTACCTTCAAATACCATTATTCCTGCAAAACCACATTTTTTTAAATATGCAAATACAATGACCACAACACTACTACAAGATCAGAAAGTACTACATTTAGAATAATGAATATAGTTTCTGAAACTACAAAACAAATCATCTCAGTCTTAAAAGAAAAACGAAACTGTTCAACTGCAAAAATATAGAATGAGCAGCTATCTAGGAAAAGCATCAAATCAGAATACTGAAGATAGGGATATACTATTTTAAAGCAGAAAGGAACTAAACACAGAATTGTAGAATGATAAAATGATAGAATGGTTTGGGGGTTGGAAGGGGTCTTAAAATACATCCAGTTCTAATCCACCTTTCACTAGACCAGGTTGCTCAGAGCCAGAGAAACAGAAGTAATTGTTTGATACTAAACTCTAAATTCGAGCAACTAAAACACAACATGAAATAAATAAAAACATGTAAAACAAATTAATTTGGATGGTTTAAAGCTTATGTGGATTGGAGACAAAAATAGGGATGGTAAAGCAGGGAGTACTCACTTGGAAATCTGCCCTGTGTGCAGCTCCAGCCACTGATTTCCTGTATGATTTTTGAGCAAATTTCAGAATTTATCAAACTTTTTTTTTTTTCTTCAAAAACTAAAAAAAAGAGTAATACTGTCCTTCCAGCAAGTATCAGAAGAAGGATATCCAAATATGTTGATGGAAAACCCACTGGAACTCTAATCTGTTCTTTGATGCTGACACTGCAGGAGCTTTGGGGTTAACTGTCATTTACTTTAAAAGAGAAAAACAAAATAAACAAAAAAATACTCCACAAATAATAAACCCTAGCAAAGCACAGGAGAAGTACAATTTTATACTTGAAGCAAATGTTGGGAAAGAAGAAATTCAGAGTTAGTGATAGAGGCAGAGTGACATTTATAGCATTAAACACTAAGTATTGTACATTTCGAAAGGGAAAAAATTTACTTCAACCACAGGAAAACACTCCCAATTCACTTCAGTGTATAAAACCAGCAATGACCAAGTTAGCTCTTGAACACCTACCTTTTCACATTTTGAAACAAGGTCTAATTGGGATAGTTGACTTGCTAAAAGTGAGTCTTCTATTTATTTACATTTTATAACTGTGAAAGGATACGAGGAGTTCCCTCTGTCCTACACACCAGGTAGAGACAGGCAGCAATGACGTGGGTTGTCTTTCTGCCCCGAGTTAGATGTTTGCTCACTGCCATCTTGAAAAAATTAAAGGCAGTATCCAGACAGTGTTGATTGAGTTGAAGCTGGTTTCCCAAGTGGTGAATCTGGCGCTTCCCTAGAAAAATTAAGAAGGAAAAGAAAAGCTTAATAACTATGCAGTTAATGTGCTTTTAGGTTGGAGTCTTTTAGTGTTGGGGGAGTTTTTTAAGACAAAATTGAGGAGGCAGATTTTGGATGTCATCTGGTTTTGAAATACAATGATCTCTCAAGTTTCATGAACTATTTAGCCTCAGCTTCTTAGGACAAAAAAAAAGCGCCTTATTTTGGACTGCTAAAATTGAAACACATGCAATCAATGAGCTCTGGAAAACTAAGCCACAAACACAAAAAAAAATGACAGTCCCACAGAGGACCCAAGCCATAGCCAAGACTTCTCAGACAAAAGATTATGCCACTCTCCCTTAACATCATTTGCTAATTAGCACTTGATTAGGTGTAGCCAAAAACCAGAGGTCATGATGTGTTTGACACTGATGTGCAAACAGAGAAGACATTTTGCAGCAGCTCTCCAAGAAGTGATGGAGTTTGCTGTTCCTCTGACCACAAATGAAGTCCACAAGGAAAAAGCTCTGCTCCTGGCTTGCCCATGATCCCAATGATGGGAGACATTTCCTTCCTCCTAACACGTTTGCATCCTGGCCTTCATTTGAGGCTTGTCTGCCTGATTACTTAGGTTAGCTTGTGGCTTCAGGAAACAAATGTGCCTTCACCCTTAAATAAAACAATAAAAAGAAAAAAGTGTGTTTCAGATGATTCATGGCAGGAAGTGATGCAGCTGCTGGGACAGATGCGGGAAGCAAGGTCCAATCTGTCCCCACAGCTCCTGCTTCAGAAGAATGTGCCGAAAAGACAGCTTAAGAAAAAGATGGGGAAGTCACGAGGAAAGCAGAGTACTCAAGTTCCTCAGCATGAGGGGTCAGACAGCACATCAAGAAAAATCCTTTAATTCAATGTGCCGGGCAGATGTTTCCAGCACACGTATTTACAGGAAACTCTCATCTGTTCCCTTCAGAGATGTCAGGAGCAGCTTGTGGAAGGGGCACAAAGGTGCCTGCCCTGCCCACCACTGCTCACAGGAAGCAATGGCAACCACACGATGCTTCCCAGAACACCATTAGCTCTTGCAGAGACCAGACATCCGAATTTTACACAAATCCCTACACCATCATCACTAATAACCTGGTAAAAATGCTTCACCTGCAAACAACCTTTTGCCAAAGATGCTGGTTTTAACAATAAGTGACTCCAGCCAGGCAGCTGGGGTCAGCAGGACTCTGGCCAAACAGGAGCTGCCACAAAGCAGCAGCTTCTCCTTCCTGCACATGTGGGAATTATTGCACTCACCACCAAGAAAGGTGGCCTTTAAGGCACATTGGTCAACCAGGTGTAACATGTTTGGACAAAGAAGTAAGAGCAGAGCATCCATCACCCTCCATGGGAGGTGTGGGCACGATAAGCTACTCAAGGGTAATCCTAAACCCTATTAGGTGAACAGTTTTTCCACTGCCATCAGCAGGCCCTGGACTGGCACTCACCAGCCTCAAACACAAATACCACAACTTCCTAAAATTAAGGTACTAACTAGCACCTGGTCTTTCCAGAATTTCACAATCTATAGTCTGTATGCTACTTCTTGTGGCCCTAAGAAAGAATCAGTTTATACTCATTAGGGGAGAAAAAAACGCACTTGAGTGCACTAAAAACTCATTTTGCAGTGGCAGCAAAGCAGCTTCCCTTCAAAAACAAAGAACATACCAAAAGAGGAATAAAGAATAACATAGAGGAAGATACTTGAAATTAATTTCTTTCATAAGCTATTTTCACCACTGAGCTGCTCCCATCCCCAAGCTACCATTAATATTCTGCGTATTTAACCTTTTCTTAATTTCAAATGTTGAAATATAATTAATTCATCATAATCCATCCTAAGAAAACAGTATGTTTGTTTGAGCAATATATGCATTTTCAGCTGAGCTCTTCATCCACCATCAATATTTTAAAGAAGAATTACTTTAGGGAGAATTGTCTACTGAAAAAATACCAAAGAGATCTAAGAGAAAGGTACTTGTCTATTTAGGAAATGCTATTTCTCTGAATGTTTTACTCAGCCTTCTGCAGACCAGAGAAGGCTTTAATTCTGTGTGTTAGGACTCCCTCAAGCTGCTCTGTGGTATTATATCAGTCATACAGTTTGTGGAAAAACAAGACAACTGTTACACTGTTGCTTATCCCCAAAATGAACAACTTAATTCAGGACAAGAATCATCCTAGAAATTGTGTATCTTGATGACTAATTTAGTTTTGTCCTTATTTGTGAGAAGAGAGAAAGAAATGTACTGCTTACAGCATCATCTAAGATAAACATTTATATTCTGTAACCAGTCTCCTATTTACTAAAGAAAGATCAAAAGCATTGTTGTTTCCCCATCACCACCTCCGCCCCTTGAATTTAACATGACAACAAAATTCTATTTTTCTGGTATCTTATGTAACACTAAGAAAAAAATAGCTGGAAAAGTTTGCATTAGTAATCAGGCTTCTAGATTTCTCCACAGGAGACTTCAAGATATCCTTTACTCCTTCTGGTTCCTTCCCAGATTCAAGAATGCACTTCAGAGAGTCCAAGAAAAGGCAGGTATCAGCTAGATGCTGTCACCTAAGTACTGCAGTACACAACCAAGCCACTGTAGATGCCCTCACCCTAGTCAGATGACAACCAAATGTATATCATTTTGTGACTTCCAACCTTTTCTTCATAGCTGGCCAATCTGGCATTTCCAGAGTGAAAAATTTGTCTCCGTAACGTTTTATTTAACTATAAATACAGTGATTTAATGTGTTGGTATCTGAAGAGCAGATGTTCATACATAGAGAAATTTGACTTAAGATAACAACTGTTCAAAATAAACCCTCTATCCAATGCTCCAGTTACTGCTGACAAACAAGAAAAGAGTCCAAATATTCATTCATTCATACTGCCAGTCCTCAATATGAGAAGTCCTCAAAATTGAGCAGTGGCAGCCACAAACCTTGCTAAGCCCTGGAATACTGCTCCCCCAGCAGCAGGGTCAGTGCAGGGAGGAGCTGCCGAGCAGCTGCAAGCTCCAGGGCTGGGAAGATGAGCAATTCCCTCCAGCAGACCTACAGCACTGCATTATGGCCATCAGCCCTTGAACATCCTCCCACTCCCACTGCTCCTCGCTAGCTGGGTGGCATTTATAAGCTTGCATTTGCTGATTCCCTCCTGTGTCCATCTCTGCTGTGACTCCCAGCGTGGCTCCAGCCAGCCCTCGCGCTGCTCTCGCCGTACGGTCCCAGCGAGCTGCTCCCGCCAGCTGCAAGGATGCAACAAGCCTGGGGATTGAGGATCTCAGCCAAAACAGTGGGAATATCCAACAATACAACTCGGTTTATTAGCAATCTGCTCCACTCGGTGTTCACCCCATTCCATCACAGTGTTACAAACCCCAATGAATTCTCTACCGGATGGAAAAGAACTGACACACCTGTCATGCTCTGGGTTATAGAACACTTACAACACCTTCCTGACTTTCAAATCCATTTTATCCTGCAGGACAGCTTTTTAAAAAGTTTCAGTGGGACCCTGGCTCCAAAAAGCTGCAGCTACTATCTCAGTACAATAAAGGAAATACATTCACGTGGAAGATCCAGAATTAAGTATTGCATTTTTTTTTTCAAATTGCTATGTAGAAGCACAAGTTATAATACAAAATATACAGAGGTAAAACAAGTCTTTAAGTAGGTACATCTTTTATTCGTAACTTGCAATAAGCATTGTCCCTTTGGGGCCTTACAGGTTTTTGACAGATGCTGGGATTCTTTTTTTAAACCCCAAGAAATAGCACCTTTGAGGTCAAAGCTTACACTTCATGCTGCCTTTGCAATTTAGTGATGGCAAGAAAATTGGCATCTAAGTACCTTTGGGAGAAGGGCAGGGAACAGTGTCTTTTTAAAAAGGCAGGACAAGCCCAAGAGCAAGGTTTCAAAAATCCTCCCCCTTTCCTCACCAGTAAAAAGTAATAAATTTTCTTTTAAAGAGCAAAAGAACAAAAGTCTAGAAACTACAGAAATTCTGTGATGCACAGAGCACACACCACACAATTCCCATTTATTTCTAAAGGCTCATCATACCATCGGGGTGGAGGGGGAGGCAGGGGGAGAAGTGAGAGAAAGAGAGAAGTTTGCACTTCTGTAATCAACACACAAAATCAAGTTCCCAGGCTACCAAGTAGTAAAGTTTATCACGCTCCTGAATCTGCAGCAAAAAACAAAAGGCCCTTTTCAGCTTTTAGTTCCAAGCCAACTAAAAAAAAAAGTGTTTCTACCCATCTACTCTGAGCATGCTGAAAGAAACACCATCATCTTCTCATCCAATGCCAACCACAATGCTTTGAACAAGCACAACAGACCTGAAGGGACAAGTTCATATAAGACCCCTGAACACTACTATCCTTTTATTTCAGATAATTTCCATTCTTTTGACAGAGGAAATAGTGGTTATTACAAAATAAAATGTGTAGGCTAGAAATCACTGTCAAAAAAAAATAGATTTGCAGAATATCTTGGTTCTATTAAATGCTTACACAAGAGGCAGTTGAAAGCAAAACTGCAGCTTAAGTTATAATAGAAGCAAAGTAGAAAAAGAGGGAAAATCAGACATATTCTTTACAAGTAAT
This sequence comes from Parus major, assembly GCF_001522545.3. Classification (NCBI taxonomy): domain Eukaryota; kingdom Metazoa; phylum Chordata; class Aves; order Passeriformes; family Paridae; genus Parus; species Parus major. The sequence continues at coordinate 54,860,416 of NC_031774.1, forward strand.
TTTCTTTCTTTTATGATCTCATTACTACAGAAACATCTTGTTCTCTTCCCCAATGCGAGAGGAATCATACCTTTTTTTGGACCCCTTAAAAGTCAGTAATGTCAAGCAGCTACAGCTCTACATTACTCTTATGTGGCTTCTGCCTGCTCATCTGCAGCCTTTCCTTCAGTCTGACAGAGGCTGTGACACTGCTATTCCATAGTACTTGTCAGGACAAAGCATAAGTTCCTAGGGAAATAACAGGCAGTACAAAGCCAGAGCCTAAATGAATTGTTATTATGATACTAAAGTGCATCATCAAAATGCAGGCATATGAATTTCCCCCCTTTCTGCAATTTGCTCAAGGGGCCCTGGAAACTAGTGCCACCTGAAGCAGGGAACAGCGTCATGTTAACAGCAGTAATCCTTCTTTTGCAAAAAGGATTGTTATGGTAACAAACACTAGATTCTATTAAAAGAAACATTTTGGATGGTTTTTGCTTCAGTGTTCATTTACAGAATTTGAACTCCTTTACCGACTGAATTTTATGTGCAGATTTTGTTCTGCATTTGGGTTTTCATTCCTTCTCTTTCTTTGAAAAGGCTCCCCTAAAGAACTCCAAAAAAAAAAAAAAGGGAAAAAAGAGCAGTTTTTATGTGTGAGCATCCCTGCATGCTTTGTCACATCTTTCAATTTCAGCAATTCCCAGCTCAAAGCCTGAATGAATTTCCTGCTCTTTGCTCTATGCCAGGCTTCTATGTTATTTGTATTACAAATCAGTAAAACAAACAAACAAAGGCACAACAGGGACAGTCCAGTGAGGCTACTACACTCATGAAGGCTGGTCCCAGCAGCCTAATCAAGGGGAGAGTCCTGTGATCAAAGACAAGAAATCATTTAAAGGGAGGGAAGCAAGGCGACGGCTGCAGCGTTCACACCGAGCATTTCCAGCCACACACGCAATACTGGGAGTGAGGAACACATTTATCCCTGTGAGCCTGTAAGGAAAAAGGCCAATGAGCAGTAAAAGTAGCAGCACAGCAGGACATTGCAGCAGTGCTGACCCAGCACAGTAACAAGTTTAATTTTATCAAGGTTAGCTAAGAGTTATTCCCAGTAACACCTAATTGCCGGTGAGGAAAGTGATGACCATGGTGGCCTCGTGCCCACACCCTGTCTGACTCGAGCCTAGCTCCAAATCCCTATCTTGCCATCTGGTTGTGGGTGCACCCCACATCCCCAAAGCTGTTCCACACAAGAACTTCGCAGTTCCTCTATGGGATGTGTCAGTCCCCAGGCTGTGCACCCTGGAGCCCGGGAACACTTGGCCCCGCTCCGACTGATGCATCCCCAGTGCTTGTGTCACCTGGCAGACCTGCTCCAGGGGCTGCCCAAGGGTACACTCTGTTCCTCTTATCTCAGCAGAATAAAACAGTTCCTGGCCCTTTCACTACGATATTTCACCAACTGTGCCAGCAAAACTGTTTGTGGCAATGAACAGAAAACCAAACCAGTAAACTGACATGTGTTAAAAATAACCTTGTGAAATAAAAAAGACTTAATCCAGACCTGTTTGCTGAAGGATTGATGCCTCCTCTTTATCTCAGTAGGGCCAGACCCAGACTATCTGAGTGCAGAGACCTGTATTCAATTTCTCTGCCCGCTGACAACAATCCAACCCATCCATTTTGCCTCCCATGAGAGCACCCCATCTACCAGGTGCAGGTCCCCCTGTCCTGGTAAAGCCTTTCCAGAGCACCTCAAAGGCTCATTCACTCATTCAGCTAAAGAGAACAACCATGCATCTTTAAGATTAATGGCTTAAAAATTCAGATGGTGGTCACTGCTGCAACCACTTTTTAAATATTTGATACTAAGCTAGCTTTCTTTTCACCTAGAAAATTTGCCGTTAACAGCTCTTCTCAGCATTTACCCGTACCTCTTTAAGTATTCATTCCCTCAAAATTGGCCCTTGTATTCCATTAATGCCAAAACAGGCCTGCAAAGCACATACATAACTTCTCCCACCCCCCCTCCTGAAGCACATTTTCCATTCCCTGATCCTATGATACCACTCCCACATGGAGAGCTTCTTTGCATACATAGCAACTGACCATTTCAATTAATTTGTTTTAACCACTCTGAAAAATCTGGCATCGCATCTGGTTCCTCTGATTTTCTGCATGCAGTTTCTGGAATTCTGCTTCCATCACAGGTGGCATTTCTACTGCTGCCATTTCATTCCCATTATCCATCTAACTGCTACCCACACTTCAGCAAGCCATACGGTTGACGCAGAGGCTGCACTTAACCTATTGCTAATCTTGCCCATCATCCTCAAGACAGCAGCTTGCTCATTTCTTAACCCTGCTTAATTATTCTTTTCAGCACAGTTAAAGAACCACTTGCTCCTGAAGTCCTTAGTGAACTTCACTTATGGTGTCAGGTTGGGAAACCAATGTCAGTGCTGACATTAAAAGAAAACAAAAGCAAAAACACCCCAGCAAAACCCTTATCTGTTGATTCATCAGCATTGAAGGAATTGGATCACAACTGTTTTAAGTGAAGCTAAAGTCCAAGCTGTTCCTGCAGACAGCATTCCCACCTCCAACATGACATTTACATGGCCACACACTGATACAGATGAGGGAATTTGCTGTGCTGAAAATCAACCCAAACAACAAAAAAAGCTGAATTTTCATTTGGGCCAATTCCCTCACGTAACTCAACAAGCAGCCACCCATGCCCTGACGGCGGCAGAATGTGGCAGGGGCGAGGAGAAATGCTGTCAGCAGCCACACACACGTGGATCAAGTTAAAGCAAATGTGAGACTGAAGCCTAAATGGGTCAAAGAGAAAAGTACACACTATCCCTACGTTTCCTCCTGCTTTGCTGCTACTGCTCCCAGCCCTCGCTGCTCCTGCTGTACAAGGAAGCTTACACTAAAGTCAGGCTTACCACAGTTTAAACAAATGCTATCATGCTCATTAGTTATTTGTCTATTAGAATGATTCAGGTCGTTTCAGATTCATTTTGGAAGAAAGAAAATATGGGGGTTTTTTATATCCAAAAGTTTATCTAACTGAATTTTTTTACTCGCAGAAGATTTGCAGCTGTTTCAAAGTTGAAACAGCTGGAAAGCTGCACTACTGGCAAGAACTTTGAGCACATGTAAGATTAATGTAGCATAACCCATACCTGTCTCACATTAAGGGAATTGGAAAGAAAAAATTAAAATACCAAAAGCTTTTAGATAGTGGTGGGTTTTCATCATGCAAGATTTCCTTCTGAAAGCACCACCAGTTAGGCCTTGCTTTAATCTTCCTCTGTATTGTTTGGACAGCAATTTTTTTTTTTAAATTACATTTTAAAGGACAGTTATTCTCAGAGATTTTTCTCTGTCTATACACATACAAACCTCTTCCCTTACACTTATCAATTACCAGTTGTTACTCTTGTCACAACAAGAAACAGAACATTTCTACTGTCACACAGCAATACTGCTGATCCAAGCACTACCTTCAACCACCCAAAATCATTCTTACATCACTTCAAGAAAAAAAAAAGAAAAATATTTGCTCATGACATAATCTGGTAGTTTTGAAACGATCACTTTTTAAAAGTTTTAAAAACCTGGAATTCTAGCATTATGAGAATGATAGAACCTATCTCATAATTTTACAATGTAGAAAGCATTTAACTAACAAGCAACCATCATCAATCTACACAGCTAGAAAAATTCATTAATACAGCACAATATAGAAAAAAGAATCCACTACCTATCGGTAAAAGTTATCAGTATCTTTAAAACAAACCAAAAATGAAGACTGAACACAAAGGGATCCATTGCTGCAGTGGAAAACTTTGCAGATGCGAGCAGCATATAAATCAGCGCAGCGTTATCTGCTCGCTGACAGCCAGCTCTCCTGCCTTCCCTGCAGATCGGGGCTTTCGCGAGGCACACAAGAGTGAAAGCTGACAGGAGCCATTTTTCAGCCTTGCAAACACCATGGAAGCCGACAGGAGCCCCGGGAGTCACAGTGCAGCTCATGGATGAGGAGGATGCAGGAGCTGATGGTATCCCCTGCCAGAACTGCCACTGAGACCAAGGGACAGGGACAGGAGCAGAAGTAATTGAGTTACCACAGCTGAACAATTACCACTTCCCAGCTGCACTGCAGCAGCCATTAGATAAGGTCACACATACTAAGATTGTTTAAAAAAGCCCCCCAAAACAATCTTCCTGTTTAATCCATACTCCCTGCTATAAAAGCCAGTCCAGCCTTTCCCTTTTCCTGCCAAGAGGCCCCTGTTTATCCCTGTAAACCTTCCCTACTTTCCTTGTCCACCTTTAACACACACCTTTTATAACATGTCTGAGAATTTACTTGTCCTCAGACACGTGCAGAACAATTTTCCTCTCCTAGAGCTCAGCCCTGCTCCTCTGCACACCAGTTGTTCTGTCAAAATACAACTGTTAGTGATAAGTTATTTCCATCCTCCATCATCCAGCTGTGCAGGCAAGAAGGACCATACAGACAGACACTGATACCCAACCTGCTCTCAGCCTCTACTTAAGGTTGCTGCTGCTTCCTCAGGACTGAAAAAGGCCTGTGAGCCCAAAGCTACTTTCAGGCTCTTGTGGGGGTTTGTTTTTTGGGCTTTGGGGTTTTCTTTCCTTTCTCTACCCCTATAATTCCACATACAAATCTTAACAATGAATGGCCAGTCTCTTCACATCAAGACCCTACCCAATTGGTAGTCAAAGAAGATGACACAGACATTTCCAAAGAAAAAAATTCATAAATATCAACTAATTGGCAAGTTTCTTAAATCATCAAAAAACTTGAAAATACAGTGAGAAGGCATCAAGGTAAAAGGATGGATAGAGAAGTAGTTGAGGGGGTGAAGAAAAAGAGGGAGTTATTAGAGATATCAAAGGGATAAGAGATAAAACATGATCTAAAAATGGAAGCAGAGAGGACTGAAATCAAGCAGGGAAAGGCACAGAGCTGTTACAAAAGCAAAAAAGACTGTACTAGGTTAATACTTATTTAAGGTATTTTTATATGAAGCTGACGAGTGGTCAAATACTTATTCCTTTATATGGAAGGGATAAGAAACCTGGCAGTTAGGTAAGACAGCATCAATCTTTATCCAGGCTGCAGCTAAAGAATTAAATCCCGCCCTTAGCTTGTCCCTGGCAGCTGAGTCCATCAGCTACAGCATTCATGCAAGCAGTGTGATTCTGCAGGGGCTGCTCTCCTTTAGCACCATAAACAGCCTATTTAGATCAAAGCTTCAGCTGCCCTTGGTAATTGCACCTCTGTCCTGCCCAGAGATGACAGAAGACATTATGGACAGAGCTTCAGCCTCAACTTTGCATTTCCTTCCTTTTTAAACTAAGCATAACTGAAGGTTGCCACAAATCTCAGCTAAACCATGTAGTGAATCAGTGATGCCATTTATCAAGTCAGTCTCTTGTGGTATCTACTTCAGCCTGGAGTTGGAAAGAGATTTATGTTCAAAGAGAGAATGCACATATTTCAGGAACAGCTTTGTATTTCTTTAAACAATAACATTTATGTAAGTCAGATGTACAGACTGTTTCAGTAAAGAATAAAAACTACAATGCCATCTACATATTTCTAGAGAGCCAGTGTGGCCCTCTTAGAAATTATTTGGCATATCTGAATAATATTTATCCATATGTTTGTGATGCCTTCCATTTATATGAGGCTACTATTTATGTATGGGATGTCCTACATCAACAACTGTTTGGGATGAGGAAATTCTCTCTAGACTTTGTTCCTCTCCTCTGGAGCCCTGATCACCCTAGAATAAAAGATTGAGAGCATGGCTGGGAAATAAGGGGTGGATATTCATAGACCAAGAAATTGAACTTAGAACCTTCACCTGATTATCAGATATGATTTGTTAAGAGAAAAGCAAGAAATCAGTAGACTTCTGGAAGATGAGGGAAGTTTAAGCCATAAATAGATATAAGCATGAGTTCATGCCTAAGGGCTAATATCATGAAATTAAAGGGAAATGTAAGCACTATGTTAACAGGACCTTACAACAAAACTCACTGGACCTCATAATAGTTTCCCAAGGGAACTGGTGGAAACTCCCACTGCTCGGAACATATGAATCCAGTAAGGGCAAAACCCAAGAAAAATTCATGATATGGAATGATGCTATGAAAGAAAAATGGGCTAAGATGATTTACTAGGTTAAAGGAAGTTCTTATGCTTTTGCAAAACTGTAACCTTCAGAGAGAGGCTGCTTTGCATGACAGAATCATTCTGTATTCTGAGTGTACAGAACAAAGGAAAAAAATCCCTCCACCCTATTTCCCCAAATAGCCACCACTGCTGACTTGTACAACAGCCTCTAGCCTGCTCAATTTGACACAGAACAACACAGACCCACTGTCAGTCAAACAGAACAGCCTGACCTGGACACCAAAGATCCACCTACTCAAGTTTCTGCCTCTTAAATTTTTTTTTTCCAGTCACCACTCCATTCTAGTTTTCCTAAATTAAATATTTATTAAATATGAATCTGCATTAATTATTTATTAAATATTGTATTAACAGCACATCCCATGAAAAAGCAAAAAAAAAATAAAAAAATCTCAACAATTGTTAATGCAGTAACATCTGAGAAATTCTCTCCATAACCAAATCTTTCAGATACCAACTTCCTTTGGTCTTCTCGACAATCCACTTACCTCCTGTGTGCCACTCCTTAGTAGTTAAAGAAAATTTTAGGTAAGCACAATTACATTTTTCTGTTCTTTATGTGCTGAACCTCAAAGATCAATTACAACAGGGCTTTTTCTGTGCAGCCTGACTCCAAGATAGGATGTGAGATCATCCATTAAACATACGTATGCAAGACTAGATGCATTATTAATTCCTTTTCCTCTAGGTAATATGGTATAGTGAAAAATAGCTACCAGAGAACATACTGACTACTAAAGACTTAAACAGAAATCAGTGGATTTATGTGATGATTGCTACGCAGCACCCTAACAGATCTCATTAAATGAGACGTGGATTCTTCTCCCCTGACACTGCCACTGCTCCTACAGGATGCTCAACACAAGAAAGAGTATTGATTGCAACAAACCCACAAAATAGTTCTGAGACAAGCTCAGAGAATGATCTATCTGGATTCAACATTGCTTGGGTCTGACAACTGACAGGTCCAAATTTCACAGACTTTTCTGATTGGTGATGGTGTTTAGAATTTATTTTTTTAAATAAGCTGACTATAAAACACAACCTGCCTGAGAGTTTCAATCAGGCAGGTGCTGTGAACACCAAAATGAGCTTTTTCTTTGACTTTGTGGAGCTGTAATCAAAGAAGCTGCCCTAAGGAATCACCTAACATCAGCATCATCTTGAACCTAACTAACATATTGCTTCAATACAGTCCACAGAGTAAATTCTATTTACTGACCTATTTCAAGATCCACAAAAATAAACAGATACTTCAATCAACTGCCTGCCTCAGACCTGAGCAGCTCCTCATTGAAGGCCTCAGAAGTTCTATTACTACATTCATCAGCCTCAAGGACCATGTTTCCCCTCTGCAAAACAATTATAATCTGGCCCTTCCTACCTTTTGTATTTTACTGGAGTGTTATGAAAACTAGAGAGGCTGATGAAATTCTGCCTAGCTTTGTGCAAGATAACCTTACATCCACATATCCGTGTCCCTGGCAGCTACAACAGCAACAGGACACACTAAAATTCACGTTTCCCTGTGGTCAAATGCCATCCTACTGCACTGTCCTACAACCAGAAGCATAGGTGATGCTTTGTTTAATCCAGCTTTTATTATCTTAAGCACTCCACTCCTACTGAAAGCTGTTCCCCTATGGATGGGAAGCTGAACTTGGCACAACCAAACATTTCTGAGGGCCTCAAATCAGCTGGGGTTTTACCCTCTAGTAACAGCGACTGTTACCGTTTTGAAATCACAGCACTCTAACATCTTGTTGGAAGTGGTTGTTATTATGTTGTCTCCCTTTTATGCTTTCTACATACTGAATCAGGAATGGGTATCTGACACAAGAATCCTTCTTAGCTTAACAGGGAGGGAGTGCTTCTGGAGATGGAAAGCCACACACAATTCCCTATACTGAGCCATGGAGGCAGGTGACAGCCCTTGACTTCTGCTGCAAAATCCAGAGGAGATAATTCCAAATTTACTTTTTTAAGAACTCAATTTTCATTTCCATGCAACTGTTTACACTCCCTTATGCTCTCCTTTATCTTCTGTTTTCTTAGGATATTGAATTTGGTATTTAATACTCAGTGTGACCGTAATCCCACAACTTGGCTTTGCTGGCACGAAAAATCAGTGTTTCTCAGAAATCCCAAACAATCTCAAAGCCTTGTTTTTTCCTCTATGTCAAAAACCTTGATCAACATCAAGTTTCCTCTTCTTCTTAAAGCTGGAATCAAACACTGCAATGACCTCAGAATGAAATTTATCATACATGTCAGATCAGAAAGTAAAGAGCAATGTTGGGGGAAACAAATTACCCACACATGCAGTAGGAAAACTGTGTAGCTGATGGCAAAAAGAACATCTGAGCACCGCTGTAATTCTGCAAAATGAACGTTTTTTCTGTTCCTAGTCCCCCCAGATCTATAATAGGCTGCAAACTTCCCTTGAGGAGACCATCTGCCATCAATGCATGGTGGACACACCATGGACAGAGAACACAAAGAGACAGAAGTATGTTTATGATCCACAGGATGTCTAACAACTTTATTTTGACCAAAGCTACAGATCCTCATTTGCTCTCAAGAAAGAAGCTGGCAGCAAGCAAGAGTTAACTTTTAGTATAGGGCCAGCTGGAATAACACAGACCACTCAGACAACAAACGTCACCTCACAAGCACCCTGGATTTGTTCCAAAAATCACTTGAAAAGTGGTATTCTTTCTTGACACGCTCAAGGACTGATTCAGCTTGCACCAGAAGCAGTTTTTTGTGGGTTTTTTTGTGCTTGTTAGGAACCATAGTTTCTAAATCTACTTTGAGATGCCTTTGAATAGTCTCAAGATACACGTTTTCCCACAGTATCACTAAGCAACCTTGTAAATTATTTTCCTTGAATTTAAGTTTAAAAACAAGATTTCATGTAGCTAAATATGTCAGATTACTTCCCCACCTCCTACCTTCTAAAAAGAAGAAACTTTAGATATAGCAATATTTTTTTTTAAGTTGGAAAGAAACAGTATTTGCACAGCTATTCACGTACATTAGCACTGCTATGAAATCACAAGATTTCTGCTGACATTCAATAATTTTATTTCTAGCTGTTCTCCCTGAGCCTTCACAATAAGGGAGCAAGCAAACATAACACCTGCTTGGATTTGGCAAGCTGCAGAGGGCTCAGGATAATAAGGCAACCCCTCTAAAATCTCCTAATTTATAGATGCTGATTTGCTGACAATAGGAGGACAGCTTCATCCTCACCTTTGAAAATTAATATGAATTTGGATTAGCAAATTGTGAGGATTCATCTCACATTTAAAATGGAGGCTGGTAATTAGAGAGGAGTGAATAATAAATTAAGAGCTATTAGTGATTTACTGCATTTTCATATAAAGTCTGTTTCCTCTCTTCACTCCACAGCAAATGTAGGGTAAAAAGCAGGAGAGGACACAAAAAACCTCAGCCTGAAGACTAATTCAACTGGACCAGCTGGGTCTGTACTTTTCATCATTTTGGTTTTTTGTAAGAATATTTTCCCTATCCTTCTTGGATTACAAGAAATCTGCTTTTTTCTTTCATAATAAATCAGGTAAAATAGCAGAGGATGAAGTTGCCAGTGACAGTAGAAAGGGAAATCCAACATTCCCCCCCACCCATCCCACCACCACCCCTTGCACCAGCTCCCAGTGCTCTTAAGTCTTTGTGCTGAGACACAAGGGAAAAAGACAAACAGTAGATTTTTACAGGCATCAGCCAGAGCAAGAAAGAGAGGTGACACAAGCCTTGGCAAGAACGGCAGCCACAAGCCTTGAGTGAAGCTCATCAGTAACACGCACCTTCTATGCTTGTCTAAGATTATAGGAACATCATCAGATCACAGAATGGTTTGGGCTGGAAGGGACCTTAAAGATCATCAAGCTCCACCCCTCCTGCCAAGGGCAGGGACACCAGACCAGGTTTCTCCAAACACCCTCCAACCTGGCCTTGAACACTTCCCAGGATGGGGCAGCCACAACTTCTCCAAGCAGCATCAGCCAGTGTCTCACTACCCTTAAAGGGAAGAATTTTTTCCTAATATCTAAACTAAACCTGCCCTCCTTCCGCTTAAAGCCCTTGTCCTGTCACTATATGCCATGAGAAAAGATATCAATCTCCTAATCTAATTTACAAATCGTCTTTTCCCACATAGAAGTATTTCTATGAATCTGAGCTTGCACGTATATGCACACATGTCCAATGGAAACAGAAATGCATCAGCTGGCTCTGCCAGACTCTGGAAATAGTACCAAGATAACTTTTAAGGATGATCACCCATGCTTTAGCACCTGTGTTCACTTGTGAGAGTGTGGCTGGAAAACACTATTTATGTCTCCCTTTTAGACAAGATAATGTGATGTTTTCTAAAAAGGAAGGACATAGAAGGTGGCTTTGTCTTATATATCAATTTTGTAAAGACAAGAAACAAGCAAGCTCAGGTTCCTAAGCTCTATATTGTTATCAAAGAAACCCTCAAGCCTCAGACCAGACCTAATGATCAGTGTCTGCAGAGCAACCCATTCTCAGAAGTTCATCCTAAGTGGATGGACTACAAAACAAAGTAGCAAATTCCTACTGTAAAAATGTACAGAGTGCTTTTTCTGAATACTGATTTAGAAGAGCCATCAAATAGCATATCTAAGCTACAATGGAAACACTAATCAATACATTCTTTCTAAGGAATGACAACCATACAGGAGAAGGTGTGGGTGTAATTCCTATACATCCTAAGTGATTCCACAAACCCAGCTCTGTATCTACCTCAGAAACTGGAACTGATTCTAATCTGCTTTCTTAATAATATGCATTTCATATTATACTACCCAAAAGTACAAATCATCGACTGAGTGGTACTAGGGCACATAAAGGCAGAATATACAGCTTTCTTCTAAAAATCCCATTCCTAATTGATTTTATTAAAAATTCATTTATATGCTCATTTGCATAATATAACTTCTTAGGGAGTCACACATTTGAATATAATTAGCCACTTGTTTTGTAGCATTCAGTGCTAATGACCTTTCCTTGAAGAAAGATCCATGTTTGATTTCTCTATTGTTCAAACTTAGGAGAAGCCTCTTTGGGTAGAAAACGCAGGAATCCTCTGAACTGACTTTAAACACCTAAGCAATCAATGGCCTTTCCAATTAATTTTCGCTGTGTTTGTTTGGGACAGCTTTGTTGTAACAGCATGAAGGCTTTAAATCTTGGTGATTAAAGCCATCTTCTAGGTACATACTTGGTGTCCCAAACAGAAATGCCAAGCAAATACAGCTCCTGCTGACATCCAGGGTAGGTCTACACAGCATGGATCAAAACCAGGCTTAAGTATGCTAAACCCAGCTTGCCACACTAGAGCCTGCGTTTGAGGAGACCACGCTGTATTTCTCTCTCCACTTTTTAAGTGTCATTTGCTTATAATTTCTATTAGAAAACAAAGTCAAAAGAAAAATCTCTGTGTAGGAAATAATAACATTCATTTTTCAAGTGTTACATTCTTAATGTAGGAAATTACATCTAAAATTACCGCAGTAATAATGCCTTCAGGAGGGGTATGCATTTGAGAATTTTGTTCCCCCCCTGCAATTACTTAAACTTCCTTCATTTCTATCTACATTTAGCACTACTTAGGTTTAGTCTAAGCAGCCTAGTACTTAGCTGTTTTTATTGTCCAAAATAATTTAATTATTTGAGTACAAAGAGGGGGAAAACATCTTCATCTAAAGGAATAGTTTGCAACTTTAAACTCATGATTTCCCATTCCACATTTAACCATAAAAAACCAGTTCTGCAAAGCCTTAGGAAAAAAGCAACTTTCTTTACAACTCTAATTACTTCACAACAGCTGAGGAGAAAAAAATTGCTACATTTTTTATATACATGTTGCAAGATTTTTTCTAAACAAGAGAAAAAGCATTACATTTACTGAAGACATTGAAAAGAAATTGTGCATTAGGAGCCTGGATTTCTTTTTTTAACGAGAGTCTTTCCAGAGCAGACTGGAGTTCCTGCCCTTCCAAATTCACCAGGTTCAATTACATCTCATTGATGAAACAGGTTATGCCCAGTTTATGAAGAGATATCACTCTTCAGCCTTTCACCTTTGCTAAAACATTCAATACTTGCGTATTACGCTCCTTTATTCCTTATTGCAAGCCTTCATAACCTCAGCACCCAAAAAGGAATCACACTGTCTACAGCACAGACATGGTCCCACACACCCAGCATCCAACCTCCTAAATTATCCCATGTAACATTTTTACATGGTCACAAACTGTGTGAGAGAAAATTCCTCTCTGAGCAGCTCTCACAAGAGAAAACCCAAAAATTTCAGAAAAGGCTCTACTTTAAAGACATGGTTAAAGAATGAAGTTCTCTTTCTCACCACTCCTCCCATGTAATTACACTTGAATAAGTACGGCAATGGCAGAATTGAAACTTATTTTCCAGGCATGTTTTGAGCTGTGTGTAACAGCACCACCTGGTGATTGAGGCTGTACAGGATTCTGAACACATCCACTAAGTTTAGGCATAGTCATCAGCACAGCAGAAGAGCTTGTAAGTCTGGTTGTGTATAATTTGGCATTTATTTCCCATTAAAAATACATGCAATTTTTACCAGCAAATGGTAAACTTTTGTGATTCTTTTAAAAAATTATTCAAACTTCTCAGACCTAACATCAGCTGACTTCTGATAGTAAGTAAGGAAAACTTTCGACATAGGAACATTCAGTTTAGTAAAATACAGTAACTGGTTCAAATGTTTTAACATACTAGGTTAACCAAATAATTTTTTAATGGTTTACTTTTTAGTTCAGACACATGGAAAAGCCACCTCAGAACCAGAAACAGTCAAGTCTGGGTTACTAAAATACTTGAAAAATATCAAACTGGATGTCGTGTATGCTGTATTTTCTAAACTGATTAATATATAAACAGAATTAGCATTTGGGTCCTAAAAGGCATTACAAATTTTACTGCTGCTCCACTGAAGCATCGCAGAACATCTAATACACATTGCTGGAAAAAATCCTTAGGGATCCTGAAACAAAAATATACTCCCTAAAGATGTCACGAGCGACAAGAATTCTGTTAGAGCTAAGCATTTCTTCTTCATCACTCCTTTTTAAGATGTGACTAAATTAGCACAGCCTGCACACTCTGGGGTGTGTGCTGGGAGGAGGGAGGGGGAGAAAACGGAAGATATCAAGGCCTGAGGCACTTCAAGCAGAGAGCATCCATCTGCCAGCAGCAGTCAATGAACAGAACATTTCTAAAAACCTTCCCACTCATATTAAGTCAAGCCAAAAGAACAAAAAACACCTTCCTTCACTCTGACTGTGCAGGACTGAACGTAACATGACAGTGGGTTATATATAAATGTTTAAAAAAACATTAAGAGAAAAAGAAAGAGAGGAGCTCACTACGCAGCTCTGTGTTCAGCCTCTCCGGCTGCAGAACAGGTTTAAGAGGCTCCTGTTCATCTCTACGTCACCCATTCCCTCCTCCAATCTGTGGTGGCATGTGGAGGAGTGAAATGATAAAAGGAAAACAAGAAAAGGAAAAAAAGAAGTGTTGGTTCTTTTTTATTTTGCTTGTGAAACCCAGATGCTTTCACTGCCCCAATAAAGAGGTGCATTGCCCAAGCTAAGGCCCAGCAGATTTGGATGAAGGGGGTGGGAAGGGGCAGTCGAGGGATGGGAAAGACTGGGATTGAACTGGCTTTGCTGTTACAAGGTGCCTATCGTGGAACTGGACTCCAGAGCAGCAGGACTGTGATGGCAGTGCCACTCAGAGGAGTTCCCAACACTTTACACAACAGCTCCTTCCCAGCCACACACCGCAGCAGCCCAGCCCTCTGCACTGCACACGACTGCAGGGAGGGCAGCAAACCCCAGGCCAAAGATAACTTGCCTGTGTGTGCAGAGTTGTTGTTCAGGCTGGGACCAGAGTTTGGTTTTGAGGTTTTTAGTGGTTTCTTCTTTTGAGCAGGGGGCTGACATAGGTCATTCTGCTAATAAATTTGCTGGTCTGGCTGTACTGGACACAGGAAGCTCCCACTGACACACATTTCACACCTGATACAGAACACAGTAGTTTCTGAATTTCTTCTGTTGTTATCTCTATAGAGGTTCAGAAGTTTAATGCTGTGGCCATTATTTTAGAAAAACAATCTTCAAAAAAAATGCACTAGCTCCAAAAGCAAATCACACTTGCAGACCCTAGGGCTTAAGGAATGCTTTCCTGTACTGTCACATCACCAGCACTCCAATTTATTCCACAGAGCAAAACAAGAAGCACTTTCAACACATGACAAGAACTCAGCACTATCAGAGAACACAGCATTAAAAAGCAACAACAACCTTCCTCCTCTCAAGTTTTGAGCCACAGTTCCTATAAAATGACACAAACACTTCAAAACTCACGTTTCAATGTTTAGAACAGTCTTATGCCACAAAAGTGACATACACGTTCCTTCATTATCAAAAAAAAAAAAAAAAAAAAAGCAGCAGTTACATGGAACTTAAACCAAAACTATATTACCTGGAGTATATTTTAAGCTTGTCTAACAACATTGCAAAGCCAAAATGGCTTAATTCAGATGCTTCTTAGAAGAGACACATTACTAGCACTGAAATTTATAGATATTACTAGAGGGGGAGGAAAGAGAGAGACAGTTGCCTATTTTCTGCCACACTGTACAAGAGGGAAGATAAACCTATTAATACCCAAGTTCATTTCCTTGTGAATAGTCCTATAAAAAGCAAATGTTTTAAAAAACATTAGCCTACTAAGTAAACTATCCTTAAGTACAGGATTGCTCTCAAGAGAAATGACAGGTTTCAATTACCTACAAAAGGCTGCAGGGAGATAAATCTCCACCAGTGAATTCCACAAATGGGATCAGTATCGTACTACTCTGTGCCACAGAGAAACTGTCAAATTTAACAGGGAGAAATTTGGAGATACAGAAGGCCAAAAATTTAATATCCAAGCAAGAAGTTTCACAAGTGTGCAGAACTTCAGAGGGCATTTCTTCTCTTGTTTGATAAAATGAAGGAGAGTTTTGTGCTTCCCTGCCACAAGAGTTCTCTTGCCCACAGCTAGCTAATAAACCAAGAGACAGAGCAGAGACTGGAGAGGAGACAGAGCAAAGGAATCATGAAAGATGCTTTTAACTCCAGAGACACAAACAGGCCAGTTCAAAGCAGCTGAACATGCAAATATTTCTAGTTATTAGTTAAGACAACACAAGTCATGTTAACTCATTTGATTAAGACTAATTTTATTTTTTTTCAACTTCAAAGACAACCTTGAAATTTAAAAGAAAAAGTAACATAGACTGTCCTCAGTGACAGGACAATCTCTCTGTTTACTCAGTCACATACAGACTGAACCAACACCTCCGAGGAATTTTAGAAATGCCTTTTCTAATTTTTCCCTTTTCTGGCTAAGCAAACACAGGAACAGAGTTGGGAAGACCAGCAAAGTTTGACTCACATATTTCAACCCAGTGGAATGCTGTACTCAAAGTTTTAAGTTGTCAGTCATCCTCTGGGAATTATCTCCAGCAGATCCTCTATTTGTAAAGGATCCCATATCTTCTTAGAAACATAACAAATCTCATTAAAGGACACATGGATTCTTCTCTATTAAACTGTCCCTATAAGGATAAAGAGCACATCAAAAGCATCTCCAAGACAGGTACTTTATTCATCATTCCCCAGCAAAACACTAAAATGGCCAAGATTTAAGACAATAAAACATTTCAAACTTCAACTCAAGTAGAAACTAATTAATCAATGTATAACCAAAAGGTTGTCCCATATCAGCTGATGAACTCCACTGGTCTTTTAACAAAGGTAACTGGAGATGATGAAGTACAGGGTCTCATTAGCAAAATGAGATTGAAGAGATTCTCCATGTGCTTAAGGAGAAGCCAGAGTACCAGAAGGATCCCAGCTTCCTCAGAGGTCTCTGAATAAAACTCTAGAGTAATAGGGAAACAGGCAGGGAAATACAGTTTTCTGCTTTTACCCAAATTCTTGGAGTAACTCATGCTGGCTAAAGAGTAAGTTTTCTGCCCCTGAGGTTTTTTGTTTGTTTTCCTTAAGTAAGTTTTTTTCCCAGCTCTTCAAGTCTTTGCTGATTAGCACAGTTACCTGCAAACCCTGAAGATGAAGCTCTGAGAAAAGTGTGCAAGATACTGAGATGCCCTGAAGACTCAGCCAACAGGAAGTCCAGCATCAAGCTTTGGTTTGTGCTGCTAGAACTTACCAGAGCCTGCATCAAAGCAGAGGACCAGGAAAGCCCACACTTACTGACATCCAAGCAAGCCTCAGAAGCACAGAGGTCCAGCAAGCTGAAGTCAAACACAACAGCCCATTAACACCAGGAAAATTCCTGCTGAATTGTGGTGATCAGTAACAGCAATCACAAATGTGAAAGGGCAAACAATCGGGGAAAACAACATTCCTTTAAAAATTGTTTGATGAAGAAGTTAGGAACCAAAGAATTAGCATTCCAGGTCACAATTTTCTGCATTCCTGGCTCTGGAGCATGTTCTGATGAGAGAGAAAGAGTAATGAAAGTCAAGAAACACTTATTCAAGAAACAAATATGTGAGTGTTATGGCTAGGACACATGCACAGTTTAGCAGATGCTGGAGAGGATGGATCCACAAGACAGGAGGAAAGCAAGCTGTGAGTGGCCTCAGTGGGAAGAAGTTTGAACTTGTTAATGTGCAGAAGGGCAGAACAGTTGGATGACTGTTCTGCAATTTGTAGTTCAGTTTTGGCCATGTTAACTCTATGTCAATAAGGAGATACACAAATACAGACAGATTCAGCAGACACCAAAGCCTACAATTCATCACCCTTATCTTCAGAGATGAGTGACTGGGCTTAGTCAATATAGACTTCCTTTCAGTGAGTGAAGAGAAACAGACGCTTCAGAGAATGAGTCATTGACTTCCTTTCGGATTAAATTAATCACACCCGAAATCTGCCTGCCTCTATGCAGAGCCTCTGAAAGGAGAAGAGAAACAGCAGCTCATACAGACATCTAAATTTTGCCACCCATGTCCAGCCATGACATGGGGTGGTGGAGATGGAAGAGTTATGTTCAGGTTGAAGAAGTTTACCAAGGGAAAATGTTGTACTTCAAACATTAACCACCAAACAAAACAAAAGAAATCCACCAAACAAAACAAAACCACCAAACAACAAAAAATCCACCACCCAACAAAACACACCCCCACACAAAAAACATGTAATATCATCCCAAATAAAAAAGAAGATGCCCCCTTATCCTCCTTCAAAGAGAGATGGGGGAAGTTAACACATGCAATGTGAAGATGAAGGAAATGGATGGCAGAAAAATTGCTAATGAGAAAATGATAACAGAGGACTCGTAAGGGACAAAGCAGTATATAGATCAAAGGATAAAACTGAAGCAATGGTCTGGCTAGAAGAAGTCTTTCAAAGCCTTAGTGAGTAAAGAAATTTAGGAAGATATGAGGCAAAACCAGAAAAGGAGGACTTTAAGCAATGATTAGTTTAAAAGACAAGAGAAAACTTGATGTGGTGCTAATAAACACGGAGATGAGAGGATTAGGATTAGCCTTCTATTGCAACAGAAATGAAGGCAAAGAAGGGCAAGATAATGGAAGAGAGCCTAGACTAGAAGTTTCATTACTGAAATCAAAGCCAGGGACAGGAATTGATACAGGAGGAAGAGTCAAAGAAAAGATTGCATCTAACAAAGGAAACAGTCTGGAAGACTTGAAAGCCTATGCACAGCTGCAAACTACAAATTCACTGGGGAGTTACAGACACATTGTGGAACAGCTCATGTGCCTGGAGTAATGAGATGGATGGTTACAGGCTCCACAAGAAGGACAGACCGGGAAGGTGACAGGGATTCATTCCATACAAAGGAACAACCTGAAAGTGTGAAGCTCTGCTGAAAAATGATTGTCAGACCGATAAAGAATAAACAGGTCTGGAAGAGAGGCGAGACCAAAGGAAACAGCCACAAGCACATGCCATAAACCACCTGATCCTGAAGATGAAGCCTTCTTTAGAAAGCAGGAAGACCTCCAGATTCTCATGGTGAACTGCATCCACCCCACAGCTGCACAGGAACCACAGTGGGTCACAGGTAATCCAGTGGAATTCCAGAGCACATCAGGAACAGGACAAGTAGAAGCTGTGATACACCGACTACTATTTGGAAAGGAAGAAGTGGTGGAGGATGTAAAGTCTGATGGCAGGCTTGGTTACAGCAACCTAAGATATACAGATCTTGAAGGGTGTGAGGAAGATGGGTAGCATAATTACAACACTGGACTTCAGAGGGCTTCAGTTGGTTCAGAGAAGACGTAGGCAACTATCCATGGTCAAGAAACACTGCATGGGGCTCCCTTAATCATAATCTGCACACACAAGTTAATTTGATTTGATGGGATACATCTGAGGATGCAAAGGGAAACAGTAAAAAGAGTACTCTCTGCCATCTTTAAAAAGTTGTAGGAATTTGAAAAGGTTCTCTCTAGACTAGAAGGCAGCAAGCATCAGGCTTCTCTTCCAGACGGAGAAGACGCCAAAGGTGAGTCAGGGTCCTCTCAGCCTCTTGGAAGGCTACAAATCTATCTGGAAACCATTTCCAGACACACAAAACCCAAGAAGGTTACCAGGAATTGCCAGCACAGATTCAATGAGGGTAGATCATGCCCAACTGCAACAGCCGGAATGCAGCCAAATAAATTCTAACTACAGCTCTTCCCTCATCCCATTTCATCATCCTCCCTGGCAGGCAAACTGCAGAGATCTGGACTAGGCCAGGGAGCAGCAACTTGGGTGAAAGGCTGGCCTGGTTCAAAGAGTAGTGCTCAGCACTTTCACCACAGACTTATAACTGTGATTGATACTGGGGTCAATACTGTTTAATGCCTTCATTAACAACATGAACAATAGGCCAGGAGGCTTCCTTTGCCAGCCTACAGATGACATCCCATGGATTGGAACAGTGGCCAATATGCTGATGGGCAGAGCGCTATTCAGAGGAATCTTAAGATGTGGCAGAAATGAGCTGACAGAAGCCTCATGAGCCAAATGCAATCTTCTGCACCTGGGACAGAAGAACTGCAGGGCAAAAACACAGGCTGAGGACTGTTTGACTTTTTTGCAGAAAAGGGTCTAGGTTCCTCATGGACAAAAAGCTGAACATAGCTCAGCAGCACCCAATCGCAGTGGTGAAGGTTAACCTCATCCCAGAGCCACATTATTTAGACTGCAGCCAGCAGATCCAGAGAAGTGATTATCATCTCCTGTTGAGCACCTGTGAGACTATATTTAGAGTACTTTGTCCAGCTCAGGACTCCTCTGCAGAAGAGGCATTGGCATATTGGAGCAAGTCCAGCAGAGTCCCTATGATGATTTGGAGACTGCAGCACATGGATAAGGCCAACAGATGAATTTGCTGAGTCTCAAGAAAGATGAGGGAGAATTTTCTCTGGTGCTTTCAGCTTTGCAGTAGGAGGTTATAAAGATGGAGCCAGAGCAGCATCACCAGAGATGTCCAGCAAAAGGGCAAGAGGCAAGAGCCTCTATTTCATCAAAATAATTCTGACTCAACACAAGGGAAAAATTCCTCACAGTGAGGGGTACCCAACCATTGGAGAACAGAGTGTGCAGGGAAACTCTGTCATATCTTTCCTTGGTAATAACTGGAGCTCAGCTGCCCTAGGCCCTCAGCAGCTTAATACAACTTCAAAGCCACTGTTTTTTCAGACTCCAGAGGTCTCTTCCAATCTCAGTTATTCTAGGATTCCACTACTCTCCCTTCCCTTGCTGTTTTAGTTTTGTTAAACAGTGTCCTCTGTTCCTCTCCTTTGGATACTTCTGTTCTTCAAATGTGTAATATAATGTCTTGGTCTAATTCACAATGAATAGTTCTGGGAGGAAGCAGAACCCTCCATAATCACTTGTAACAAACCAGCTATGAAATAGGTGATGACAACAAACATTAAAGAATTAACCAAATAGTGTAAATGTAAACAGCAAAAAATGCATTACAGAACATCTTCAGAAACACTTTCCCATTTAACATTAAAATACCCTTAGCCATGTTTTGGTATTTAAGAGGACTGAGGGAAAACACATATTCATTGAAAGAAATAATTAAAAACGCAGCACAATAATTCAGAAATTGGATTAAGCTAGATGCAGCTGCAACCTTCAAATTTAGTTTAAACCAAATTTGAATACCTGCAACTGAAGCTTTCAAGTTATATCCATACCATTGACCCTCCTTTCCCTCTCCCTTTTCTCTCTGGTCACTGAAGACTATTGAAAGTATCAGAGCTCCAAGTCAAGAACAACTACCTTTTAACAACGACTCTGACAAGGATATAGTGAGAGCAGATTGTCTGCAAGGAAACAAGAATAAACTGGCTATTTAGAGAGATTATGTAATGCAGCACAGAACTGTAAAATGGGATTTAAAGAGACATCTCTCTGCATTTTAGTCCTGGAAGTAAGTGTTGACCAGTACTGTAGAAATTTGAAGAGGCTCAGGAACAGAGAAAGATATCTTGTAAAAGAGTCCCCACTCTGAGCTGGTATTTTATTCATAATTCTTCTTTTTCAGAAGATCAGTAGTATTTAGATATTTTACGATATCCCTTAAAACAAAGTTGAAGCTGAAACACCACATCATCTCATGTGTGAAGGTTTTTACTACAAAAATGATGTCTGTATGTACAGATACAAAGTATTTTGTGGGTCTGAGCTTGTTGAACTTGTGGAGCTTCGTACACTCAATTAGCACAGTACAGCACTCTGAAAATCAAAGTGATTATGAACAAATACAACAGTATTAAGTCTTCCCTGCATAAATATTTTAGCAAGTGTAAACAAGACTCCAGTTTCTGTAAGCAGCCAGTTCCCAAACAAACATACACAAACATCAGCTGCTTCAGCAAAGAAAGGGAGAAAATGAATGGCCATGCCCTACTGCATTATAAATAGGGAGGAAAGGTACAGCAAAGGCATGTGTGGTAAGGGAGACTAGTTCTGTGTAATGGACATTCCTGCACAAACCTGAAAATGAAAATGACAAAATGTTCAAGGTTTGCCGGTGGCTTTTGTTAAGATCATAAATATACATATTTATAAAAACACCCATGCACATCATGATTTTGTAGAAGAGTCCAGAACTGATGAGCAGCTGCTGAGAGATTTTACTTTTGCATTTCTTCGCTTTAGAATGCATGAAAAAAAAAAAGTTATTACCTTATGCATTCTAATGCAAAACTGTTTTTCATCTAATTCTAAATATCCTTTCATTAAAAGCCTCAAAAACCAGCAGCATCATACATTCAGCCGAGCCCAGCTGCTTTGCTGGTAATTAAGAGACAGTGAGTCCAGACCTCCTTCCCACCTCCCCTGGAAAAACAGACTTTACAGTAAGGAGGAATTTGGCCCACACTTCATGAGGAAGGAGTGGGGGAATGGAGGGATAGCAGAGGGAGGTGGTTGTTTTTTAAAACCCAGCCAGTCCCTGCTCCACGGCTGGACTTTTCCCCGCACCACGTCAGGCCCGCAGGTTGCTGGCAAGCAGAGCAGGCGCAGAGCGAGGCCTGCCAGCGCTCTCGGACCACACACAGGCTCTCAGCTGCTCTCCAGCACACTGGGGACTTCCATCCACAGCCCATCCCTGCTTCCCAGGGCCTGGCTCTTCCCTCCAGCAAGAGCCTGTGTGGAGCACCGGCAGTACGGGAGAGATCCGTGCTCTCACAGCACCGAGGGCAGCAGCAGCCCAGGCCTCCCTCATGGGCTGTCCTGCACCAGCATCCCCACGGGAGCGAGTTCCAGCACTTCATCTGCAGAACAGGTAACTTTGGAAATGCCAACATAGTGGCACCAGCAAATAAATAAGTAAGTAGCTCGGCACTTTTTATAACTGTTCATTTTTCATACAGCCAGCTAGCAGTGCACTTCAGTTTCACCCAGTGAACAACTCCATCCCTCTCCTCTAAAATACATACGGTAAGTTCATTTACATTGCTACACTTTCAAGTTTAACCATGATGGATATTTAACATAATTTCACCCCAAAAAAAAAAATTCATGATCATGGGCCCACAGTGACAGGGTGAGATTTTGTAAGCTCATTGCCATAGCTCAATTTGCAATTAAAAACTATGTAAAGCCAGAAGTGTGATTAAAAGCAGCAGACAACCGGCTCATTATACAGAGGCAGAAAAGAAAAGCCTTTCAAACACCAATTGCTCTACCTGAAATATCAGCTGCTGTTGTCATGCCTGGGACTGAGCAAGAACATCACTTAGCTCAATGAAAAGAACTTTCCCAGAGACAGACTGGCAGCATGACAAATGTAGTTTGGCTACAGAAATCAAAGACCAAATACTTGTTCCTTATATAAAGGATAGACAGGAAAAAAAAATAGAAGAAAACCTGCAAAGAGCTTCAGAGAGGTGTAACTAAAAAAGACAAATTATTTTCTTTCAAGACTGTTTGGGAGATAAGTTCATTTAAAGCAACTAAAATTTCTTGTATACAATGCTGATATACTTAAGCCAAGTCACAATCATTGTTTTTGATCAGGGAGGCCCCGCACACAAAAGCTGTGGGGAAGGAAGATGCTCAGACATATTCCCCAACAAACACTCATCCAAGAAAAAAGCTGTGTTTAGATTCTAGAAAAACGCCTACACTGTCTTTACTTGTGATTACCTTTTGGCAGAACCAAAAGGGCTTTTGAAGGATTCAAACACTCCACGAAGCAACAAGACAGATTTCCTTCCATCAGCACTTCACTCTTCTACAATTACAGACAACTGTGAAGTTCTTATGCACAAAAAGCCAATTTATTTTTAAAATGCCTGTTCAAAATTACAGTTTTGATTAAAGCGCCTTAATCCAAAACCAGACTTCATTAAGTTTAGTGGCTTTATCCCACTGCTTATATAGGCTACATGTTAGACAGGAAATTTAAACTTCCTAAGATAGTAACTTCAGACCTGAAAATGACACTAGCTCACCTAAAGTACAAGCTTTACTTTGCCAAACAAACAGGGCTCAATACTCTTAAGTCAAAACAGCTGAAGAAAAGATTCTGCATATAAAACAATCTGTATATACATCAGCTAAGTAATGCTGGGTAGAGTAATCTGACTGTATTTCAATGGCACAGATCAATCTTAACCTGTCTATACCTATGAAGATATAATATCAGATTAATCTTCATATATCTATGGAGGCATAATAGAGGCAAGATTTTTCTGTGTTGAGTTGCAAATGTAAGATTAATTTAGAAAAATACTTTTCTCTAAAATATCTCCCCCAAATGAGCATCTTATCAGTAAAACCCATTTACATCTCTGGTTAATTACATGTCAGCTTCTGAGACTTTGCTATGACAGTCCATCAGCTGTCATCTCCAAGAGTCATGAGACAGGAGTATTAATTAGCCAAAAAATGACAATTCGTGTCCCTTGATATGAGCAACAGCAAACTGGAAGACCATTCTACTCCTGGAATAAAAGCTGGTATTATTCAGCCTCTTTAAAGAGTGTAGAATATGGAGATCTTAATTAAAATGTAAAGCATGTAATGAGAATATTTATTTTAATGTCACCTGTGCGCTAAAACCTTTTTTTCCATTTTACCTCTCTCTATTCAATGATCCCATATTAAGCACATGATTATTTATATGCATTATCTCACACTTGTATTGCTTAAGACTAACAATATTTGAATTATACTTAAAAACAGACATGAATAAAGCATTTCAAGAACCCCGAAAATGGACTAAATAAAAAGCCACCATAGGTTTAACAGATAATAAGAAGGTGCAATGGGTATGTCAACCTTGAAAAAGCCCTTTTAAACCACAGTAATACTGTAAGGTGCCATTACCCTTTGTCAGTCAGCTACATGAACTCATAAATCAGGTGTAGCAGCCAAATGAGAGCACAATGGAAAATCAGCACTAGGCAGACTTGTCCACTGAATAATGAGGGGCCTGCCAAGGTTTTGAGGTCACATTCAAAACTAAAAATTAATTGTATCAACCATATTAATAAAAAGAATTCATATCAGCAAGACTAAAATTTGCTAGTACCATTCTGCAGAGTTTGTGCTCGTGACTCCTTTCCCAGATTGGCGTGGAATCCTCCTCCTAAAGTCGGTGTTTTCCCTGCACCTATTAGAGGAAAAAAAAACAAACACCCGACATGTCAAAGAGAATACATTAATTAAAATATTAAAATAAAACTCATTGTGCCAATATATTCAGTATCTGTATAATCTACAATATGCCAAACTACATTAAGAAGGTCTTAAAGTACTTAAGACATCAAGTACCAATACTACAAATTACTTCTTTCTTGGCATACCATAAGAATTACATGGATCCATAAACCCTCCCAATCTCAGTTCCAAAGAAACTACCGAAATCTCTCAATATCTCTTTTATGCAGAACATGAAAATCAGTATGGTAAAATATTTCTCAAAATAAAGGAGGAAAAAATTGCTTAGTTAGTATTTTTGTCTGAAGAATATTCAATGAAGAATTTGCAGAATTTTAATATGTAATTATTGGCATTATAGAACATAAAACATGTTTAGAATTCAATAATTACTATGTTGGCTACTACAGGCGTAACAGTTATTTTAAAATAACTTCGGTTTGTCATTAGGTAAACACAGCAACACTTAGGCTATAAAAACTGCAAGTCTGGAACTCCTACTTTTACACCCTGAAAGGTTAGAGACTTAAAAGAAGTCTGAGTTGTAAATCAGCATGAACTAGAGGCTGCTTTGGGCATCCATGCCAGTGCAGAGACTGCTGGGAGTCAGTGGAACTACTGCATGCAAACCAATCTTGCAGAACAGGGAATTAAACTACCAAGGACAAAAACAGTCTCCCACTAAAGCAGGAAGGTTTTTTTTAAAAAAATCAGGGTACCTCAAGCAGGATATCTGAATCTATCACCTTAACAGCAAGACCAAAAAGCTAAATTGCACAGGATTGAAAAAAAGCAATTTGTTAGTAATTGGACTTCTACTTCATTCAAGTTGTCTGGTCTTCAGGATAGGGGAAAAAAGCCATCTTGTTGTCAATAATGCCTACAGCTTTTCCTTAAGTTCTTGTGGCTGTTTTCTCCTCTTAGACTAGCTCTTCAGAACAAACTAGAAAGGCTTTGGGATAGACACAGAGAGGGGAATGAAGTGACTCTTTAAAGCAGTTCAGGGAATTTCCTGTACATATCTGAATAAGACACTTCCAGGGCAGGTACAACTTATGAGAAACTGTGACCTAAACTATTCATCTTACCAGACTTTTTAGCTCTAGTCTCCTCTCAGTTGCACTTAATGTACATCCATCCTGAGAAAAAAACCAACAACACCAAAACCCATGGTTTTGGTTTTTGGAGGGCCAGAAAAGCTAATAAGCTAACATCCCTGCAGAACTACTATCAGCCTTCAAAGGTTATTTTTCCATATAACCTTTAAATTATGTTTCTAATGCTATCCACAACAGAAACCAACTCCATTTCATTAAGATACTTTAAAAACAATAACCAGCTCTCATGTAAATGCCCCCACAGATTAAGTACTTCATCCTAATAAGGAGTGAAAAACATTCAATAGTAATGTCCTCCCTGGATACAGAGGTAACTCTCCCAGCTCTGTGTTTGACTGCTAGAGACAGCAATGTCTCCTTGCCATTCTTACAGGTACAGCCTTGTATTTCCACAAACACTTGAAAACAAACCAATGCAGCAAACCAGAGAGAGGCTACCAAGCTAGAAAAGAAGGCATAACATTTTTGGTGTACATTTATAAGAATGGTTTACCTGGCAAAAAACCTATCAATGATGGCAATAGTTTTGCATTCCTTTTCTTCAGTAAACAAATCAAAACAGAAATTTTGCCTCCCATTTTCCTTTTTTTTTTGGTTGTTTTAAGGTTTGCCTTACCACAGGCTTCCTCATTAGTCTGATTTGCAGCAGGAGAGCCCATCAGTACATAGGAGCATCAGTACACGGGAGGAGGACACCAACTACAAGGCAGGAGCAAGCAGGCTGGAGGCAGAAGGCTCCCCAGCACTTTTGTCAAAGCCATGGTTGCCCCCTCCTGAACACAAAGGCTCCACTTCCCAGTCTCCTCTATCCTTGAACATACCAAAATACTGAACTGCTTTGGACTGTCATTGGCAAAACAGCACTTTTAAATGTTTCCCTGTTACTACTAAAAAGCTTGCACAAAACAATCTTATATTGGTGATAAACAATACTAATAACTAAATAATTAAACTTACTCAGGAGTGAAAAACCACAATAATATAAACAAAATGAAATTAAGTTGAGACTTTAGTGATTTTGTTCTTTAAGACTCTTTTTCATTAGACATCAAGTTATAACATCATACATAAAAGAAATTTGTTTCCAAGCTACAGAGACTGCAGCAGATACCAGCAGAGCTATATGAAAGACAGATTCTGCTATCAGAATTGATGTACCCATTTTTCAGCAAGTTAACTGGAAAGGCTGAACATCTCTACTTAGTATTTGTCTTTGAAAACTGGCAGAAAACTAGTTTGTTGAGCACTTACACTCTCAGAACTGCAAACTAATGTTGCCATTGACTATGTAGTCTCACCCTCAGCTTTAATCTTACAAGCAAAATGCAAACCAAATTCATTAACATAACTGTTCAGCTGGGTAATAAAAAGATAAACTCTTAAAAAAAGAAAACTGAAATCATCAAATTCATTTAAAGACAAAAATCCCTACAAAGCTAGCAATTTAAAAAGTACAAAGGAAAGGAACAGCAATTGCCAGGCACAACCAAATTAACATCCCAGCTTAACTGCAATTTTTACATTTCTTGACCTTTTCCATTCTTCCCCCACAACTTCAAAAGTGAATTAAGCAGGCTTTTGGTTTTTCACATTCAGCTTTCAAGACATACAAAAATATATCCGAGAAGTATTTGGTGTCTTCAAGTATTGCCTGCCAAATCTTCCACATTAACACTACCACTTCCCTAAGGCAGCTCCAGTGCACTCCTCCATGAGGTGCTGAAGGTACACTGCCATCAGCTCATGCCATCTGCTGAGGAGAGCCAGCCGTGTCCTGAGGGGCAGCAGGCACAGCATCGCCAGCCGGGTGAGGAGAGGACTGTCCCGCTCTGCCCTGCACTGAGACAGCCTCACCTCCAGTCCTGGGGGCAGCTTTGGCACAACAATATTAAAAAGACATAAAGCCATTAGAGTGTGCAAAGCAGGGCCATGAAGAGAGTGAAGAGCCCAGAGGTGAAGCCGTATGAGCAGCAGCTGAGGGTGCTTGGTCTGCTCAGCCTGGAGGAGACTGAGGAGAGACCTCACTGCAGCTGCAACTTCCTCCTGGGGGAAGAGGAGGGGCACACACCGAGATGTTCTCCCTGGTGATCCATCACAGGACCTGAGGGAATGCCATAAAGGTGTATCAGGAGAGCTTTAGGTTGGCTTCTAGGAAAAAGTTTTTCACCCAGACGATGGTTGAGAACTGGAATAGGCTCCCTAGGGAAGTGGTCACAGCAGCAAGACTGGCAGAATTCAAGAGGCATTTGGACAATGTTCTCAGACATTTGCTGTGTCCTGTGCTGAGCCAGGAGTGGGACTTTCATGATCCTTGTGGGTCCTCTTCCAACACAGGATATTCTATGACTATGATTACTTTTAGAAACTCACCCAGATTTGCAGCTAGCTTTACATAACTGAATCTTCCTTTTCCCTTCAAGTTTGCTTTGGACATTTACATGAAATTTTGGACAACAGAAGGTGTGGAGAGATGTGTTAGGCAGCTCAGAAATACAGCTACTCCAGTTTTTGTGTGGTCTTCTCGGTAGGCTACACTGCTTTAACACAACAGAACTGAGGATACAGGGGATCATGTCTGGAAACATGATGATAGATACTCAGTGAAAGCTCACACAAGTCCAGACCCAAACTATAACCCTTCATCATTTGAGTGCTAAACTACTTGTCAGAGATGCATTAACATCTGGACTCTACAGTCTTAAAGGCCTTTTTCAACTAAACAATTATATGATTCTACCGTGACTATCCCTCCATCAGCCAAAAGCAGCCACCCCCAGTCTGCTGCTCACAGCACAAGCAACTCAGCAGTTTCTGTTTTGCTCCACCAACTCCCTAACAAACAGTCACATCACCCTGCTTCTCTACAAAAATGCTCCTCAAGCTGTAAAAGGTGCAAGTAAAGCTTGAAGTTTCTGGTAATCTTGAACAACAACAAAAAACGACAGGTAACAGGAACAGCACTTATTAAATCACTCCACACAGTGGAAGCAAAGAGCAGCTCCTTGGGCATTTGCAGCTTAAAGGGCAACTTTTCTGTCAAATAGTGACATGATGAGTTTCAGACTCAACACCTGGAGGAGAAACAGATTCAGCCCCAGCATTACAGATTTTGTTTCCCCTATATAAATGTGCAAGTGAAGACAGGGAATGAGGCTGCTTGTGGCCTGAAATGAAGTGCACCTGATATCTGATAGGACCAATCCTAGCAAAATCCTTCCCTGTAAAATTAAACCCAAAAGACACCAGTCCTTTCTTCAGGACAAAGTAGGGGCAAACCTTCTATTTCAAATACATGTATTTACAGAGCCAGCATAAAATCTGGTAAAGTTTGGTAAAGAATGCAGACTGCATCACACCAATGGCTTCATAATAGGGGAAGACAAGATAATGTAACATAAAAAAAAAAGCTTCCTACTGAAGTTAGACCATAAAAGTAAAAAAGAGGTTAAGTAAATCTCCCACGACAATTCATACCTTTAGAATATAGATACAAACTGTATACAAAACTATACAATTCATACCATAGCAAAATTATGTGATTGGAGTTCAAGTTTGCAACTGAAACAAATCTTTCCCCACCCATTTTTCCAGGGAAATGAACAGGTCTGCAGGCACCAGAGTCTGCTGAAACATAAACTACCATAGACAAACTTTAAATCTATTCCATAATAGCTTATTTTCCTAACCACAAGCTGTAGAGATAAATATAGTTGCATCCACCACAACCCAGCTTAGGTCTGAAATCAGTCTGCATCCAAGTTACGTGCACTATTCTGCACAGCTGACAGCACCACCCTCTGTTGTTCCACTCCAAAGGACAGTATGGAAAAGACTCAATGCCAGAAAAAGCTTCATATTAACTTTGGTGCACGATTGCCACCTGGAGGATTTAGGGAGAGAAGCAAAATTGATTCATCTCACTAAAACATATAGCAGATGATTATTTTAGATGGAAGTTCCCCCTCTTCCTTCCCAACATAGCATGATTATGAACTAGTTTCGTAATGAGAAAATCTGGCACAGAGTAAAACAGGTAAATACTCTTTAGGATTTCCATCAAAGGGTCTGCAAACCCAGCATACTTCCTTTCTCTGTATTGCAATTTGACATCATGACCACTTTGCATAACTTAATATCAACCATGTTATTTATTATTATGGTTATTATTAACCATTTAGTCATCTCTAAAAAGCTGAGCCACAAGTATGAGGAAACTTGCTGGTATTAATATTATTTTAATTTTTCAGTACCCTGTGTTTTCATTTAAAGTTTAGCATGTGTATTACTGGCAGAGCCCACTTCAGGACTATTTGAGAATGCACTGTAAGAAACATTTAATGCCAGGACTTGGTCTTTCAATATCTTACATAGAAGCCAATTAACAACTACCAATTAAAAACAAAACTCTTCCTCCTTTCACCTCTTTAATTTTCAAAAATACACAAGAATCCTTTATTGTACATAGGAACCAATTGGACTAAAGCAAAGAATCTGATACAAGAACAGAGTTCATCCCCTTTTGCAATTGTATCGCTACCAATCACTGTGACAGTAATTGTCCATCTTAAAAAACTCAAGAGGACAAAAAAGTACAGAAGATGAATGACTAGTAAGCTCAGCTTAAACTGTAAGTTTTTTCCTCCATGTAGTCCATCCCTCTCTTCTTTCCAGCTTTCTGACCATAACTTTTCATTTCCACAATCCCCAAAAGACAAGTACTTAGATCAAGGCAAACTCTTGTCAAGTTCTGCATGTGAGGTCAATGTAGCTCACACGCCTCAATGTAAAAACAAAGATTTTATGGATAAAATAGTATAGAAAATACTTCAAGAAGCTTCCACAGGTATACCCTAAAACACTGGGCATACCACAGCTTCAATGAAGAGCTGAAGATACATTAAATCATGGGACACTGCAGAGTGAGAGTACACATTCAGCATTTCTGGCAGTGCTAATGGGTCTCTGTAGTAACTTCATTATAATTTACTTGCAAAAAAAAACTTGTTATAGTAGAAATAAGCTCTTCTTCGATGTTCTAAAATTTGAAGCAGGCTACTCATAAATGTTGTGGAACCTCCTACACCAAAAACTTTAACAAGCACTTGTTGGTGTGTTAAGGAATACTGGTTCATAACTTTCCTTTCCCCTTATGAGCAAAAGCAAGAATATAACCTCCCACCAGCCTGAAATTAGTGCACTGAAAACTCATGTACATTTGGAGCTGCAGAGTCTTAATGCATGTTTGCTGTACCAGAGCCAGAGATTCTGACTCAGTGCTGAAGAAGAACTGATGCTGTCAGTGCCCACTGCAGAATCCTGTTTCTGTGACTGTGCCTGTGTATTTGTCACTGCCCTAAAACCTCCAGGATTAGTCACTAAGTAAAAGTAAGTAAAAATACAAATAATTCTCATTTAATTTTTTACTTGAGATGTGACCCTGAATCCTATAGCAGGGCAGGGACAGGCAGAGCTGAGGGTACTGGGCACCTCTATGGGTCCAGGGATGGGCTGAGGCCAGACAGGACAGGAGCCTACAGGGTCCATGGGTGGGCAGGGCAAGGCAGTGAGGAGCTGCAGACCAGCCCTGCTGTGCAGTCCCTGGGGCAGGGGCTGACATCCCTGAGGATTGGGATGGGGTCCTGGGCCATGGACAGCCTTGGGGGAACCCCAGAGAAAAGCTGGTCTGGGACAACAAGAACCAGCAGTACCTGGCTTGTGACAAAGAAGCTTATCAGATCTGTTTTTCTCAATGTACTACCAAGCATTTAAAGTGAATTTCTGAAACAAAAGAAGCAGAGTCTCCCCAGACAGTTTGCTTGAGGATCACAAGCTCAGTACACCTTGCAGCATCATTTCCTTGTGCTGTATTTCTCAGTTACATCGTCCAGCTTGCTGCTGTGCTGCCTGCACATCAACCTTCCCATGTGGGACTTTTCTTCTCCTTTGATTAGTGCCAGAAGTCCCAGACTTCACCCTTCTCAGCTTCTTTAAACAAAAACTGAAGAGGGATCTGGGCTGTCAGGTTTGCTCCAAGCACAACTTTCTCTTACTGTCTTCAGCTTCAGTTTTTCCCCTGTCAGCTTCAAAGAAAGTATTTGTGAAAACAGTTCCTCCCAACAACTCCCACCCAGACACACTGACAGAGCAATCAGAGAACTCCTAACCTTCAGACATGGCACACAACTCTTAACTTGCCTTTCTACAAAAGCAGCAGACATCCAACCAGTGCAAACTGGCAAAGGGCTCAGTGTAACTCCATCTTCCAGGATGCAATCATAGCATAAAGGAGAGGGAGAAATGTAGCTCACTCTCAGACCCTGTACTGCTGTACTTCCTGCTAGGGTGTGTTCACATGTAGCAACCTATAGGCAGAACTGTTAAGAACTTGGGTATGAAGAAAAAAAAAAAGCAAGACACATTCATTCCAATTAGCAGGATTCAAAAGATCTCTAAATTTGTTAAGAAGTCAGAGCAAACAATCTTTTTGGCCAGTCTGAACTGGTTATCAATTATAAAGTGAATAGTTATTGTTCAAAACTAGACTCAGCTAGGAAAAGTACATGCCTCACTTTCTGTGCAATCAGCAGAGTTCCTTGGAGCTAAAGTGGGCAGGTTAACCCTTCTCCACTAATAACCTGACTTATCTAAGGTCAAATTAGTCAGGTTCTTGAACCCATTATCAAGGCAGGGTCTTCACAAGCTTCAAGACAGTAATATAGCTAGGGTGAAGTGGTGAGGCTGAATTCTTTCCTGACTGTGACCACTCACAACAGAATTAAGAATTACAACTAACTAGACCAGTAAGGGGCATATCAAAGCTTTCAGAGGACTTTCCTCTCAAAAGAATACAAAACAGTACACAGCAGCCCCTTCTAGAGCATGAAGGGGTTATTCCCCTGCTAGTGAAATAATTTACAGATCACAACCCAGGAAGTGACAGGTACCTTACAGGAAGAGCTGACCTGCCAGTCTTTCAGACAGCATTTAAAGGAAAGGTGGGATTAGCTCTGTAAAGCTCAAAGAACATGCTCTTCCTGTGAAAACTCAAAAGAACAGCTGTGCCAAATCAGACTGAAAGCCTAGTCCAGTATCCTACCTCTGAATGAGAAAGTCCATTAATATACATGCCTACAAGGGTAACACAAAACACAGGAGGAAAGCTTGTTGTGATAGTTCTCTCATATAATCTCCCAATGTCTAGAGATCTGTGGCTCAAGGATTTCCTGAACCAGAAACAATTCATTTCTTTAATGGCCATGACACCTTTTTATTCTGTCTGCCCAATCACTTTAAACTCATGTAATCTTTTAACATCCACAACTTCAGATTCACACAAGGGGGTTTCTGTAAAAACCAAAACCAACCAAACAAAACCTCCTAATGCCTCTGAACCTCCTCCCCACTACCTGTGCAATCAGCTAGATGCAAGATTTCATAGCACTCCCTAAATTTTGCATTATGTGACCCTTAGCAGCCGCTGTTGTGTTATTTTACTGCATTTACAGATCTCTACTATGGCACCATTCAATCATCTCCTTTCCAGTCTGAAGAGGCTGAGTCTATTCAGTGATTCTGAGAAGCTCTTCAGGAAGCTCTTCTCTTAATCACTCCATCATCCTCTCTGTGGCTTTTCTAGTTCTATTAGAGGTTTTCCTGAGGAGGGGGAAGGAAAGAGAAACCCACCAGAACTGCACACAGCACTTCAGTTGGAGGTAACACTGTGGATATGTAACAGTGTACAGAAATGCTGTACATGCTCTTTTAACTTCTAACATTCCTCTCCCCACTCAGGTGTTTTTGTACCATGAATGAACATTGAGCAATTTTATTTTTTTTTTTATAAAGCCACCCATTACAACCTAGGGATCTCCTTCCATTATTACCTTAGCTAGTCTGGATGTAGAAGAAACCATCCCACATTTGGAAGAAAGGAACAATTTACTAACTCACAACAACTTTTGATCCCATCTGATATCCTACCACTCATCCACTAAAAGCAACAGGTCCTTCTACAGTCTTTACTACCCCAAATAATTTAGTATTGCCCACAAAGCTCATTAACTCACCAGTCACCTGTTTTCCATATCATCAGTCCAGATTCTATGAAATTTCACTGGCACCTCCTTCTGTACTCTCCAGACTATATTTGTTATCATTTGAAGAGCTACTCTGCTCAGTAAAGACTTCCTCACCAATGACAGTTCAGATTCTATAAAAGATTTTCATGAAGGAACTTGCTGACCTTCCTTTGAA
Organism: Parus major; assembly: GCF_001522545.3. Lineage (NCBI taxonomy): Eukaryota > Metazoa > Chordata > Aves > Passeriformes > Paridae > Parus > Parus major. The sequence goes on from NC_031774.1 coordinate 54,894,324, forward strand.
AATCCAACTTTCTGCTTTGTCCACTTACCAAAAAAGCGTCTGGTGAAAGACCTTGCTGACCTTACCTTGAAAATCCAACCATCTGCTTCACCCACTTACCAACTTCCTTAGAAAGCTCCAAAGGATCTTCAAGGCAAGCCACTTTGCCAAAAAGTACTGTTACCCTGTATTTACTTGTTCAGAACACATATTTTATCCTTCACTACTTGGCTCAACCTGTGCATGTAGATGTGGCACTCAGGAACATGGTTCAGTAATGGACTTGGCAGTGCTGGGTTAACAGCTGAACTTGATAATCTTAAAAGTTCTCCTACAACATAAATGATTCTGTGATTCTTCCCTTTTGTCCAACACACTTAACTAGCCTGTATTTTCCCAAGACTTCATGGAGAGCAAAGCAAAACCCCTCACTCATGGCCAAGCCCACGCTTTCTCAGCACACGAAAAGCTCAGTTGCAAAAACATCAAAACAATGGAAAGGAACAGACTCACACAGCTGCACTGGAGAACACCAGCTACATCAAATTTCTTTGTAAAAGACATCAGTGTTGAGGCTTCCTACACCAGGCACACAAGTAGCTCAATGTAAATATTGCCAGAGAAAACTTAACTGTGATCTCACACCTTCCTCCAACCGAGAGAATAAAAGAAGGGATTTCTGATGTTTTATAGGGATTCTACATGACTTAGCAAGGACTTGGCCACTTTGTGTTAATATAGAGAAGTGCAGGATTCACTTCTTCAGTAAACAGATGCAAAATTCTGAAATCTTAACTTGTAGCTTGGAAAAATAAAAGGTTTTTAGAAAAGAAAAATCAGTGTCTCAGTGCTTGCCACTCCCTTTTGCTTTTTTATCATGAAGGTGAAAATAAATTATTAATAAATGCATCTGTATTCAACATGTAATAACACACAAATAGAAGCTGCTGTGGATCTTGAAAAGATTTGAGGAATATTGTTGTACAACCAGTAGCTCTGAACTCCATAAACACCAAAAGCCCCATTCAATTCCCAGCCCTGCACTCAAGAACCTGACATCCCTCATCCTTTGCATACCTTAGACAAGGTTCTCCAAGACACCCAGCCCTACTAAACATGAGCCAGGGACACAAAAACAGCACCCCAGGCACCTCTGACACTGCAAATGTTCCACACTCTGAATTCATCAGACTACAGTCCAAGGAGCCTCAGACCAAGGCATTTCATTCAGTTTTGATGGAAATTTACTAATAGAATCAGAAGTCACTGAAAGGCATACCTTACCAGAAAATGCTGCTTTCAGCAACTACATCGTTTCTGACATATACAAAAAAAATATACATTCCTTTGAAAATTCTCCACCCTTTGGAGAGATACAAAGTCCTTCTTACAAAATAAATTACTTTTCTCCCCATTCCAGAGGATTTTAATCAGTCATAAACACATTAATAGACAAGCACACATGATGAAGACACTGCTATTGCAGCACAAATACATCTTTTCAGATTAGCTTGCATCACTCAATTTATGCTGAGGAAAAAAAAAATTATTCACAACAGAAGCACCTGCTTTGGAACATAAAGAATCATACCAACATAAGTCACCCATATCCTACTTTCCTTAAAATATTTCTGGTGTGAAACAGGGCCTGCACTCAGAATCACAGAATGATTTGGATTGGAAGGGACTTTAAACATTATCTAGTTCCAATCCCCCTACCATGGACAGGGACACTTTCCACCAGACCAGGCTGCTCTAAACCCCACCCAACCTGGCCTTGAACACCTCCAGGGATGGGGCATCTGCAGCTTCTCCAGACAACTTATTCCAGGGCCTCACCCTCACTCATCTCTGCAGCAACTTAACAAACCTACACAGAGCATTGTTTTTAAAGTTCTCTTCTGTCATTTCCACAAACACTTTCCCCAAGTGCACACATCAGTGGACATGGGGACTTGCTAGAAGATCACAGTAAGAACACACAGTGAAGCCCCTGCAACCACACCTTGTGCCAGCCAGACAAAGCCACCATAAGCACGTTAGAATGTGCTGCAATCACATTTTCATTTTTACACAGTTACCACCTTTAGGGTGCCTATCTGTCATTGTGGGTACCAGGCTTTGTTCTTTCAGGGTAACATATAACAAGTAGCTAATTAGCTATACAAGAGCAAAGAATTAATGTATTATTCAGGAAAAAAAGAATAGCCATGAGCAGCATCTCAGGACTTACACAAAAAAAAAAAAAAAAAAAAAAAAAAAAAAAAAGGCTATACTACCTTAAAGAAATTTTGTAAAGTACTGTGCAATTCAGTACCCAGAAGGGTAAAACAGCCTCGGTATGGTGCATTTCTGTCTTTTCCTTTTGATTTTTTTTAAGGATAAAGGCATCCCAAAATGCGCTTTAGCTTGCATGCCATCTGTCCTGCATAATTTTGGGTGGGAGAGAAAAAGCAGAACAAGCCCTTAAAAATGTAGTCTCCACATCACAACAGGAAAAAGTGAAGGATACAAGAGCTGCTCATAAGCTATAAAAAAAGTAATGGCAGCACCCTGAGTTGGAAGACAGGAATGGCATCAGACAACTCCTAGCCTACAGTAAACTCCCAAACTCCAATTTGCAGTGCTGCATTCTCCACCACAGAAAGAATTCCTCTTTCTTCCCCACAGCTATACAATCCATCAGAGCCGCTTGTTTCACCACTAAGCTCTTTCCCATGCTTTTGCTTATGTTTCTTTCTCCTTATATACATTCCCCATAGAGATTTTCCATCTCTTCCCTTTCAAATACTACTTCCTCCCCACATCCATTTTCCTTCTCACCCCTTCTAAACACTGTGTCTTCTTGACATCGTCTTTTTCCATGTTTTATCCTCCAGAGTATTCACACAATCACCCCAACCCAACTACTGACAGGAGACTCTTGACCCTTTACATCCAGCCTGTTTCTCCTCCTTGTGCCCCTACACGTTCCCTCTATCCATTAAACACCCAACCCAACCTTTCCCGTCCTCCATCCCAAATGATTTCATCTACCTCCCCACTTCCTGTGCACATAGCCCTTCAGCAGAGCCCCAAATCTTCTCACACACCTGCCCCAGTCCCTCACACATTTACTCCATCACACTCAGAGCATCTCTCTCATCCTGCACAGCTCTTATTCATCTTTCACTTCTGTCTCACCTTGCACAGCCCTCCTTCTCCCCATGCACTGCCTCTCCCATTTCCACTCTGCAGCACTAGTTCCCACGTGCACCATCCATATCCCTTCTTTGCACAGCCTGGTTTCCCACAGTCTGTCCCTCACACCCCTCTGCACAGCACCCTTTTCCCTATACATTGTCCTTATCTCCCAGCACAGTGTCCTTATCTCCCCTATACATTGTCCTCTCTCTCCCATGCAGCATCCCCATAACCCCACCCTCTGGCACAGCATCTCCCCGTCCCTTTCCCCACACTGCCCACTGCTCCCTCACTCCCATGCCCTGTCCCTAAATTCACAGAATCACACAGTTAGGTTGGAAAAGACTTGTAAGGTCCCTGAATCCCACCTGTGACTGAACACTGTCAACCATCCCATGGCACCGAGTGCCATAGCCCACCTTTCCTTGAACACCTCCAGGAACAGGGACTCCACCACTGCCCTGACCTGTCCATTCCAATGTCTAATCACCCTTTCCATGAGGAAATTCTTTCTAATGTCCAACTAAACCTGCTCCGGTGCAGCAGGAGCCTATGTGCCCTCCTGCTGTCACCTGTTCCCTGGGAGCAGAGCCCGACCCCCACCTGGCTCCACCCTCCTGGCAGGGAGTTGTAGAGCGGTAAGGTCTCCCCCGAGCCTCCTTTGCTCCAGGCTAAACAACCGCACCTTGAGCTCCAGAGCCTTCCCCAGCTCCGCTGCCCTTCTCTGGATGTGCTCCAGCCCCTCAATGTCCTTCCCGAACTGAGGGAAGCTGGGCACGGCACTCCAAGTGTGGTCTCACCAGTGCCCAGTACAGGGGGCAGACCAGTTCTCTGGCCCTGCTGGCCACACTATTCCTGAGAGAGGCCAGGATGCCGCTGGTCTTCTTACCCACCTGGGAACGCCTTGGGCTCATGTTCCGCGGCTGTCGATCAGCACCCCCAGGTCCTTTTCCGCTGGGTCGCTCATCCCTGTGCTCTGTTCCTGATCCCACACCTCTCTCAGCCCCTTCACCCTGTCCATGTCCACGCCTTTCCCTCGGGGAAAGGTGTCCGCATCCTTTCCCTTCTGCCCTGTGCCCCATCCCCGCAACACCCTCTCTTGGTACACCGCCCGCTATTCCCCACACCCCGTTCGCTCCCCGTGCCCCCGGGCCCCCTCTCCGCACATCGCCCCTGCCCCGCCCTGCCCCGGCCCGGCCTCACTCACCGTCCAGCGACACGAACTGCCCCACGGCCGAGGAGCCGCCGCCGCTGTTCTCCACGAACTGCACCTCGGACACGATGATGTTGTCCTCCAGCACCGACCCGCAGCCCGTGCACACCGCGTCCCCGCGAGCCGCGTCCACCTCGATCTCCGCGCACCCGCAGGCGCCGCACACCCGCCCGCCCGGCATCCTGCCCGCTGCACCGGGACGGGCCCGGCCGCCGCCCCCGCCGCTCGGCACTGCCCGGCACAGCGCGGCCCGGGCCCGCCGCAGGCCTCGCTCGCTCTCCGGCACCGGCACGGGGAGGAGCGCGGCCGCCGCCGCCGCCGCCGCGCCCCGCCCGCTCTCGCGAGGCTTCGCCCGCCGCTCCCGCCCGCCCGGAGCGCTCCTCCCTCAGCGCCCGCCCGGCCCCGCATCGCCGGGGCAGCCATCGGCTTCTCTGGGGCTGCTGTTCGCTCCCCGCACCTGCTTCCAGCCGTCTGACACGGGCACGGATGCCTTCCGCCACGCCAGGTTGCTCAGAGCCCCATCCAGCCTGGCCCTGAACATTCCCAGGGATGCGGCATCCACATCTTTTCAGGGCAACCTGTGCCAGGACCTCAGCACCCCCTGGGCATCAGTCAAATTCATCAATCAAATTCATCAATCAAATTCATTACTCAGATCTATTTAATCGTTCTGTAGTGCTGAGATGAAAGTTGTTGAGGCCTAATGAATTTATTTCATTACACCACTTTGAGCCCTGCCTGACAAAGGCAGCATCAAGTCGAAGTCTGGTGCTTTGAAGCTCTTGTTTATTATTGTAGAATTACAGAATGGTTTGGGTTGGAAGGGACCTTAGAGATCATCCTGTTCCTATCCCTCTGTCTTGGACAAGGACACTTTCCACTATCCCAGGTTGCTCAAAGCCCTGTCCAGCCTGGCCTTGAACACTGCCAGGGATGGGGCAGCCACAGCTGCTCTGGGCAACCTGTGCCAGAGCCTCACCTTGGCCACAGTAAAGATTTTTTGCTAGTATTTAATCTAAACTTGCTGTGTCTCACTTTGATTCCATTCCTCCTTGTCCTGTCACTACATGCCCTTGTAAATAGTCTCTCTTCATCTTTCTTGTAGGTTCCTTTCAGGTACTGTAAGGCTACAATTAGGTCACCCCAAAGCCTTCTCTTTTCCAGGCAGAACAATCCCCATTGTCCCAGGCTTTCCACACAGGAGAGGTCCTCCATGCCTCTGATCATCTTGGTAGCCTCCTCTGGACTTGCTCCAAGGGGTCGATGTCCTCAATGATTCATAGAATCACTTAATCAAAGAACTTAGTTTGCATCCAAGTCATTGCTCACTTTAGCACTCAACCCACATGTAGCAAATCAGCACCATAACACAGATGGGAAGGAAGCTGAGCAGAATAGATTCTGTAGCTGGATGTTTGTATAGACTTCCATCTGTCAGCTTTTGAAATGCACAATTAATTCAGAAGCATAAATTTTCACCTTATAAAACTCAATACTGTCAGTGTCTGTCTTCCACCAGAAGTCTCATGCTGCCAGGTATCAGGTGTAGACCTCCATGAACTGACCAGGTACATGGTACAAAATGACTTGTTCATTTAGAGGCACACTGGGGTATGCACTAAAGCAATATCTTTCCATCCAGAAAGCTGAGCGTCTTACAGGCCTCAAATTATATCATTTGCCTAAAAATCTTAAGGTTCTGTGCTTTTGAAAAGAAAAATAGCAATATCATAATGGAGATTGCACCACTATGTACACAGTTTGTCTTCTTTCTTTTTATTCTATTCACAGAGGTGAATTTGTTAAAATAAGAACTTTGGCTCTCGCCAGATTCCTTCTGCTTCTGGAGGTTATTTCCTTCCTGAAGTTCCTCCTGCTGATGATGAGGTAATGAGTGCCACAGTAGCCAAGCATGATCTCACAAAATTATACACTGTGTAGATAATATCAGGGGAAAATTATATTCCTGATAAACAATGCCTGGTAGGCTCTGATGAAGGCCAGCACGAACACAAGAAATCCTGCAGTGAGCACTTTTGAAATACCTTTCCATTAAAAAGTTTCTTCTTACTTCACTTAGGCAGAGACTAATGTAGTCCTGTCCCATGACGTCTTAGGTTTTACCTTTGAAAATTTCTGGTGCTTCAATTAAGTGTGGCAAGACTTTTCTGTGAGTCCCAAACAAGTTCAGAGTGTTTCACTTTGAATGTGAGCAGCTGAGGGCCCTTGTGAAAGCCTAAGCTACCGCTGCTGTCCAAAGAAAGAATCTCATTTAACGTTATACTGAAGAAGGATGTCTGTTTTAATTTTTATCTTCTTATAAGGTGAGGTTAATGATGATGAAATAAAATGGGTTTCCAGACCAGAAGACTTCAGTCTTTGCCTCTCATTCATGAAAGCTTTCATATACAATACCCCTTAAATATTTCAAACATTCCCAAAATATAAGTAATTATAATATAAGCCAAAATATAAGTAATTTATCACCTCTGTATGTTCTTTGCCCTTTCTGCTTGCTAGAGGATTAACTAAACTTCTTTTGACCAATAGCATTGAGCCCGCTGAATGAATAACACCTGGGTCAGTTCATTTAGGCTAAAAAAATAACCTTTTAGTAAATTTCCTAAGCCTGAGAGTCAGAGCTGGTCATTTAAAAACTTCTTTTGACAAAGCTCCTTTCCCTGCATTATTTTTCCCTTTTAGTTAAGAGGAGGAAAGGACCTGTTTTCCATTTCACCTACTCATATTTAATATCTTTTATTTTCACTCCTAAGTGTGAAAAAAGTGTTGATCAGGATGTCTGTTAGCCCAGACCGACCAATTTCCTTCCTGCTGTGCCTCCAAAAACATCAAATACAATCCACCTGTGGGTGTACGGTTTTGACATTCAGTTGTTGAGGTTTCAAAGAGAGGAACTGTTCTCATTTGCTTGAAAATTATATATATTTTTCCCTACTGGTCTTACAACATCAGGAAGAATGCAAAAGGGCTGTACAAATCCAGCCTGGAGTTTGAGGGAATCCTACTCTGCTCCTGCAAATGTGCAGCACAACAGGAAATACACCAGGGCAAGCTGATGACACGTTACTGTATTTCCACAAGAGATGGATCCTCCTCTGTGAGCATAAAGACTGGAAGCAGGTACTTCAGTGTCATATGGCAGAAAAAACCTGAGCCTTTTTGGCTTTTTCATCATAACTCAACTTTCTGGGCACTGAGTTTCCCAACACACCAGCCTGCATGGGAAATATTTTCATGTTTGAGGTGAACAAAGCTTAATCCCTTAATTTGGTCACCTTATGTGAGCATCCTCAGCTTTCTGGCATTTCAGCTGGAATTTTTCCTCTTAAAATCATGCCTAAGAGCATTGATGAAGTCACTCAAGAAGTTCGAAAATGCACAAAACTTGAGGCAAAAGACAAGCAGAGGAAGCCTTTTTTGGTTTTGGACAGTCCAAGATAAGGCATAAACTACACACTCAACCTGAAAATTTACACTTTGGAGATGAAGTCATAGGGTTACAAGGCAGAGGAGTGGAAAAAAGGATTTCGAAATGAATTAACCTAATAAGGTGATAGCAAGTGAATGCTTCCTTTTTTTTGCCTGTGTCAATTCAAACTGCAGCGTTCAGTTACACTGGTGATGGACACGAGGGGGCACCCAAGGAAATGAAATCGTCGAGGAGCTGCAGTACTCCCAAAGTTCAGGAAAATTTTCCATCTGTTTTCCTTTTTTGGGGGGGTCTGCATCTTCTGTAATTATTTCCTCACGTTGTTTTCATGACGCTCATCAATGAATGGTAATTGAAAAAGCTTTGGGGGAAACATTCTTAGAAGAAAAGATTTTGACATCTGCTAAATCACACCACTGCTGTCCAGAGATAAAACTTGATGGCTCAGCTTGATTCCTGAGTATGTGGCAGAGACCCCGTGGCTCTCCCAGTTACTTTCCCAGGATCTGTGCCTGGTACAATTCTTAGTAAGTGAGGACAGCAGAAAGCACAAATTCTATCACTTAGAAAATCTGCTGAGAAATTAGCAGAGGAAAAGTCCAAAGATATTGAGCACAAAGATCCAGAAGCTACCACCACCTAAGGAAGTCTCTCATAAACTCAGAGCTTTTTTGCTCTGAATATTTGCTCCTGCCAACACACCACTTGAAGATGCATGATTTGTCAGTGGATGCTTTTAAGAAGGATGTAAGCAAGTTAAAAATAGATGTGTCCTCCTGGTTTCTAGCAATCTGAAACTTAAGGATTCACCAGCTGAAAGCTCATATCCACTAGCAAACTTTTTATCTCTTTAATCAATTTTTTGTCTGTGTATGCTTTCAGTAACTACAACATCTGGCACTTTGAGGTGGATCACAGTATAATTGGGTAGCAAATTAAAAAGTTTAAAATGGCCCAAACATTTTACTTGGCAATCCTGAGTTCTTGTGCTATAGTCAGTGGTGAAGAGCTGCTCTCATCACACTTCTTTCATGTCAGTTGGGATTTTTTACTCCTGTTTTATAGCTTCCCTCAACAATGATCAATTCACAAGAGCATCTTCTTTCTCCAGATAAGTAGTGTGATGCTGATCAGACAATCCTAACACAAAATAATCTGTTCCTGTCATTTAATAGGATACCTTTTTAGTGAAACGTTGGTTATGTTCTGCACTGAATAACTGCAGGCCTCCATCACTTGGGGATATAAGCACAGGCAAATATTCCTGTAAAAATTGCAATACTGATTGTCTGCAGCTCTTGTATTCTGAAATTTATTTATTAAAACATTAATGGGTTCCTCACTCACCATCAGAGAACCATTCCAATCAGCCTGCCTGTTTCCAACTCCATTCCAACTGCCTGTTTAAGCAACTGTCTGCATATGGAAATTGAACTGAAATGAGGAAATTCCTGATTACAGGTCTCATTTTTGTGTGCACACTTGATACTTTGATGCAAATACAACTTCTATATAGTCTAAAAATGAGGCCTTCTCTAAATATTGATACTTAAGAGCAGGGGTAAAAAACAGGGACTTGACACTGAATGGTTCTGCATACTCAAACACAGAAGCAAACCACAGATCTCACAGAGAGTTCCTATTGTTTTCCCAAATTTGGAACAGAAAGCCAGAAATTCAGACTAAATGAGTTGGAAGCATCAAAAAGTAAATATGAGCCTCCTTTAGTTCTGAAGAATAAATTTTAAAAAGTAGCTGTGCAGTGGTTCATTATCTGCTTTAGCATCAAGGTAAATTCAATGCAGTAAATTCAGTGCAGTTAATATATATATATATACTATAAACTCTGAAAAGTACCTGAGATAGTGCTGACCATTTATAAATTATACCCAGAAAGTTACAAATAGGATTAGGAGAAAAGACAGCCACTTAAACAGAAGTTCACTAGCGTTGGATCAGGACATTAAAAACCCTGATGTCACCAGGCAGTACTGATAAATAAACTCTCTCTATTGGCATTTCTTTCAGAAGTCTGTCATAGCCAGAATGAGTGTGCTGCCATCAAAGAAGAGTATGCCAGTCAAGTTATTTAGGATCATGAAATGCTTGTGTGTCAACATAGACTCAAAAGTGTGTATTTTTTAATGTCATGAACCATTTGGCCATCAGTGACTCCCTTCAGACTTAAACCTGCAGCAATAAGAGAACATTGCTGCAGCCACACTCAAGCCTCTGCTTTTACCAGCCTGGAATTGAGGCTGGAAGCAGGGTAAGGAACACAGTGTCCTCCTTCACACAGCCCATTAGGACCAGGGAAAGTTATGATAGAGCAAGCAGCTTTGGTAAGTACAGGCTGGCCTGTGGGTGAGGCCAGTTCTTGCTGGTTTGGGTCATAGAAGACATCAAAGAATTGTCCTTTGAATGAGCCGTGTGTCATTGCCTGCTTTTCTCACAGGAGAGTCCCAGTGCCTCAAATATGCCAAAGTTACTCAAGTGCCAAAGAAATCATCGGTCAAAACTGCAAGTTGCTGTCTGCTGTGTAAAGCTATGAGCAGGCTAAATAAAACCACCATTAGACTTAGAGAAGTCATAGTATAATAATTTTGCTGTCACTGGAGAATTTTCAAGAATTTGGCAGATTTCCTAGTTTGAATTAGTTGATAAATTAGACAAGTAACATTTTTCAGAGGGCAGACATAAAAAGGCCTTGAGTAAATCAAGCTGTTTCATACCAATAATTTGAGTCAGCCTAAATTACCAAAAAAAAAAAGAAAAAGAAAAAGAAAAAAACACTTATATTTTCTTTAAGTGTGGAGTTATCAAAGGGAAAATCTGCCAGTTTTCAAAATGAGACATTTATCATCAGCCTAGGTCTCAGTGAGTGCATTTTTGTTTTAATTATAAAATAGTTTAAGAGAAAAATGCTGTGCAAGCCACATGTTTCCTTCCCACTCTTACCCCAAGGTAGGAAGTTTCTTAAACAGGATCCATCCCCAAAAAGGCCATCTTCCCATTTCTTCAGAAAAAAGACCATATCAGTAACACAAAGAGGGAATGCTGTCACCACAGCTGTGCCAATCTGCTTTATTCAGAAAAATGTACCCTCTCTCATCTATATTTTACAGTTCACCTTACTTAGTTGGGAATTGGGAGCCATAGAACTGATGGTGTGAATGAGGGACAGGTCTGGAAATTAACACTTCCCTGGGAGGATCTGTTGGATCACATCTCTTGGCTCTCTGTTTCTAGGTGCTGCAGATTCAGACTACCACCTGTCCCCATTAAAATCACAGTTTTGTGCTCTTCTTCCCCATCTCATGAGTTAAACATGTATTTTTTCCTGTAAATTAAAAGTGGGAATCTGATATAACAACATGCCAGTAAGATCTGGAGCCTTTGGCTTGCCCTTCCATTGTTTGTGCTTCAATCAGTCAGCTCACACCAAGATTATAAAAAACCTGACCCAGGAGTTTACAGTCTGAAGCCCAAATTGAACAGAGCAGTCAGCAGATTATGTATTCGACCAAACAATGAGGTCTTCAGTCCCTTTTTGAACCAGTTTTCATTACAGGGGTTATGTTTGTAACATATTGCTGAGAATTACACAAAACCATTATTTTTGAATTGGCAACAATGTTGTCAATAATGCAAGTTGTTAGTAAAGTGTGTATATTTATATGAGAGGTAGTTCAGACAGCTCTTAGCATGTTCAATTCCACATCCACATGCATGCAACATTTCAGAAACATTTCAGAAAATGTAAAGCTTAACTACTGTATGCTTTCCTTTGGAAGAGAAAGCTAGAGAAGGATGTTCCCATACATTTTCTACCTATGATATTTTACATATAGAAAGCCCCTACTGAAAGGGCCTTTATATATGATGTTAGTAGAAAGGATGTCCAAAAAAAGAATAAAATTACAGCTTTGGCATTTGTAACAAATAAACTATCTTCCCTTCCTAGTTTATCCCATTCTAAACAGTAACTGTGGAACTTTCTTCCTAATAAAGCTTTAGAGTTACTACCATGACTTCTCACCCATGCTACAGAAATACTATCCAGATGACCAAAGATTTTGTAATGCAGCAAGCTGCAACAAATATCCAGCTGAAACAGCAATTTAGTGGACTCAGAGCAAAACCTAACTATTTTTATGGCATATAAAATTATGAGGAGCCTTTCCCAATATATACCATGACTAATGATCATCAGCCTGTACAACAATGACACTTTAGCCACTCCCTCTGTGGTCACCTTTCATTTGCAATCATCAAGTCTGCTAAAAACAGGAGGAAAAATTGCAGTTTAAAAGTGAGATTTTATCAGCTTTCCCAGACAGAACCAGACTGAGAAAGAAGAGAAAAGGAAAACTTCCTCTCATAGTTGAAGGAGCAAATGAGCAACTAATAAACATTCAAATTTAATAAGTGCACATATCCTGCTAACAAATTTTCTTTTGAATAACAGAACTGAAAGGTTGATATGGTGTTTTGGTTTTGGTTTGGTTTGATTTTTTTCAAAGAGTAAAAGTAAATCCCACAATTAAATTATAGCAATAATGAAAAAAAAAATTGAGCAATGTGCACATAAAGTTTAAGCTGGGAAATCGCAAGGCAAATGGTCATTTTCCAGTTTGGAAATAACATCCTAACCTGCTGATTTATGTTCCCTCCACACCATTTTCCACTTAGTGAAAACAACACTGGCCTGCATTGACAATTCTCTTGAAAAGCCCATGAACCTTGAACAGCATTGCTGAAATCCTGCATTTCTGCCATAAGAAGCCTAGCAGCCTGGAGAGAGCTGATGTAACTGGACCCAGACACAGACCCTCCGTGTCATCAGAGCTTTGCTTTCCTGTCCTGACATGGGGGATGCTGGCATGCAGCACCCACGAGGGCACGGCTTGCCCTGTGGCCCCTGCGTGTCTTCATCCACCCAATCCAATGCAGCAGTTTCTGTGATTGAAGGTGAGACTTTTTCAGCCAAACTCCTCTGCAGAAGAGCTCACAGCACAAATTCTGTGGTACCATGGCCTCTTTCCATCTGTACCTCTGCCCTCCTGCACCACCATCCATGGACAGCTACCTCTGCATCTGGGGTCTTGGAGGGAAAGCTAGGGTGTCATGGAGCAATGTTTTCTACCTCTGATTTGCCAGAGGGTCACGACCCATCAGAGTTTTCCACCATCCACTGTTGTTAGAGGACACAAAGTAGGAAGCAAGGGTTCATATTACAGCAGCTCAGGTTTTATTTCTCAGGAGGCGAAAAGCTTTTATTTCAGGGTTTTTAACTCTTTTTATAAGGTGTTCCTATACAGGTTAACCTGACTGGTACAAGGAACAACACCTCTCTCATCCCATTGGTGGGACAAGAGAAAAAACTCTCAGAACATCTGTGTCATTGTTTTGAGAACTAAAATCTTATTTACACAACAGTCTTTGAGAGAAAAAAGCTTCTTAAAAGACTTTCCCTTGGGAAACAGATCAGCCACTGAGAGCCTGAAACTCTCTCAGGCTCAGAAAATCATGTCCACAATCCACAACACTGCCACTTCAGCCTGTCACTGTCACATAATCCCCCCTAGGTGACATTTCCTCCTGGATATTAGAGGTTTTGTACTAGAAAAGGTCCTGAGAGACTGAAATTACAAAAACTAACCAGCCCTGAGGAGGTCTGTGCTGATCAGGACATTCACCAATATAACACTGTTGAGTCTTCTGGGAAAACTTGATCAGAATGGGAATCTGAATGTAAACAAATGACTACTTCTGGATTCTTCCAGCCCAGCAGGCCAGAACAGGTAAATATCTACTATCTCAGCATTCCAGCAACTATTATAAATACACAGATAGGTTTCAATCATGCTTACTAATACAAAAACAGTAAGGAAGGGAGTTTCAGGTATTGTGTTAATCAACAGGTGCTAAAGGAATACAACCTTTTTGGAGGCAAAGCTTGGCATGACAGTCTTTTTTTTTCCATGACATGTACTAGAGAGCACAGAAACACAATCAGCAAGACCACTTTCTTGCTCCAAGTCTCAATATTTGAACAGATGAGTCACTGATACATGCTTCAGATATTCCTATGCTAAAACTAGGTTATAAGTCATATGTATGAAATCTACTCCTGTGCTATAAGCTGCCTCTGACAGCTTTTTCCAAATACTGACCTAGAGAATGTCTGGTATGTTCAGACTGATCTAAGAAGTCTGGATTTTATATTCATGATCCCAATTTATAAGCACATGTCACACAAATGGACTTGTCTCAGCACTGATTTCCAGAGCTAAGGAAAATGGAGCAACAGAAAAAATTTTGCTGGTCCATTGGCTGAAGAAGCCAAATTTCATCAGATGTATATGCTTCCATTGCATTAGTAAAGGGAAAATACGGATTTTTCTGGCAGCATCTGAGTACAAAATAAAGAGTTCATGACTGAAACTGATAAATATGCACTATTCATTAGTACACACAGGGAGAAGTGTAGAAAAGAGCTGTTATAGGTGCTCTGATGACTAAGATAAGGGTCTAAGATTGAGGAAAACTGGATATAATTGAAGGCTCTGACAGACTTTCTTTATGACCTTGGACTATTCATCAGATACTGCCAACCCCAAGTTATCCAGCTATACAATGAAGATGTGTTTAATTAAAGCCCCTCCACTCTATTTTGGTTGGTTCTCCTATATTGTTATGCAGAGACATGGACCAAGAGGGAGATTTCTTTGACCATGAAGGAGGGATGAGGTGTGAGAATCCTTTCAGAGATGAATGTGATTTGATCCAAGAAACAAGCAAAGCACAGCTCTAGCAAGCCTAGGGGCTGAAGGAGAGGCTTCATCCATGCAGGTGGCCTGGAGTTGAAGCTGGGGGACAGGGATTGCTGTTGGAAGAATTAGCACTGTAGGGACAACAGACCCACCTGGGAGGAGGGTGTAGGTTTTACTATCAAAGCCAAATTCATCTTCTTTGACTTAAATCAGGGCTACAATGATTTGCACCAGAAAAACAGCTGGTTCTGAAACTAAAATAGCTCCTTAGTTAAGGGCACGTTCCAGGACTTGGATCATCTTTAGCAAAGGAGAGGGGTTCGGTGTCAGAGAGTTTGACAGGGAACATGGGAAAAGCTAACTGACCTTTATGGAGAATGTAGGCACAGGGAACCAGGGCTTAATCCTCAAAAAGCCCTGAGGTATCACTCTCATTGGTGCCAGGAAATTTGTGCCCCTCTAAACAGGCAGACATACTTACCAACAGAGCATACAGGTCCAGATGCCGTGTGTGCCTTGATTATTGCATATTACCAACCAGAATTTTTTTTAAAAACCTTTCAAATGTCCTGTTCAAACAAATCCAGCTTCATTTTTCAGAGGTCAGTAAAAGGAACAGCTCATTTCTTTGATGTAAATATTAACCGAGTCTATTGAATCTGCTCTCTCACAGAATCACTTCTTTCTTGAAGAGA
The DNA here is from genome assembly GCF_001522545.3 of Parus major. NCBI lineage: Eukaryota > Metazoa > Chordata > Aves > Passeriformes > Paridae > Parus > Parus major. Next base: position 54,909,621 of record NC_031774.1, read on the forward strand.
GTAAAATGATATGTTGTCAGACACAATGAATTTCCCTTTTGCCAAACTGGAATACCATCACTAGAGCATTAAGAGAATTGATCTGGGGTAGCTCAGGAAGCACTTTTAAAAAGTGCAGTATCAACAGCTTTGCCTTGTAAGGATGAGACATACATAGATCTCTGAATTTCCTATAAACTTACTTGATTCCTTGTAAAACATTTTAATTATCTTGGCAAAACCACTAAGCCTTTATGGGGATGCCTTTGTGACTTGTCTTTTTGAGATCCATCTCCCTCCTTCTGTTTCTTTTCCAGGTAAGAGCAAGCCAAGAATTACAGAGTTCTGTGCAATTAATAAAAGTGTCATCCCTGGACATTTTGCCACTGACATGGACCAGCTCCTGCATTTTGCTCACCACTACAAGTGCCATTGCACCGAGAATTATTGACATTGCCACCGAGGGGGCTATAGCTGTGTGAGTATAAATAAGCACAGTGCTAGGAAAAGGCACTCAAGGATAAATAGCAAAGGTAGTGCATTGTGTGGGACCAAAATAACTCCATGCTGTTCACTGACAGTATCTTCTGCTGGCTGTCATGTACTGGCTATTTCCAGCCAGGGCCCTTGGCTTCTCCTGAAAGGCAAAAAGCATGTGTGGCTTCAGAAGCCATGGGGCTCCTCTCTGTCCCTCCAAGATGGTGACACTGAGAAGCTGGGACCCACTTACAAGTACACTGTGAGTAGCAGTGCTCGATATCCAACATCTGCCAGCATTTTCAGAGCTGTGAAGATCCCAGGTAAAATTACCAGCACCTGTATGGACTCCCTCTCTTGCAATCACAGGGTCTCTTCAGCAGTCCCCTGTGACAGGGACCAGTTTGGGGGTTTCACCCATGCTCTGTACCCCCAGAGGAGGCTTATGGGTGCCACTAGAGAACTAAAACATACAAATTACCTCGTTGAGAGGCAGAAGCATGACAGAAAGATGTGGGCTAAGTCAGTTGGTGTATGTCCCCTCAATGCATCTCACCAATTTGGGTGAGCAGGTCTGTGGGTGTTTGGAACTGTGAGGGGAGAGAAGGATGCAACAGGTCCATAATGTCCATGTCTTGATGCAGTGGGGAGCTTGTGTGAGAGCCAGGGGTCCGTTCTGCAAACTGGGCCAATTAAATACCAATTTGAAACTAGACAAATTGGTGTTGAAAGAGCCACACTCCTGGCATGTGACTCCATAGATATTAATTCATCAAGGATGAGCTTGGCTTGGATGATACCTCAGATAAGAACCACAGAGAAGTATTTTGTCAAAATACAATAAATAAACAAGTTCCTGATCTTCAATGGAACTGACAAAGATTCACATTTAGAACTCACTGGAAAGCTAAAACAATGTTTTGGCATTTATAATGGCATTTGTAAATGTCCTCTTAGCACTTGAATTGTGTTATTTTACTTTACAAGCTACTATTCCACTGATTCATTTTTCTCTTTGTTTGTTCTATTTTAAAGTAGAACATTATGGAGCAATCCAGAGCTCAAAGCCAATTCGCTGTTTTGCTCTCCAGGGTACAGAGATGTTTATTTCAAAAGGAATCTTTTAATGATCTTTTCCAATTACAAAATAATGAAAGAAAGACAATTCTTATCCTGTATTAGTTATTGTATTACATGTAAGCCCTTTTAAGCAGTAAATTACTCATGATATTAAAGCTAGATTCCTGGATTTTTATGCAACTTTGCTTTGCTACCAGCCTTCTCCTCAGTGTAGTACATCAGTTTTCCCTTTGAAGAGAATGTTCCTTCTTGAGTGATATTCTAGTCATAACAGTCAGGTATTTCAGACTGTGAAGGGAAGGTCAAAAACTAAAAAATAATATAGTTCTGCTCATGCCAAGGGGATAGTAACACAGCAATCAAGCCCTGTTTGGAAATTAAATTAGAATAGCACAGAAGGCAATTATTTTAATGCAGATATGCTCTCAGCAAGGTTTCTCAACTTTATGTAGTCACACAACTTCTGCTGAAAGATTATACCTGGCACATTTGGACTGTCATCAACCAGTAGCTCAGACTTAACATTAAAAAGAAGTACTACTCTTCAAAGAAATTATCTAAACTGTCTATTTCATTTCTAATAGGCACATGCAGTTTTGTCCTGCTTAAAGTTACATCCTCACTACAAAGTTAAGCTCAGTTCTTATTGGGTTTTGCTCCACCAGATTTCATCATCCAGAGAGATGGTTCAGAAATACTGTGAGTTCTGCTCCAGGACATTCATGGCTCCATGTTCTCAGTCTGCAGGGGATGCAGTGTCTTGCTTGTCCAGATACACATCTGCTGCTTCAGTCCTGGAAAATCTGTTTGTGCTTCTAGCCAGAAGTCTCCAGAGCCTTAAGTAGCTTCCAGAAAAACTCTTCTGCAATAGTGTTGAAATAAAAAATGTTAACATGTCCAAAAAATTGATTAAACCCAAATTAATCCTGAAGCAGTTATGGCAGCCCTTCTGTGCATATGACTCTGCTGAACCAGCAACTGTGCAACATCTGAAGCAGCAGCCATTCAGGGACAAAGTAAGAGTGTACCAAGAAATCCAAGGTCTGCTTGGGCATGTTTCAGAGAGCATTTCTGCTGCTGACTCCTAAGTGGCAAGTCCTTCACTGCACTCTGCTGCCATTGCAGCCTCTGCCAGCTCAGAGAGACAAGAACAGATCCACTATCAGCTGCCACGGTTGATCATGTTGATGTAAATTCCATTTCAGAAAGGTGTCAGCCCACCTGGGACTCTTATTAGATCTGTTAGGGACTCATGAAGTCCTTCACCAACACCTTGAGTCAGGACAGGAAGTCCTGCAGTACCTACAGCACACCTGAAGGGTGGCAGATTAGAGTGGAATAGCAGAGTGATGCTTAAACCCTGTAATCTTCACAACCACGGGTTAGAGACCTTCCTGGCAGCTCTGGTTCCTGGACAACTACTACTACCACCCTCTCATTTAGATTCCAGTCACATGGGTGATTCTGGGGGCTCTGTGGCATTTAGGATATGCTACATTCAATGTTGCACAATTTAAGGCATATTTCTGGGGAATTAAGCAGTGGAATTTTCTTGGTCTTCCTTTCACTACTAATGTACCTGTAGAAGCCCATCCTGTTGATCTTCCCATCATCACCAGCTATCAGCTCACACCCAGTTTTGGCTTTCTTAATCCCATCCTGTGTAGCTCTGCACTGCTCCTTGATTTCCTGTCCCCGCTTCCCCCTGTTATGTGTTTTTTTATGTGTGAGTTAGTCAGTAGTTCTCTGTACACCCTGGCTTCATGAACTGCCTTCTTAACCTCCTGCATGACAGTAGGGATCATGTCTGGATCATGCCTGGGGTTTGAGGAGACAGCCCTTGAAGATCATCCACCCTAAATGTCCCTTGACTCTTCACAGCAATATCCCATGGCAAGCTACTTGCTAGTTTCCTCAGCAAGCCAAAGTCTGGTGTTCTGAGCCCAGGATCCTTTTTCTGCTGCTCACCTATCTCTGCTTTCTCATGGTCTTAAATTCTACCACTTCTTGTTCTCTCCAAGGCTTCCATTGACCATCACAACCCCAACCATTTCTCCCTTGCTTGTGAGTAGCAAATCAATCAGAGCACTCCCCTACTCAGCATGGCCAGCACCTGTGTTGAGAAATCATCCTGGACCCTGACTCCAGAAATCTGCATTTCTTGCCCTACTGTGTTTCCTGCTCAGCAGATTTTAGATCAGGCAGTAAATATTAACAAAACTAGAGCTTGAGGCAGTGACACTTTTTCCACGAGTGAGATAAGGCTTCATCTTTTTTGTATTTTTGGCCAGGTGAGCTGTAGCAAATGCTTACCCTGTGTTGGCCTTCCCTCTGCACCTGGCCATCAGAATTCCATCCATCTGGGCTGCTCCTGCCTGTGCAGAGCATAACTGTCCTTCACATCTCACCCTCCTCCTTCTAAAATGCACATTTCCACCCATCACAGCTGTTAGAGCTCTTACGGCGCATAAGTACGAGGGAGCAATGGGTGGGTCAGTACCCTGCCTATCCAGCTCCAACATCCTGTGAATACTGTGTCTCCCAATCCAATCAATATGGAGATCCAGGCATCATCTCAAGATGACTTGCTGAAACACCTAAATTAGATGGTGCACCTTCATCTCTTGGTTATTACTCTGAAAAATGATAATAATAGCCTTGGGGCAAGTCTTTAATCCACAATCCCCACACATCCCATTATAGTTACAAACACGTTATGCATACTCTGTCAGGTCCAGTAGAAAGAATATCTATTCTTCTCCAATGTTGTAAAGACAGATGAACAATGGAAGTCCTCTCAAAGATCTGGCTTCCTTTTCATTCAGAAAGTCAAGGACTTCCCTGCTTGTCCACATAAGGTCATGGTTAATGTGCTTTTGTTGGCTTCATATAGGAGAGAAAAAAGGGAGGAGCCACACAGAAGGGAGCCCATTTGAGGTCAGACCTCATCAGGACCAGCAGACTTGGGAATTTGTGTCCAGATGTGACTTGTTTGTGTTTGTTTCTGCTGTATTCAAGGAAAGGGGGGAAAAGACTGTTTATTCTTCTGTAAATAAACAAGATCACAGGGAAAAATACATGACATTTATATGAGCTTTGTCTCTTCCAAATAGAAAGGCTGTGACAGGTGACAGCATACTTACAGCCTGTTCCTTGAGCCTTAGTATCATCTCTTTCACATGGAAGAAGAATTAGGGTAAGAACATCTTGAAATTCTTCAAATTGCAGTTTCGTTTCTTTCCTTCAAGCTGTAAAAATCTCACTGCAGATATTTACAGTTCAGTTTAAGCAACGGGAGCTGTAACTAGTTTGTGGTCCTTCCAGTGCAGCCTCTTTAAAGGATGAAGATCTTAGTCCCAGCCAGCACAGGAGCACATATCACCAACACTTGGAAGCAGGATAATCCAGAAAGGAAGTCCAGATTTTAAGGAAATACAGACTGACAACCTCTCTTCCTGCAGCAAATCACTGCCTGATCCAGTTTCCAGTTTGACTGCTGCTCTGTTTTCTGCAGTACACCTGCAGGTAAAAAAGCAATACAAGCAACACACCCATTCCCAGGTGAGGAGCAAGTGAGTCGATGGTGCAGCCGTGTCTGTACAAAGGAGCTGCTAATGGTTCTCTTTGAGTGGAAGATGGTTGGTCGGTTGGTTGGTTTGGCTTTGACAGGGTAAGGGAGACAAACCATAGAATAAACAGAAGCATCTTTAGAGTTCTTTCAGAGAGTGCTTTGGCTATCTGTGAGGGGAATTAAATGGATGAGCTAAAAAACTGTTTTTCCCCAGGCAGAGAGGAAACACTGGTGGGATCAGGAAACACGATGGCATCTCTAACTGCTGCACTAACCAGTGAACTAACACTGGTCTCACTAGAGCTTAGCACTACTAAAATGTCTCTATGATTCCAAGCAAAAACAGACTAATACTGTTATTTTGCTGATGAAATGCTGGTTTTGGCCTGCACAGAAAAATGCGCTGTTCGGACTGCTTTGGTATTCAATGTATATCAGGTACTGGCCCCTAACAGGACAAGAAGAACAGTCTGAACCAGACAGATTGGAGACAGGGAACCTGCAGGACCCTCCAGGTCCTGCCATGCTGGCTCACAGAGAGCCTGCTGCTTCATAGGCTGCTGCTCCAAACACACCTGCAATACAAGTAAAATGGACTTGAGCTCACTTCACTTTTTTCCATACCTCAAGACACCCAGCTACACATGGTCACCCCATATCCAGCTGCCTCCCCTTGCTACACTGCCCCCTTTCTCAAGCTGCAATGCCTGAATCTCCCAAGGACAGACTTTCCTTAATTAATCATCAGGCAGACATTTTTTTTCTTTTCTCTGTCTCTTTTTCCATTTCTGAGTTGTGACGTTTCCTGCCAATGTTCTGCTTGGAATGAATTTCTACAACAGAGCCGTATAACTTCTGAAAATAGATACTTACACTGGAAAGCCTGACACACCCTATATGGAGCCTGTGAGTGGCAGAACCATAATCAAAAGAGAGTCAAGGCACTAGGCTGTGCTAACAGCATTCAATTAAGCTCTGAGCAAAGCAGCCCTAAGAGAAGAAAGTAAATGGGAACTTTGTAAACGCCCCCAGGCTCTTTTCATCACTCAGAGGCATTTCAGTTTCTTCTCTTTAGGGTGACCCTAGCTCAGGCAAGTTATTCTAATATAGCTGGTACATTCAGAACCCCTTGAAAAATAAAAATTCTCGGAAATAGCCAACTGTCGTGATTTCCTGATATGAAACTGCGTGTAAAACCTATGGGGGAAAAAAGCCCGTAGTCATATGATATGTCTGAGCTCTGCCTATCATTAGCAAGGGTGAGTTTTTCAGGGTAAAATTCTCCTGGGCCAAATAACAGGAGAGTGATAAATAAAGCTTGTCAACTGCCCTTTCTGACTCACTCTCTCCTGCTCAAGGGTGACTCACTGTCATGTGTGAAAGGCTGCCAGGTCTTGCTTACATGCTGAAACAAGCATGGGTTCTCTGTATTAGACACATATAACCTCAGAAAAAGCAGACGCTTGCTGCTGAGAAGACAGCCCTAGAAAGGATTCTGCTGACTAAAGGACCTGAACTTCAAGGTATTTCTCAACACTTTCTGAAAAGTTCAAGGTTGTTGTCAGATTACCACAGAAAACTTAGATGCAAAGCCATGGTTGAGGACTTGGCTGGTGAGTGCAGTGTTTTAAACCACAGCTTATGGACATGAGGGTTTACCCAGGTAACTCCTATGGGGTGAGCCAGCCAGCATGTTCTAGGTGCAGACAGGAGTAACCGAGACCCTGCCTGGTCTAGAGTTGCCTTTTGTCCAAGGAAAATGGCATGAAAAAAGCGATCCCCTGTTGCTCACTATTTCATGAGGCTGCTCCCTCAAGGAGCCTGTGAGGAGCCTGCCTTGAATCTGTAGAGGGACAAACAAATCACGTTGAACATCATCTCTGAGTGTGAGTAACTCATTGACTGTTCCTGAGCAGCACCAGCAGCTGCTCAGCACTCCCTCCTCTCTGCAGTGACAACGACCTTGCAGGTCAGTGGCCATGCACAAAAAGCTTGTTTGCACCCAGGAGCTTTGGTGCCTACGTGAGTGTGTGCCCCACCCTTTGGTCTTCTCCTGTCATCCCAGGCCCACCACCGGCCAAGTGCGCAACTCTGTGAAATCTCTGCCGCAGGCACTAATAACAAATCCCAGTTATTAGCACATACCACAGTCTGCATTGCCCTGAAGACAGGTGGCAAAGGACACCTTGCCCTTGTACTCTTTCGAAGGCTCCTTGCACTGTCTGTTGCCGAGCTGTGACAAAGCAAGGTGCTTTCACAAGGACGAGCGTGCTGGGATGTCAAACCCACAGGTCCCGGAGGGCCCCGTGCTGCAGCTAGAGGGACACAGCTACACCTGTCCTTCAGCACACAGAGGACTCCTAATGCAGGAACTGACAGGTTTCTCCCAGGACTAAGAGGGGAAGATGTTCCATAGCCTTCCTCAGCTCCAGGTATTGGCCAACATCTTGCTGCATCATGTAGGGAAACCATGCTGCCACAGGGCAGTGATACCTCAGCTGCCTCCTGCGTGTTCCGCCAGGCGTGCACCGTCCAGGAGTCACCCATGCAGCTGGGAAAGCCACTTGCACGTGCTTTGACCTTGAAAAACTGCAGCTAAAGCCCCATCTTAAGGTCTCACCACCATTTTTCAGATCATATTATATCTAACCTGCCTGCCAAAATGAAGGTATAACCTAGAAATGTTAATTTTGAATAGAATCACAGAATGGTTTGGGTTGGAACAGACCTTTAAGATCATCTAGTTCCAACTCCCCTGCCAAGGGCAAGGACACCTTGCACTAGACCAGGTTGCTCAGAGAATAAAGAGTGTACCATCATTTATATGAGGAAGATACAGAAGCCACACACAGTTCTAAATATATCTTTTATATTTATTCTCCTCTGGGAGAAGGTTTGCATCATCTAAAATTTCGAAGAGGTTATTTTAAATATTTTTGCTGTGTACCAGAACAGATGTCTAATGAAAAGCTTGAAGAGAAGCTGCAGGCCACAACAGCCTCATCCAATGGCAAAAGGACTTACCTGACACATGGAAAATAAGCCTGGGCCACAATGCTACTTAGGCATTTAATATCACATGTGCCAGTCTAAGTGAGAAGACTAAGTATTAGCTGTGAACCTGCACTCCAGGTGTCTGTCTCAATAAGTGCAGGGCCATCCCACAGAAGTGATCCAGTCCCTGGACTATTGGTTACTCCAGAAGAAGTACATTTCTCATCATAATTACGCTGCAGATTTTTGTTCTTTTAAAAACCAAACCACATATTGCAAGGGTAAAAATATTCTTTTTATCCAGAATTCATGTATTTTGCTGAAAAATTTCCAAACTAGCACTAATGTGTCAAATTTCTCTCTTTAGCAATGATGAAATATTATACCTGTGGTTTTCTTCCAGTGTTTAATCATCCATTATTTTTCCATTTGTTTTTATCAGCTATGACCAAGTTTTAGTTTTCATCCATTTAGATTTCATCCTAAATTTTGCTTGCTAAAATTTCCATGCTAATACTTTAGCATTTGGCAAGTACAGATAGTTTTACAGGTAAAATAGTCATAATTAAGGTTAATTCTATACAAGAAAAAAAAATAGGGAAAAAAAAAAAAAAGTGAACATAATTTATTAGAGATTTTGGAATAGCTTCCTTCAGAAGCAAAATGTCACCAACTTTTTGGCTCCACTAAGTCATGTCTCCTGGTTGTTTTTCAAACTCTTTAGAAAAACAGGGTTGACATTGAAATCAATAATCATATTCATCTGCAGGTGTCAAAGCAGTTGTCAAAATCAGCCAGGAAAATAATCTCAGAAATGGCCCAATGAAAGTATTAAGATGAAGGACCAGGAACTACAGCTTAGATCTCCAGTCTCTTGTGTGTCAAAGTCCCCCAACTTTGACAAATGAGTTAAGCTGCAATTTTAAAGTGATTTACTGAGCAAAGTGAAACCATGCTGTCACACAGAGCCACTGATGATTGCAGTCACCTTCTCCATTGCTCCTTGGAGCACAGTGCTGCCACTGCTTAGCCTTCCTCTGAAGGCTTCTCAGGGTGGCAAACTGAAGTCATCCATCAGGATAGAGGAACCACTCATCCTTGTTCTTGTTCTTCCTCTTCCTCTTCTCCTCCATTGGTCCATGGGGTGTGCTCATCCAAGAATTTAACTCACTACAATGAGCTCCAGTGATGCCCACCCTGTTAGAAAACATCATGTTAATCTGCCTGACACAATGAAGGAAAAAAATACAGGAGAGAGGAGTACAGGTTTGGAATGTTTCCTAGGCAAACCTGCAATGAACCTTGCCTCCTTTAGCAGAGAATGCCTGCTCTGCCCCAGGGGAAAACAAATAACCGTGCTTGTGCTCTCAGCACCTTGAAAACCCATTGTGTTTGTGTCTGGAGTGAGCATGCACACAGCAGAGATTGCAGACATCCCAGTGGAGCTCCCTGAGAGTTTGCTTCCTTTGCATACCAATTACATGACTCTGTGCATAATGCATAAAGCCAAGATGCTCAGGATGCACACAATGATCCCAGAACATGCACAGAACAATTACAGGAGCGTTTGCAGCAAATTTCATGCTCTCAAGAAATACCAGACTCACTGGTCATGTGCTGGAGACATATCCAGAGATTTTGCATGTGCAGTGCTGTAGCATTCATGAAGGCAATTCTGAATTTCTCATTTCCATTCAAAGGAAGACTTAAATCTTAAAAGGAGCTTTCCATACACTTTAACAGAGCAAAACTGATTTACTGTAGTAGTCCTGAGTTATTGCATTTAAAAGTACTGCAGCAATACTGCTGTTAACCACAGCTGGATGGGAAATGGAATTCCTCTCCTGTGGCATACACAGGCTTGGAACATTTTGTGTTTATCATTAATCAGAGAAAAGGTTCTGTTTCTATTACCATCAAAACTGCATATTTAATGTACAATGTAGTAACAAAATTACTTTTTTGGAATAAAGTACATCAGTAATTTCAGATCAGAACATTATTAAAAACTAAAAGTCAGAAAGACTGAAGAAGTTGGAATGAACCATAAGCAAAGAAACAAACCCCATTTTGACTCTCAGAAGTTTTGACTAATTTCTTCTCAAGCTTATGTTAAGGCATATTTCCTTTCCACAGAAAACTTACGATTTTTAAACAAGCACTACAATTGGTGGTAGGTGTTTTGCCATTGGAAAACCAAAAGAACTGTCCCTGCAAGCTTCAGGCTCTCTCACGCCTCTCAGAACCCACACTCCTGTTCCTCATGTGCAGACCAAATTCTCAGTCTAGTGGTCCCCCTCCCAGTGAGAAAGGTTTAGGTTTTATCTTTCCTCATAGCACTACCAAATCCATGCATGGACCAGTGTAGATTTGAAAGCACTGTTTGTTTTAAAAGTATGCAGATAGATGAAGCTAGAAACAGAGTGAGCTCAGATGGATTCCATCTTGCTCAGCTCTGAACAGTTTGGCTTAGTCTTGGCTAGTCTAACCTGAGATCACCACCCAGTTTCCCTCAATAATCAATGGCAAGAGACTGATGGGATGAGTGACTCTCTGGGGGTTCCTATCACACACATCTGTCTCAAGAGGCAACAATTCACCCTCTGGCTTCTTTATCCCACAGTGGCTGTTGAGGCAGCTGAAGGCATGGTCTGACTGGACAGAGAGTGTTTAGGCAGCTGCAGGTAGACAAGATGATCCCCACCCTGAATGACAGCATTATTATCACAGAAAATATCACTCCCCAAACACCAACTCATTGCATATCTCCTCCAAGTGTCTGCTTGCCAATTAAAAAAACAAAATCTGGCTTTTCACTCCTATGTAATGTTTGTCATCCCTGGTATAAACTGAATTAACTCCCTACATATCTGATCTCTACCAAGTCTGTTCTTGAAAAGATGGCATCCCTGGGACTACTGGGTATCCTTGGAATTGAATCCACAGTTCCACTCTTTCAAGGAAAAGCTTCCCAGTTTATGAAGTACAAGGTATCATTTGGGCCCAGATATTCTGCATTGATTCTGCTGAAGCCTGCTACATGGCAAGTCTCACAAATGGCTGATGGAGCTGTATGTGGCAGGCCAGAAGAGCTCATTGACATCTAGAAATGTCACCAAAGGCAATGAAAATGAAAGACCGTAAATTTTTTTACCTACTGAGATGAAATGATGAGAAGAAATGTGTAGAGCCGACTTCCCAGAGGAACCTCAGGCTGTGGTGGGAACTGTCTGGAGTCCAAGAGCCACCAAGGGACTGAAACTCCCTAGCTTAGGGCTCCAAGGGGAAAAGATTTGAGCTGAAGGGCAAAGAGATGGTATTTTACAGAGACATCTAGGCTCTGGAGGTAAAATGTTATTCTATGCAATCTGCCCTACAAATAAACTACTGGGGGAAGCAAAAACAAAGGAGCATTTAGGTGTATGTGCAAGGGAGGGACACGCTCTGGGCTGACATTCAGTCACACTCTCTGTTTATCTTTGTGACTTTTTTACCTCAAAGAAGCTCAGATCTTTGTGCAATGATGTTTTTCTCCTAAGGCAGCAAACAAGAGCACAAAATTAATAGCAGCAGTCGTCCTTTCAGTTCTCTGAACAGAGCATTGAATATGACTCACGGGGCTATGCCAAGCTGGCATTCCACCAGGGCAATAAAGTCATTGCTGGTAGATCCTCATTAACAGCACGCAGAGACCCACTGTCCAAGAGAAAGAGGGGACTTCTGCATTGCCTCAGAAGAAGAAAATGCAAAATATTGTATGGCTGAGTTAATTAGATCTGACAGAGAACAAAGCTGGTTGTGATGAGCAGGCAAGGCTCCCCTGCTATGCTATCTAGACTGAGGTCTCTGCATGGGCCCCTCAAAAGTGGTCAGTGCTGATCTAACCCAGTTACCACTGAAGTCAATAAAAAAACCTCTTCCTAACATCACTGGAAGAGCAACAAGCAGAGTTATTTGGGGCACAAAGCCAGGACAACACTGAGACAATAAACTTGAAAACCAGGAAGGAGGTGCCTGATGTATCTCCAAGAAGAAATACAAAACATGCCCAAGAACAACAAAGGGCCTTTGTTAAAGAAGCAGCAATTTGCCCAGTGGAAGCCAAAGAGATGCTGTCGCCACCCACTTGAGCCCCAGACGGTCACACAAAGCCAATTGACCATCGTGGAGGTGGCCATTAAGCAGAGGGTGATGCACACATCCCATTCAATTCTCCTGGAGATGGCACAACTCACCCTCATGGGAATGCAAGCACGTTTTCCCTGCTAACCTACAGATCCCCAGAGCTCTGGCTTGGTCCTGCCAGATGCATAGGAGCTGTCTCCACATCAGCTCACCAGCTCCTGGTGTGTCCCTTACCTTCCTGATAGCTTCAAGTGGTCCAGACCTTGGTCCCCAGCTGCCAGAAATATCAATGCAGAGCTGTCCATGAGGACAATACCTTTCAGCCCTTTAGCTCCGTTTAGCATCCCTGGACATCAATTTACTGATTTTTTGATCAAGAAAATCACGTATCTCCATACCTGGCTCCCACCAGCCACAATCCTGCTGATACTTCACATATATACAAGGGAAAAGAGGCCTGACTCTGCATGCACAGCATGGCCCTTTGCCAAAGAAAACTCCCAAAACAACTCCAGTGACTTGGGTTCCTTATGGATTCTGGTAAAGCACAACATTCTGTCTTCAGAGTACTGGAGAAGAGAAACCCAAAGTGACCCCAGGTTCTTAAACCTAAATCTGAAACCCAGATTCTTCTTGCAACATTATACAGCTGGTGTGGTGTCTGGGAACTAAGCTCCTAGTTTAGCAGAGAAACCTATGTAGAAGCCAAGAACAGAAAACAACACTAATAATTAGAGACAAAGAAGGCCAAGGGTCTTCACCCTTCTTTCTCCCAGTGCTTTCTTCCCTGAGGTGAGGCATTAAGCCAAAAGACCTGAGTGAAGTAAAGTTTCCTAAAATAAGTATTGAACTAGAAGGCACCTCCCATGTCTAGGGCACAGTTGCTAATTAGGAAAATACAGAAAAGGGTCAGGAAAACATCCTGGAGCAACAAGCTTCAGGACAGGACTTTTAAGAAGTTTGAAAGAATGAGCAAAAAGCATCATGGCTTCTAGTAACAAAACAATATTTATTATAGAATTGACATAGAAATATTGATTTCTCAGAGCTGAGAAGGGGCTGGGGTGAGTTCATGCATAAAAGAAAGGAGGCCAGCACAACCCTGTTTGCCCCATTGATGCAGCTGTGGGAACACTCTGTATTCTTCCCATCGTGACAAATACCCATAAGGAAACTGGCATTACAGAAAGGTTGCACAATCCTCATAACTTAAAAGGAGAAAGCCAGACACACCTATTCCTTCCTTAGCATTGGAGGCACAAAAGGACTAATGCTAACACATACAAATAACAGGTCTGCAGGAATTCTCAAATTCCAGTCTGGAATAGTGTCATGATAGGATTTTAATGCTGCATTTTACAAACAATTTAAGTGTTTAAGCTGAAGATGATCTCCACCTAAGCATCCCTTTTTACAATTTCAGGGATAACACTCCAGTGAAATATCAATAATTTCACGTGAACACATAGACATTTGGCAGATCTGGCAGGGAAAGCACTTGACCAACATAGTATAAGATTTCAGTGAAATGTTGCTATGGTAAATTGGAATGACAAGTAGCAGCTTCAACACCACCATGAACCCACAGCTGGGTTATAAAGAAATACAGCAAAACTGGGGGTGATACACTGTTAAGAGTCTTTTTAATCTAAACATTTTTATGTTAAAAAATAACTCATCAAAAGTAACCTTCCCCACAGTTTCCATTTCATCCAAATCCATGTGTGCTCAAAAAATTCATAACTATCTTTTAATTAAGAGTGTTAACCAGTTCTGTCCTTTAGCTCTTGTACTTGGCTGTTCATAATGGTCTGGGAGGATCCAGATAACATTTAAGGCTGGAATGAGTCAGCCTGGAAAAGATTATGTTTATATAATTGCAGCATGGTATGGGAAGTGCCCTATATTATAACAGGCTCAGCATTAGCCTAACTCTGAAGGCAGCTGTAGTCAGCCACCCTGCTATGAGTAACTCAGTGAGCCCTCTCCTCACACCATGAGGACTTTAAAAACACAGCTCTTTTACAGCCTGTGTCTTTCCACATCCTGGACATCAACAGCCCAACCCAACCCAGCTTCCAACCCCCACTGTGATGGAAAGATTTAAGAACACTGTTTCATGCTGCTGGTTTTTCACCACTAGGTCTCTTGCTTGTCTCAATCATTCCCTCTCACCAGGCAATAGGAGTGGCTGAGGAGGCAGCAGAGCTAACTGGATGTTTTAACCCAGTTAACCCAGCTGTTAACCCAGCTGCATCCAGCTCTTGAATCCAAGTTATTGCAGTAAACTCCTCCAACAGATTCTGATAAGCACAGACATTAGGGCCACCCAATAAGTAATGCAATGCTGTCATGACCCTCCCTGTCCAACCAGAGAGAAGGCTGACTCTGCCCATCAGGATTTGGGAGCAAGAATTTGGCAGAGAAGGCAGCTCCCACAGTGCCTGGTGAAGAGCTGAAACATTCTTATTCTGTGTCCAGCACTTGGTGGTGTGGGACACACTATAATGGAAGCCCTGCTGGGACAGCAGTTTCAGCCTCCATCGTTTCCTGGGTTACCTTCTCCTCTTGATTACAAAGAAACCCAGGTTCCCCTACCCCAGCCAGGAGCAAGGCTGCCTGGAGCAGCACTGCAGGAAGGCAGGTGCATGTTTGTGACTCCTCTGAGGGACCAGCAGCAGTTTCACACCAACTGACTGAAAGTTCTCGTGACACTGCTCTGAGAGGATGCCAAGGGGCTGGAGTGCTGTGTGGGGACTGCTCCTTTGTACTGCCAGGGGAAGGAAACATTGTGTGAGAACATGAATGGCTGAGGAAAGAGTCCCTAACACTAACACAGTGTATGATTTCTCTGTCATTACATTTTCCTTCCATTAACCATTTTTGGTGGTGCTTAGTTGCTGGCCAGGGTTAAACCACACCATCCTCATCACCTGTTAAAAATCCCCTTTTTCTTGTCCTCATCATTCCCTTAGTTTCTCTCCCTTTTTAAACATCCTCTCTTCCTCTCCTCATCTACCACACTTCTTCAGGTTCTTTTTAAATCTCACTATCAGTTTGTCTCCCATTTCAGCCCATGGCTGGGACCATCACTGCTGAAGCCTGGCTAGTCTCCTCCACTCTGAAATAGCCATGCACCACCTTCCCCACTCAGAGGTGGGATTCTGCACTTCTAATGCCCAAGAACAGCCCCTTCTTACCTCTGCTCCCTGCACTTGCTGCCCTTCAGCTACATTGTCTCCCTCCCTTGCTAGACTTGTCTTTTTGCTATCTCGGACTTGGCATAAGGGGAGATTTATGCAGGCATAAATGGCAACCAGCAGGCACACAGTGTTTCACTTTCAAGTTTGAGTTAAGTGGAGGTGGCAGGGGTAAGATTCAGGGCTGCGCTGATTTTTGCCCTGCTGACTTTCATGTCGAGCTCATTAAAGTTTTCTGCTCCATGTACTCAGCAACAATTCTCTATACCAGGAAAGCTACAGCTTTCCATTCTGGTATCCAGAGCTCTGCTGCAATCCATTGTGGCCAAATCAGTTGTCAGCAGCTCACCAGAAACACTTTTGGAATTGGTTATGAGATGAGACAGAGCTGCAGGAAGATCAGAACACTTCTCTAGCTCATGGTCCCATAGGTCTCTGTGACTCCTTGGCTCACAAGACATTTATTGTCCTGGGTATTCACTCGTGTCGTGCAACAGAGACCTTGACCCTGGGCTACTGAGGCCCCTGACAGAGTCCCCAGAAGGGACTGGCTTGCTTTGCACTGGCCATGTGGTGCTGCTTTGCCATGCCTTGTCTGAGGATGAGGACACAGTATGCCTTGGCAAGGTAGGCACCCCTAACTTCACAACACGTCTTCTCTAAAATATCTTTTTAAAGTTATTTTTAAAACAAAAAGGAAACAGTGTTTTCAGGAAAGAGGCTCTGGACAGTAGGGATGCAGGAAGAGTGAGTGCCCCTGAGGAGTTAGTGTGGATTTCAGGGATCCAAACCAACATGCTGGCTGACACCACCACAAAGGAATCCCTCTGGAGCATGGCTGGATTCAGATGCTTCCAGAGCAGCTGGGCAGTGCTGGTGGGGCCACAGGGGCTGAGGCTTGGGCCCAGACAGTCTTTCTTGCCCCACACAATGTATAAGCTTCATGCCCACAGCCTGTCAGGCTGCTGTCTTTGATCCTGCATAGTTTATGAGCCCTTCCTGAAGCCGGCATGAAAGCCCTGGGGGTAGGGATCCCCAGGGCTGCCTTTGTCACCGGCAGCCTGGAGCTGTGGGTCTGGCTTTCCAGAGTCACCACTTACTGCTCTTCAAAAAGGCCCACGAAGCGCTTTTGGGACCGCCTCTAAACAGGACTGGCTGACACTGCAAGCCTGTATTTTAAACCAATTCAGATCAAACACTAAGGAAATTCCAAACGAAAGAGCTTTCTATTTCCTCTGCTTCCCCTCTAATCCACCCGGCTGTCTGCAGGTTCCTGGGAGTGATGCTGGCCTAAAAGCTTCCAGCCTCTTCTCACACGCAGGAGAGTTGGTTTTATCTGCCCTTCCCTGATGGGCTCCAGCTCTAAAGCTGCCCAACCCTTCCTTAATAAATTGGAACAATTACTCTGGGCTTCTCAAGGGTAATTGCTAATAAAATTCAGCAGATTTCCCCCAAAACACATGAAAGGGTTGGAAGCAGAACCAGAAACTAAAGGAGAAAGAAAATGCAGGACAGAAATAATAGCCTTTGTTCCATTCATGTCTTATCCACCGCTGGTGAGTTTTTGTTCTTAGAGTCACATATTTCAGACATGAATCCTCCCAAGCTGTCTCCAGTGGGGAAATGCCTCATGCTCACTGCTTTGGAAAACTGGTTAGTTGTTTTTAAGGTTATTTTATAAGATCTTCCTGAATCTAGAAAAAATTATGGAAGCCTCAGGCTTGGATTTCCAAAGAATCAGCAGGGCATCAACAAGGGACAAAGTCACAAGAAGCAAAAGATGTCCAGATTCACCCTGACTTTCTCTGACAGGACCTTCTTTCAATACTTTATTTTCCAAAGACAGTTTAATGCACAGAAGCAATGAATTCTGCAGTCTGGATGGTCTTAGATATTCCTTTGAGGGACCGTGGACTCTGATACTTCTACAAGTATCAGTGGTTTCGGTTCAAGACAGCTGATGAGCTGTTCAGACCATCAGGTCTGGCTCATTATGGACTAAATTGGACCCAACAGATGAGCTAAGCCTCTCAAATAGGCAGCCCAAATGGCAGGAACCCCCAAACACAGCAACGAGGAGCAGGAATAACCAGCTTGGTTTTCTGTGTTGTTAGGTTATCACACTGGGGCTGCAAGAGGAGCTGCTGGAGGACTGCACAGCGTTGGATGTGCCTGTCATATGTGAGCATGGGACTGATAAAGGACTAGGTGGGTCACCAAGCCCTGTCTCCAAGTAATCTGTCTGTCGGTTTAACTGGGAGCAAATTACAGGCACCACTAACAAGGAACTTGAAGTGGTACTGGCATGCCCTGCCTCCAGTCTGTCTGTCCTTGTGGCACATTGCCAGCGCTACGCAGGGAAGCAAAAGAGCCTCTGAAATTAAATTATATCTTGGAGGAAGGGGGAGGAGTTTTCTTCCTAAACAGGGCACTAGCAACAGCCCTGAGCATGGGATTTATGTGGGATAGATACAGGAAAACAAATGACTACGCAATCTTCTTTCACATTTGCCCAAATACATCAGCATATCACAAACCCAAGGATCCTTATCACAAGTGTAATTTTACGTTGTTCTGATTCTCTTCTGTAGTTACGAAATCCCTTTCACAAGCTCTCAGAACTCTACCTTCAGAAACACAGTACTTTTCTTGCCTGCCCCCACCACTTCCTAGTGAAAGACCATTGATTTGAAATATAGCACATATAAGTATTATATTAGTTTATAATTAGACCATGTGGACAACAAGAAGTGGGAGGTCTTGAATAGGGAAAGAAGATTCAATACCAGAAAGCTCTTCAAAACATGACTAACATCCCCCTGCCTCTCCAATTCACCTAAGAAACTAAAACAATTAAGGTTGAACTTCAACATTAAATAGGACCTTAAATTGCCTTTTGTAATTTTATTTTCCTTACTCGTATTTATACTTCAGTAGACCAATATCCTGAATTCCTGCTTCTTTGTGGTAAGTGCCTATTCTTTAATCTTCTTCTAACACTCCACTCAGATAATCCTGACAAGCAAGCACTTCCCTTCAGGGATGGCAATGAATCTAAATAAAGCCCTATTGTAGAAAAGAGCAGTACTCAGTATATGTTTCCCACCAATAGGCAGGACTCACTTTGAGAGCACTGCATGGCACAATGCACTGAAAAGTCTCAGCTGGCAGGGTTTATCCAGGAGCTTATAGATGATCCCTACTAACCAGAGGTCCCTTGATCCAGGAAACATAACCCTATATTGCAACAGGTCTGAACTCCCCTTTGTTTCAGTCTGTTGCTGTGTTTGCCACACCAGTCAATGACAGAGTGAGGTGTCCTGACCCATGGTGTGGCCTCCTTGTCTTTTACCAGCCAAGAGCAAGGGAATAATTTTGTAAAATGCATCCCAGAGCACCTCAGCTGAGTCTACCATCTTTGTGTACTGAGCTATGCTGATGGTTTTCTTCATTTATAAATTCTTTCTTGAGCAATGAAAGAAACACCTGTAAATCTATGGATGTAGAGTAAATCAATTCCTTAGGGGCACCAATCCTCCAGCTCTCTATTCTTCAATCCAGATAAATCTGCCCTTTAAGATAAGTAAAGCCTTTATATCAAGGCTTCATGAATTGTGAAGCAAGTAATCATTAAGTGTTTTACGAAATGGTGAACCAATTCCAGAAACTATTACAGACTCCAAAAAAATCACAGAAGTTTGTTTCAATCACAGCTTGTAATTCTGAAGTGCTTTCTCCCAAAGCACATAACCCTCTAACATAGCAGCTCCTGATCTGTTCCCCTGGCATCCCCACTTCCACTCTGCAAGGCAGCAAATGTGGTCACACACCCTGACTTGGGAACTGCTTTCCTAGCACTTATTTCTCATGCTGTAACATGTTTCCAGCACCTAAGAGTCATCAGAACCTGCTTTGCGAAGTATTTAGAAATGAAGTCTTAAAGCAATGTCACCCACAGCACAAATTCACACCCAGCAGACTCAGTTGTGACTATTTGCTGCTCTGGTTTTGCAGGCAGAAATGCCTGGATGCTAATGTCAGTCCTGAGAAAGGGCAGTAAGGGATGGTCATTTGGTCCAGGGGACTCACACAGATTTAACATCAGTGGAAGTAGAAATGATTTATTCAAATTACCTTGTGGACCCAGATTATTTGGTGGCCCCATTGCAGCAGGACTGGGCCCTGCCACCATCCTGAACAGCAGACTGTGGTGATGCTGTGGCACGTGGACAACAGCATTCACCACTCAGGAAAGGGCTGGGGCAAAGCAGGGTTCAAAACCTGACAGAAAATCTGCTTCTCTTATACCCCTGAATGTACTCATAAAATCAAGGATCTGCATTCCTTTTCTGGGTAGTTCCAGGGCAATTTTTCCCAGGTGAAAAGGTAGGTAGAAGAGCAGGGCTATGTGGAACTCATCTAGTTTCTCATTTCTAAGTAGAAGGTGGAATGGTCACTATGAAGTTTCCAGATTTGCAGATAGAGACACCACCAGACCATTATGAGAAAGAACAAAGTCTCTGCTCAAGGGCTGCATTATACCAAATATTAGCAAAATGGCTGAGACCTATTTGTAGCAAGCACTCCACCCCACACTAAGACTTTGAAGGTTTTTAGAGAATCACTGACAGTCCAATAAACATGCTGAAGAATGGATTGAACTGGGCATTACCAGAGGTATTTCTATATTTTATGCACTTCACTTTCCTTTAGGTAACAGCATAGAAAGCTTTCAAACAGGTGATTTTTTTCTTTGCATGTGCTCAAGACAACATGAATTCAGTATTGTTTCCCACTGAACCTCATAGCTGAGAGATTTTAAACCTCTAATATTTCCCATTGTCCATGAGAAGAGAGGTCCCTCCACATCCAGCTACACACAAAATTCCCAAAACAAACTACATGACATACCTCACACCAGATACAAAAGGTAATGTGATGTGAGTAAGCAGCATCTGAAAGCATCCAGAGGAGAAAAACAGTATTTCTTCAAAAAATTGCTGGTGTCAGCAGAAACAGCTTTCTAAATTGTAGAGACAATGCCTTGCTGATGTGAAATGCCAGCAGTTACTCACATTTTACATCATCCAACATCACATAATCACGTTGTACCCACTTGGACAGCCTATGCAATTTTCCTCCTTTGTCAGCCAGGGAGCATGGCACTGCAATCCTCTTGGAAGACACTGCTGGTTGACCAATATATAATATTCAAGGACACAGTGCTCATTCCAGTCTGAGAATATTGTCTGCCTGGTACATGCTCTTATTGCATTCAGTTTCAAAGGGACAGGCAGTGAAATGTGCTTGGCAGGTATCCTGAACTAACTTTCAACTGTTGGAACTACAAACCAGGCTGGGGATGTTGAAAGAAACAGGACATTTCACCTCTAAGCTTGTGTCTGAAGCTGCTCTTTTAGTTGCTAATATAATAAATTGTGACTGTATTATTTAGATCAAAGAGGTTTTAAGTAATGGATGAAAGTCAGCTATACCATGTTGTGAATTTATAAAATTAATAATAATAATAATTTAATCTTTGAAGTGCCTTACACAGATGAATTAATTACCTCACAATACTCTTTGGAGTAGATGAGAATTATTACCTCCTTGTGAGCGATCTGGAAACAGCAACAAAGATGTTGAATGACTTTACCAAAGTCAGACCAGGCTGAGTCTGAGCTAGCATTCAACAGCAGGCATGTCTGGCTCTGTTTCTGTGTTCAGACCACTCATCCACCCTGTTGAAATGACAGCTGGCTTCCTGCTTCATGTGCTTTGTTCAGACATGATCCTCAGACAATGGGTGAAAATATTCCCACCCAAATGATCTTGTTTCTTTTTGAGCTAGGCTAGTCAAATTGAAATACCTCTTTAATGTCTTAACACACACTTCCTGAAAGAAAGCATTTTTTCCTTCCCTGAGGTTTTCCTCAGCTGCTGGATTGGAGCTGAAATACAGAGTATGAGCATGCAGCAGGATGATTTTAAATTACTAGCAGCAGTAGAAAGAGGTCTACCTCCCAGAACATGAAGATATATCCATTTTGACCTCTAGCTCACTCTAAGAAAATATTTGGGTTGTGGTGAGGCCGTTGTGAGATGTTGATTTCAAGAATACAGAAGCAAAGAACAAAGGGGCTTCTGAGGGTCCTCTTGCTCTGCCTCTTGCCTCATATGCCCTGTAACATGTAAACCCTTCCAGCAGTGTCTCAGGTGGCTTTAGGAAGATTTCAGATGCAAACTGTCCCATTCCAGAGCTCTTCTTTGGGGTCACTGAGGGAAGATCAGACAGAGGTCACCACAGAGCGCACACCTCTCCCTGGAGAGCTGCCGGGCAGAGTCGGCAGCGTTCCCAAACCCAGTGGAGAAGGTGGCTGAAGCTGCTGAGACACGACCATGAAACGTGTCTGCTGTAGCTGTGTGACCAGGACAGGGGTGAGCAGCCTGGCTCCAGCCAGACAAAAGCTTGGAAAATGCCCAGCAGGGCAGGAGGCAGCAGCGTGAGTGACTCCACTGGCTCCCAGCCCCTGAGAAAAGAGCAGGGGGGATAGGTGGGGTGTTTTTAGGTTTTGGGGTGTTTTTTTCCCATAATGGTTTAAAAGGCCTGATAATGTCCTAATCCACACCTGCCACAGACATTCAAAGCAGAGTTAGGTGCACTTTTTCCCCTGCAGAGTTGTGGTTTCCCTAGAGGTCTGCCATCCCCCACTGCCCACCATTGAGAGGCACACATCAGCAGGGAACATCACTCCATGGACCTCCACCTGTGGACACCTGGGGTGGCATTTGGCCCTGGCATCCAGCACAGCTGCCCCAGGGTGTGGGGCACATTTCTGATACATGACACACAATTTTAGCTGTCCTTCTGTAGTTCAGCTTGAGAGAAGTATGGAGTAAATGTGTATTTCTCCTTTACTCCACCATCATGATGTAAGAATTTGTCCTGCAGTTGATGCTTGTGTAAAAAAAATACTAAACTGAATTTACTTGGAACTGCTGTATTTATCAAGGCCTAAAGCTGCATAATTTGAAACCGAACATCATTAATTTACCTTGCAGATTCAAAGGTGTTAGTATCAGCTTTCCAGCACCACACACCTCAAGTCAGTTTTACCCTCTGCAAGGAGGCAGTGTATAGAGTGCATGTCATAAATCTATGCTCAAGTTCTCAGGCCAACAAAGTATTTATAATGCAAATTCTGTGTATTTTGGGCACTTTCCATCATTCTTAAGCCTGCTTTTCCCCCAGATATTGCTTGTGTGTGAGTTATTTCAACAGAAGTTCTCAAAGGTTGGCAGTATAAGAAAGAAAAATGTGTATTTGTTCCTTTTTGTCTTTCAGGTTATGAATAACTAATGGGAAATTTGTTAAAGGAAACAATTCTTTGATTGCCAGTGAATCTGAAAAGACTGAGAAATCAAATGTAATAACCAGGCATTAAACAACACATTGCTTTTTGGGTTTTTAATAATATTTATGTAATTGTAGAATCTAAGTATCAGGAGAAAAAAAACCTTTGCTAAAAGATGGGAAATATTATGCATGTTCCTGATATTCTGAGAAGTTTAAATAAATACCAGATAGACTGTTCAGGGGACACTGGACAAAACTACTAGTAACAGCATTTTACAGCATCTATACATTTTTAAGAATTCCAAACAAAAATATCCCCTGGAAATGAATGTGGTCTATTACTCCTTTCTTAATTATCAAGAGAGACTTGCAAACCTTTAACTATTATTTGCAGGTGACCTTTAAAGCAAAATTACTCTTATTGCTGAAATCCTTCTGCCTACAAATTTAAACCAGGTGAAACTTTAAGTTTTCCTGTGACTTTTTGCCAGGTACTATTCAGCCAGGCAGCCACAAGGCTCTCACAGATTCTTACTCAATCTAATTTGGTAGTAGAGGCTGGATATGGGACAACAGAATAATTTCAAGTCAGCAGCCCGCAGCTCATGCGGTGGTTAGACCACAGAGATGAGTATGAGGAAATCATGGCTCTAATCCTTTGACAAAAAGTGGTTATTTCAGCTTGCCTGTTCTACTCTTCAGTTCCAGCTTTCTAATAGTGTTTTGCCACTCTGGGATGAAAAGGCCCACGCAAATGCTGTACCTTTATGTTACACACAAGGGATTATGAGCCATGAAAGACAAATAGGAAAGGTGGTAATCCAGCATAGCAAGACCAACCAGCACACCACAGGAAGGAGAAAATTCCACTCCTGTGTCTTAAAAATACATCCTAGCTGCTTCTCACTAATGCAAATGGCTGACTGGCTGTCCCAGCCACTGTGCTGGGGCAACAGGGCAGGTCCCTGCCCACCCGTGGGGCCTCCTGGGATCTGCTGCAGAGGCAAACATGAACAGCAGCACCAGGATGGAGCTGGGAAAGGTGGGGAGGCTCACAGATGGCACAGTGCTGCCAGGACACCGTCAGGAAGGAAGGGGCTAGGGTGACACTGCTTGCAGCAGTGACCATCTGCTGTCCCCTAGGATGTGCAGATCCCAGCACGTGCCCTCCACTGCAGCCTGCTCTGGGTGCTGGGACTCATGGCCAATGTGCTCTGCTCCTCCCAGCTCTGCTAAGCAGCTTCCCTGGGTGACATTTTGGTCCAAACAGGGAAATCAATTTTCTACATGTGCCAACATCTCCACAGCCACTTCTTTATGCTTATTGTGGCATTGTTGGTCAGAAGCTGCAGAGATTTTCCTGGTTTTCCCAGGACTGGCAGCAGTGAGGGCAACTGGTCTCAGTCCTTCTGTTATGGGCAGTGACAACACTCTAAATGTTAAACAAACCTTTAGCTTTGGGCTTTACAAGATTTCAAAATATATCTATCAGGTCACAAGCACGTGGCCTAGGTCCTTACATGAGCAGTCAGATCAAGATTTGGAAGCTTCACCTGGAAATAATTCCCATATACTACGGCAGGTCACTTCAGGGAATGATATTGAGGTTTAGAATCTTTGGGATATTGTGAAATATTTGGGTTTTCAAGCAGAGAATCTCTCACACATCATTCACAGCAGGTCAAGTGTTGTGTATAACTGCTATTGCTTAGTTCACACCCAAAATTAGTTCAAGTTATGCTAACAAAAGCACTTTTTGCCAATAAGTCAAGTCTCCATCAAGGGTGAGGTTTCACATAACAGCTAAACCAGCCTAAGAGCCAGTTGTTAATGGAAGAAGCATTTTTGACCCCATCAAAATTTTCCCATCATTTACCTGTGTGATGATTCTTTATCTCTGACCCCAGAGCAAGGCAGCTCCCTAAACTGTCAGAAGTAGTAATCCAGCAAAAATAAATGAGAGGTTTTCTGTTTAGTTAGCATTTTGTATCAGTTCATGGTGGAGTCAGACAAGGGCCAGTGGAGATACAGATAAATATAAGGGGACAAGGGAAGGACCACACCTTGCAACAGACCAGGCCCACTACAACCTAAGGAAATGTTGCTGCACTATTGTATACTTTTTAAGGATGAAAATACCTGATCTAAGACTTTTAGACAGATCAGGTCAGTAAGACAGAAGGAACATTTCCTGTGTTTCCACCTCTTAAAAATGGTATCAATCATTTTTGCAATGGTTGCTAACTAAGGAAAATAGTCCTGCAAGTAACACAGGTGTTCATGACCACATAGAAGAACAAATGGACAACACAATGTGGGGAAAGAAAATTTCCATAGAGCAACCTGTCCCTAACTTCCCTTATTTCCAAAGCCTTCCAAACACTGCTTCTTTTCTCTTGTGGGTACTATTTAGAGGCGTATCCATGCAAACAGAATCAGTCCATGAATAGTAAGCAAGGATCTCAAAACAGCCTGAAAATTCCTCTCTAGCTCTGCTCTCTGCAGCCATCTCTTTCGTTTTTTTTTATACAATTGCATTGTGTATGTTGTGTTTCCAGTTGCTATTCTCAGCTGCCAAGTCTGTATCTATGACTTGGCAGCCAAGTCACATATTTAAGAGGATGAGAGGAGCAGGTTTGGGAACAACCTCAGATCTCATCTGTGGCAGCCAGGCAGCACTTTAGAAACAGGCTCAGGGGAGAAGAGAATGTATGGAACTGATGGCTCATTGGCTCATTTTTAGAGAGCAGAGCTGTCATCAGCCTCAGGAGACCACTGGCCCATCCTGATTCCAGTAAAAGTTGTGCTAAAAGTATTGTCAAAAGTAAGGGATGTGTTGCAGATACCCAGGGCTACCTGTGTTAATGTTTGAGGTGAAGGAGGCAAGGGAGACAAACCTTCCTCTGTAAGGGAAATCTGCTTTGAACAGTCCAAGAAAAGTGTAACACTAAGTTCTCTATAAAAAACAGCTCTTTGGCATTTCCAGTGGAAGATGCCATAATAGACACATGGCATTTGGCTTTTGCTGATTTACCAACTTCTTTCTTGTGAGAATTACATACATCTGAGGGGTAAAAACTAAATAGATAATCTGAAGCAATCAGGATGTGATGGTGACGAGTTCCACAGGTAGCATCCTAAGCAATAATTCTTCTTCAGAGCTGGGGCTGTAAATATGGTGTATGTTGAATCAGAAACTATTACCTTCTTAGAGCTTACACTGCCCATTGTGTGAACTGACTGAGACAGGTGTTCTGCAGAAGAAAAAAGAATTAAAAAAGCTGTTAGTGCATAATTAAAAACTGGGTTATGAGGCATAAGCACAAAGAAAGCAAGAAATAGGCTTGCTCCAATTGTCATAATTCTGAACAACTGACCTTGAACCCTTAATAGGCTTCTTTTAGTGTTGTTTCTTGTGGTGTTTGTGTGTCCATGAGCATCCCAGCAGCTGAGAGCATTCAACAATATGTATATGTACTCATTCTTTAGGTATATCTAATGTTTAATTTGGATATCACACCCAAAAAGTAAACAAATGCATAAACTCAACAAAAATATCACTGACTCACCATCCAGTCATCCACCTCTTCTCTGCCTCTTGTTTCTTCTTGCTGTGTCAAGCCTCTGTCTCCCATCCCCACCATATTAATTTCCTCCTCTTTTCCCAGGGGCTGTTAAATGTCAGCCCTGGTTTCTCTGGGAATATTAGACTCTGTGAGTGTGTGTTACTGTTTGTGTTGGACACACAAGCACAGATTTCAATTCCACAGTAGCTAATACTGCCCATGACTATGCCATTTACCTGCCAAGTGCTCTGCCTGCTCATTAAAAACAGGATCATGCTGTGTGAATGGAATAACTACTGTCCTTGGGCAAAATACTATGAACATTGGTGCAGGTTTTCCCTTCAGTTTTGTGCTGGAAGCTCCTAATTCCCTTTTTTCAGCAATTTGAAGAGTACATTCCTTGGGTAATCCAAAGCAAAGGGCAGTTTGGTAGCTGTGCTGTAACTTCTGGAGAGATCCCGTGTCCAGCTCACATCCAGCACAGCCCTGCCCCAGAACCAGAGCCCTGTGGCCTCACTGCCTCATCCTCAGCTCCAGACTGGCTGAAAGTGTTGACAAGCAAAGGCAGAATCGGGTCCTGAGCCCACACCAAAGGTCTAAGGGAACTCAGGAGGCAGTGACTGCCTGGCACCAGTTAGGGGCACGCAGTCAGATTTTGGAAAGCCACCAAAACCAGCTACACATTTTTTTACTGAACTCCTCGTGCCATTACTCCCTCTGCATGGTTTTATCAGATGAGGTTATTGAACAGGAGCAGTTGTCAGCCCTTTTCACACAGCCTTGTGCCCCCAACAATCCACCTTTTGTTATTAAAGCGCCTCTGACAGAAAAGAAGACATATTAAAAGGTACCTCACACTCAAGAGGTATTTTCAAAATTTCTGCACTCTGAGGTGCTCAGAAATATATGAACTTCACAAAAAAATTTCATGGCCTAATTTCTAGTTCTTCTCAGGATATAATAACCATCACCCTGCTACAGAAATAGGGGGGGAAAGGTGAAAATCTTCTCTATTCCATTCTGTGAGCTTCAAAGGAAATTTGAAGGAAATTATGGCAGAGAACCTGGCCTCTAGTTTTTAGTGCATTACAAAGAGTTTTTACATTATCAGAATTTTTAAATTAGTTATCTCCTACCTGTAGTGCTGGGGATAGGACTAAGAACTAGCTACCATCAAATGTCTTTAACCAAACTGTGTTGGAACATTTGCAAACACAAATGCAAATGAATGAAGTCTTCAGCAGGGAAATAAGGAGTCTTCCAATTGATAAATAAATGTGGTTTTGAAAGAAATACATGTACATTTTTATATACAGCCTGGCAAAAACAAATTCTGCTTTTATCCATGACATGTGATTGCTAGACTGTCAGTGCAACTGTGCAGCAGCTCTTACAAGGATTGACAGAAAGTATTTCATGATGCTTGGCAGTGAATATAGAAAGGCAACCAAGACCTCCTAAACCCATAGAGGTTTCTACAGAGTGCTGGCAAAGTACTAGCATTGTCACTGCTGGAAGTGGTTTTGTCTCCTGAATCCTATTCAAAATAGATTTTTAACTGCTGACCTGCAAATTATTTGAAGCAGTGGTATTTTTAACTGCTCCAGCAGGTAAGGTACAGGTGCTGCCAACTTCTACCTAAGCATGGGCAAGAACAACCTCACACTGCTTGGTCCAGGATGCAACAGAAATCTGTCAGCTTTCGCAGAGACCAGCACATAAAAACAATTCCTGAATGGTGGGAGAGAATATCTTCAGCAATGGAAAAGGGGCAAAAATTTCCTGTACTCTTGATTTTCTTTAAGACTACAAAAACAGTGTTGGCTCTTAGAGGGAAATTTCTCCTCTCTCTGAAATTCCTGGCTGGTGCTGTTATTGGGATGACAAGGGGAACCAGCTTGTCTCTGTCTCCACCCTCTTGATGCAGGAGAGAGTAAAGGCAAATGGGTCATGCAAGGGTGGATCAGGGGGTTTTAATACTGCTGTTTCATATGTGGAAGTGAAATATGTTGTTGCATCTGGAAATGCTGGCCTGCCCAACTCTATAATCACCATGCTGCTGCAAGCAAAATCTGCTCTAGAGGCAGGTCTGTGCTATAGGCTTCTGCCTGCATAAATATATGGAAGAGAGCAGCGGAGAGATGTGATACCTGACCCACATAGGTGTGCTAAAGAAGCTTTACTAGCATAACTTGTTTCACTGTGGGGTAGGGAGGGGTGATAACTTTCCTGTGATGAACAACTACAGAAGGTAATTTTGCTGCTGTAAGAGCATCCACATGCTTTGCTGGTTTAACATCCCAGGACTCTGGTGTGCCAGGGTGCAGCGTATCTGACGTAGCAGAGATTAGACCACCGCGTGCCTTCTGAAGGGACACAGTCAGGGAAACTCATGCCAGGCACAGGGCCAAGGAAGAGAAACAAGGAACAGCTTTGAGATAAGTCGAGTTTGAAATGCTATTACTTTGCATTGCACTAACAAGACTGAAAAAAAGAAACTTTAAGTATGGGTGCTGGGTGTAAGCCCATGTTTCTTAATGTGACGCCTTGCATTTAATGTGAGTGCCAAGACTGGAAATGTGAATTTCCTGAACAGTTTTTCTCTTTCTTCCTGTTCCTCATATGTGTCTGCAGGAGTGGCTCACAATAGGAAAGACAAATTTATGGTGCAGTCCTGAGGTCCTTCATCTCCTACCTTGGCTGCACCCCACAGAGCCCCAAACCTTCAAGGAGAACCTAAATGACAGGCAGCTCCCAAGAGAAATGCTACCCAGCCTGCAGGGCTCCAGGCAGTGCCTCCCGAGAGATAAAAGGCAGGCTGCTGGGATGTATTCATTCCTGCCTTTAAGATGGTATCACAAGGGCTGAGCAGGGCTGCAGCCTGTCTGCAAGTCCTGCGCGCACAACTTCAAACAGACGCTCCGGAGGCGGCGGGGCCGGGCTGACTCACCCGCCCGGCTGGCCGGACACAGCCGGTCCCAGCACCTCTCCTCACCACTGCCTTGCCCTCAGACACCTCTCCTGTCCTCAGCTCCCTCCGAGGGCTCCCACACGGCACGGGATTTTATAGTAATGCTTTCGGCTTTGTCTTTTTTTGGCCCTTCTCTCTCCCCTGTAAAGACGGTGGGGAATTGCAGGGAGGGATAGCTGTGCTTTAGGGGTTTCATTTGGGTGATTAAATTCTCCAGTATTAGTGTCACGGGTGTTCCTCTCTTTGAAATAATACCATCCAAACTCAATCAGAAAATACACAGAGCCATCAGAAGTTAATACAGTAGTTGCACAAGTGCTGGGAACTTACAGGCACTTTACATTCTCCCTTATGGGCTTTGTTTTTCTTGCACAGCCTTGTTGCAGCATGGCAAAGTTCAGAGACCCAGGCCCAGGATTTTGACAGGAGCAGCTGGCTTTCCTGCGAGTCAGGACAGTGTACAGCGTGAGAGACGCTGAGCACAATGAAACTGCAGATTTTAGAGAAGATTTCTTGCCTGGCTTTGCCAAATTCATTTGAAATGCACAACTGGTCCCCAGAAAGACATGTACACACCAAATGCACCTATTTGCAAATGAGGAGCAGCATTTGGGAAACTGGCTTCATTTCTTTAAGAAGGTGGTATGGGGAGGGGGGGAATACAGACCCACTGGAATCAGTGGGAAGTTTCCACTAACAGGATCAGAGTTCACTCTGCACTTAGTACAACATACCGAAAACTGACTCGAAGTTATTCTTTGTTTTGTAAACTAAGTGAATGAATGCAAGGAATCTAGCTCTGAGCTCTATGAGTTTTCTGCCTCTTGCGTTTTGGGGGCTTGTTCACACTACGAATCTTTTCCCAAGCGTGTAAGCTGGCACAAGTTTCCAATCCTTCACATACCCCACACACAGCCTCAGGTGTGTCACAACAAAAAACACTTCTTTTGTAGGAAAAAAAATAAATACAACTCTCCCAGTGTTAAGCTGTTGTTGTCCTCAGCCACTTTCACCATCTAGATGGTGACTCCACATCTCTGGTCTCTTTTCCCTGACTGCCCGTGCTGGAACAGGCACAGAGCAAGAGTGGCCGAGGTGAGGGGAAGGACAGACAACAGCACAGTGTGACAAACTGTCTGCTGTGTGCATTTAGCTACATTAGCCCTGCAAGACACTTAAATAACAAAAAATTGTGTTTAATAACTGGGAAGCGACGCTGAGGAATGCAAACCAAGGGCTGAAAAGTAAAGGAAACTATGTGGCAAGGGCAATTACCACTTGGTTAATAGCAAAAAAAAATTGTTCAACCTGCATTTACAATGAAAATGGGTCATCCTTATTGTAATCCCATAGTAGTGAGATTTTGGTTAGGAAGAGTTTATCCAACAAACTATTACAGTTTGCAGCAACAGCTTTTCACTTAAAGATAATCTAATGCCATTTATAAACATATTTATCCATTAGTTCCTAAGGGAAAATGAAAAGTCACAGTATCTTCCCATTCCCAGGGGCCCTCTCTATGTTACAGCCTGGAAATCAAGAGGCAGTGTACCTGGAAACAGCCAGGAAAGTGCCGTGTACCTGAACAGCAAGAGCCTGATTGCTGCATTTGGAGATCTCACTGAAGCCCTCAGCAGGTGCTGAAGTTGCTGCAATCGACTTCTCCAATCTCACTGTGATGGCACTGACATTTACCTGCGAACCGCTCAATAAACCTGAAGTGGCTTAGAGTCATTTGCAACAACAGCTATCAAATAAGCTTTTTACAAGCTTCACATTCCCCCCGTGATGACTGTTAACCCTTTTCTGTAGCCAGTGAAGAGAAACCCACAGTGAGTGCCCAGGAAAGCTGTCTGAGAGAAATCTATATAGTAAACCAGAGTGTTACATCTCTGCTGGTTATTAAATACTGAACAGCCTTATTGCTGTCTCCCTTCTTGACACAAAAACTTTTTGTAGATTTTTTTTTTTTAAATACACATCATCTACAAGCTTAAGGAAGCAGAGTCCTAAAAGTTGTTTGCAGCAGGCAGAGCTGGCAGGGCAGCACCCACCACGGTTCCCAGGACACCAAGAAGCAACAAAGCAGAACACAGCAGCCGATTGCCTTCAGCTGCCCACTGCTCTGCAGTTTTTTCCCTTAAAGGACAAGCCAGTCCGAAATGTGCGTGCCATCAGGCTGCTGCAGGAGAGCTCATTAACTCGCAGCGCCTCGGACTCCCAACGCTGCCTGCCAGCTTTTTTGCTCTTATACAAATGAGGAGCTCTGCAGACAGTTTGCAGCAAAGCCAAACAAGTTTAACTACTACAGATTTTGCCTATTCTATTAACTTCAACATACCAGCTCCTTACTCAGCACTCCCAGCTCTGGGGTGTCCTTGCCAGCTCTACTTTTGATTGTCTGAAGAGGAGAAAAACAGTAAAGTATTGGAAGCTCAGCATGCACACAGCAACCCAAGAATAACTCAGCACTTTACAGCTGCCCACAGACCGGTCTCTATTTTATCAAGCCCCACCACCTGCCAAGCAGGACTATTTCTGTTGTCCTCATTTCCCCGCTGTTCTCTCCCAGCCAGACGCACAGGATGCATTCCCACACTGGGAACTGCAGCTCCGGACACCGGTTGTGGATAAGAGCGGGTCCTGCCCCAAAACAGCACCTGCACACAACTCCAGGGAATTTTTCCCTGCTGTGAAAATCCCGGGAGCCACGCTGCCCCTGCCACGAGGCTGGGGGGCTGCAACACCAGGACGTCTCCTCCCCAGTGTCCATCCCAAGCTGGGCTCCCCTCAGGAAGCCCCCGTGCTCTCTCCCCCTGCCACTCCAGGGGCATCAGCCACCCCTCCGGAGCCCAACACAGCCCTGCCCCACTGCTGTCACCACCCAGAGCCACAGACACCACCAGAAAGGTCTTCCTCACCCCATCCCCACCCCACTACTGCCCCTTCACAGAGATGAGAAAGAGGATAGATGTATGCTTTTAATACATTTTATTTATTAACAAAATTTCCAGAAGCCAAATTTGGCAAATTTTTTTTCATCTTCTGTAAAGGTTTTCATGCATAACTTGAAACTTGTCAACTGCAACAATAAAGTGGTAACTTCGAAAGAGACAGAGACAAACATCCAGAATACAAACAGCTGTATCTGAATTAACAACATTTGTCTATTACTAACCTTATAAAGCAGGACGTGCCTTCCCTCTTATCAAAACCAAGCTGACAGATCTGCCTTTATACACACCCAACAGAATAAACTCTGTTATCGGCAAGGACGTTTTCCTTAAACGTTAGAAAAAAAACAAAGCAAAGAATGGAGTGACTGTCCATAAACCAGTCTATACTTCAGTCCTCTTTAATCTACTTCTTCGATGGTGGGGCCGCCGGAGCCACCTGCCCCGGCCCCTCCATCTCCCCGGTACAATTTTGTGACGATCGGGTTGCAGAGTTTCTCCAGCTCTTTCTGCTTGTGCTCGTACTCTTCCTTCTCAGCCATCTGGTTGCGGTCGAGCCAAGAAACCACCTCCTTGCACTTGTCGAGCACTCTCTGCTTGTCCTGGTCACTGATCTTTCCCTTCAGTTTATCATCCTCCACTGTCTGCTTCATGTTGTAAGTGTAGGACTCGAGGGAGTTCTTGGCTGCCACCCGATCCCGGTTAGCTTCATCCTCTGCTTTGTACTTCTCTGCTTCTTGCACCATACGGTCAATGTCGTCCTTGCTGAGGCGACCCTTGTCGTTGGTGATGGTGATCTTGTTCTCCTTACCCGTGCTCTTGTCCACGGCACTGACATTCAGGATACCATTGGCATCGATGTCAAAAGTTACCTCGATCTGGGGGACTCCCCTGGGTGCTGGGGGGATGCCTGTTAGGTCAAACTTGCCCAGCAAGTTGTTATCCCTTGTCATAGCCCTCTCACCCTCATACACCTGGACCAGGACGCTGCTCTGGTTGTCTGAGTAGGTGGTGAAGGTCTGAGTTTGTTTGGTGGGGATGGTGGTGTTGCGCTTGATGAGAGCAGTCATCACGCCTCCAGCCGTCTCGATGCCCAGGGACAGAGGGGTGACATCCAACAGCAGCAGATCCTGCACATTCTCAGACTTGTCTCCCATGAGGATAGCTGCTTGTACAGCAGCGCCATAAGCCACAGCCTCATCAGGGTTGATGCTCTTGTTGAGCTCCTTACCATTGAAGAAATCCTGTAGCAGCTTCTGGATCTTGGGGATCCGGGTAGAGCCACCCACCAGCACGATCTCCTGGATCTGGCCCTTGTCGAGCTTGGCATCACGGAGAGCCTTCTCCACCGGCTCCAGGGTGCCACGGAAGAGGTCAGCATTGAGCTCCTCAAAACGGGCACGAGTAATGGAGGTGTAGAAGTCAATACCCTCAAAGAGAGAGTCAATCTCAATGCTGGCCTGTGTGGAGGAGCTGAGGGTCCGCTTCGCTCTCTCACAAGCTGTGCGCAGCCGCCTCACCGCTCGCTTGTTGCCAGCAATGTCACGCTTGTGCTTACGCTTGAATTCTTCCACAAAGTGGTTCACCATGCGGTTGTCAAAGTCCTCTCCACCCAAATGGGTGTCACCAGCCGTGGACTTTACCTCAAAAATCCCATCCTCAATGGTAAGGATTGAGACATCGAAAGTGCCCCCTCCCAGGTCAAAGATGAGCACATTCTTCTCTCCAGCCCGGGTTCCTTTCTTGTCCAGGCCATAAGCAATAGCAGCTGCAGTGGGCTCATTGATGATACGCATCACATTGAGGCCAGTGATGGTGCCGGCATCCTTGGTGGCCTGGCGCTGGGAATCATTGAAGTACGCTGGCACTGTGATGACAGCGTTCTGCACCTTGCACCCTAGATAGGCCTCAGCAATCTCCTTCATCTTGGTGAGCACCATGGAGCTGATCTCCTCTGGGAAGAAGGTCTTCATCTCCCCTTTGTACTCCACCTGCACCTTGGGCTTGCCGCTCTCGTTCACCACACGGAAAGGCCAATGCTTCATGTCTGACTGCACCGTGGGGTCGTCATACTTGCGGCCGATGAGGCGCTTGGCATCAAAGATGGTGTTGGTGGGGTTCATCGCTACCTGGTTCTTAGCAGCATCCCCGATGAGGCGCTCCGTATCGGTGAACGCCACATAGCTGGGTGTGGTGCGGTTACCCTGGTCGTTGGCGATGATCTCCACTTTGCCGTGCTGGAAAACACCCACGCAGGAGTACGTGGTGCCCAGGTCGATGCCGATCGCCGGCCCTTTGGCAGACATGGTGTCGGCTGTCTGTGCTGCTGTTCGCCCGTGTCCACCCCACCCGCTCTCGCTGCCGCCGCGGCGCGATATGCCTTGCTCGCGCCGCCGCTGCCCGTTTTATACCCGCCGCCGCCGCTTCTGGAACCTGCCAGAACCCTGACGGCCAATCCCGACGCACCGCGAGCAGTCGTTCGGCCAATCGCCCCCGCGAGCCGCCGGGGAGTGCCCGCCCTCAACGCTCTGGCCAATCAAAACCGCGAGCGCCTACCCGCCCCTCCCGGGGGCCGCGATTCTTCCGGGTTTTTCTCGTGCGCCACCGCGCTTAGCCAATCCGCGCTCCTTCTGTCCCCTCGCCCCGCCCCGCCACGAACTTCAGCTAGAAAGTTCCAGCTGAAATGACGTTATGCCGGGGATTGACAGCAGCGTTGTCCAATGGCAGGCGGCGGCGGGCCGGCGGGGTGGGGCTGTGCGGTCGCTACGGGACGCCCCCGCGCTCCGCCCGCTCGGACCCGCGGGGTGTGGGGGGTTGTGGGTTCGGGGCCGCTCGCGGCGAGCGGTGTTTGTAATTCCTGAGCGCTCAGCCCGGCACTGGGGAATTTGCCCTTATTTGGTCGCAGAGCGGCAGAAATTTCGCCCTCCCTCCCTGATACAGACACACCCCTCCCTTCAACCTCCCCCCCGACTATCGGGACGGAACGGCCGCCATCCCTCCCCCGCCGAGGCGACCCCCGAGCTGTCATGGCGGAACGCCTCCCCTCAGAGCTCCGCGCCTCCCGCTGAGGGAAAGTGCCTGAGGGAAAGTCCCGCCGAGTCCGTGTTTAGCCTTATTTTCCCCGAACTTGGCGGTCTGACAGCACCCCCGCCCCGTGTCTGTCCCGGTACCCAAACTCAGAGAGGTTCTCCCCTCCTGCCCCGGCACCAGAACTCGGGGAATGGCACCGGCGGGGCTTTGGGGGCCCTGTTGCGGCGTGTTCCTGCGTGGTGACCATTCTTGAACCGCCTCCAAATTCTTGTCTGTTGTGCTAATGTGAGATGCCGTCACGCCTACGTTTAGCAAAAGCTATGGAGCTATTAACTCGGAGTTAGGAAAGTGCTTTGATGAAAATATATTAAACATGAAAATCCGCTGTGGTTCCTCCAAATTATGCCTCCTTACTCTGAGACAAACACTTCAAAATATTCCAGTTCTAGTAAGGAGGGCAAAACACCGTCCTAAGATTTCTTTTTTTTTTTTTTTTTTTTTTTTTTTAATACAGGGAGTTTTAGTGAGTAGCTCCTTTTCAGCTCCTTTAAAAGTGTTGCTAAAAGTTTGCTATCCATAGACTTAAGGAGTTAAGCGAGAGAAGGATTAATGTCGCTGTATACTTAAATTCTCTTTCATTAGTTTTGTCCTCATCCTTCACCAGTTTGCTACACCTGGCCTCATAGAAAACGTGTTACAGCTTTTCCCAGAGTGATTTGTATTCACACAATTATTAGGCAGTGTAACTCCTGTTCAAAAACATCCTTGTTTCCATTAGTGTCTTTTTCAAAGCCTTTTTTACAAGACCTGAGAGAGTTCCACCTCTTCTCTGCATTATGTGTGTCATTTTAAGATGGAAGAGCCTCGATTTCTGACCATACATATTGTATGTGCTTAAATATTATTCTTCCACGGATCATGGTCTTTTTTTTTTTTCCACACAGGTTCTGACCTTGGAGCAATCCAAAAGAAGTCACTGGAAAATGGGAACCATCAGCTGTCCCTGCCTACAGGAGCTGTTCTGTATATCCTGTGAGCACATTTCTTTGATGGGAAGGGTGTCGGTTTCTCTTGTAGTTAGACCAGTGACTGATTCATCACTGAACCATCTCTTCCTGTAATTCACTGCCACTTCATTCAGTTGATTGTATTATGTGGAACAGGGAGAAATGCCAGAGCAGTACAAAGAGAGGTGGATAATAAATTCTGTTTCAGCAGAAAAGTTGATGTTGTTTATTATTTGTATCCTTGTGAGAACTGTCCCTTAGGAACACTAATAATGCACAAGAACCCTGTTTTAATAGCTGTGGTACAAACTCAGACCCTGTTATTCCAGAGTAAAAAGAAGACTCCTGCCTCAAAAACATATGTATAGAAACAATAGATGGAGAGAACGAGAGGGAAATAACACAGTATAGATTAACACAATAAACAGACTTTGCAGCAAAATTAATCTGATGTCTCATTTAACTATAGCTGTAACTGAATAAGGTTTATCCGATTTAGAAGCGACATTTCGTTTATTTGGCCCAAAGCTTTTAAATATATGTTTTATCAGCCCAGGCAAAAAATATATACTACAGCTCCAGACAAAACTTCTTTGGGTTTTCCTTGGCCCAATAACTAGTGTGGCCCTGATCAGCTTGTGCTGATACCCACATGTGCTGACAACCTGCTAAAGAGGTGTTTGCATTGGCTGGATTACTGCTCACCCTGAGAGTATTCCCTCAGTCTTGTTTATTTCATCATTTGAGTTGTTTTGCTGTAGTAAAC
Source organism: Parus major (assembly GCF_001522545.3). Taxonomy (NCBI): domain Eukaryota; kingdom Metazoa; phylum Chordata; class Aves; order Passeriformes; family Paridae; genus Parus; species Parus major. Next base: position 54,946,698 of record NC_031774.1, read on the forward strand.
CTGGGGAAAAGATCTTGGAGGAAAACATGAGCACACCATTTTAATGCTACTGGTGTAAAGAGACATCCTAAGGAAAAATCCAAAGGTCTTTGGACTGAGGCTGTTTAGCCTGTTGCAGAAATATTTATTTTCCAGCTGGGCACACAGGTGCTGTTTTCTTCTGAACAATGATATGTCTAGGTCCCAGCTGCTTTTTAAGTTTTCATTCCTACTCAGAAGTTCACGTGATGTTCTTGCCATCACCTCTTACTGATGTCTTTAGAGAAAGTCCAGTCTAACGAGAGGGAGTAACCTCTGAAACCTCATTAGACGTATTCTCTCTTCTCAGCAGAGCTATTACCAGCCTGCTTTTTGTCAGCAGTTTGTGAACCAACTCATCCATGCAGTCATCCTCTCATACGGGAAGAGCCACATGATTCCCTTTAATGTTGCTTCATATGCAATCATGGTATAGGTGAGCCAAACCAACTGGTTCAGAAATTAAAGAGTGAGCTTTATGGGGAGGACTTTCAGCACAAGTCTGATTTTCCTTTTAACAAAACATTCTGTTATTCCCTCATCTTGAATCTGTAAGCCATATTTTCACAGCAACTTCCAGAGAAGCAATTCAGCACCTCTGGCAGTGGCAGGCCTCTTTCTGATCCATTTATTTGTGTTTAGGATCGATTATGCACCCATGTCTCCTGTTTGGCAGCATTATGTAAAATGCTGTAGGCTATTCTCCATTACACCACCCAACCAGAAATGAAGATGATATTTAGATTTCTTCAGTGAAGCAAGAGCTCAGTATCTGGAGCAGAACTAAGAACTCAACCCTTATCTTTATCTTGATAAAAGGAAGATTTTTTTTCCCCCCACAGGTTTCATAAGGCAATGTAGTATAAAAATAGGACTAAACCCAAGTTACAGTTCAATGCAATGAATAATTTTTTCAGGTTTGGCAGTCAGAAGACCTTAGACCTTAAACTCTGGTATCAATTTCCCTCATATCCATTTCCCTAATACCCATTTCCCTTGTAAAACTATCCCAAAATTTGCATAATCAGATTGTATCGGTGAGAATGGATTATTTTATAATACAGCAATCAGTTCAGAAAAGTCTAAGCCACTGCCATTCTAAGATCAAGTAATACTCTGTCACAATACCTTTTCATTACTGAAATTCTTCATCTTGTTTGTATTTGTGAACAGATGTCTGGTACTTGGAATTCAAACAAGAACTACCAGTGTATAAAATGCCAAGATTCTTCTAACAAGGTGTTGCATTAAAAATCATAGTGTATGTGGGGGAAACTATGTAACTTATTTTGTATTTATATACCTCCAGGTTTTGTGCACAGCTGCTCCTTGTTAATTTAAAGGGCAGCCACAAGACATCATCTTACTTAAATAAGTGTTCCTTTGTGTTTGTGAATAACAAACAAAGTTTCTGCAAATCTGTATAACATGTTTTTGGGCAAATTAAACAAATGTGTGATCAGTACTCTGAAAATATTCAGAACAGTAGAATATAGGGCACTGTAATTCCATACTGCCAAATCAGAAGTTCAAAACTCGTGAGTCAGATCTCCTAAAATTATAAACCTAGTGGCTTTATTCACCTTCTGACTTTTTCATCTTTACTATATTTTCAGATTACACTTTTAGGATTTTCCATGTAATTCACAGGTCTAATTTTTTTTTTTAATAAATAAAATAGCTCATTACACTATCTTGCAATTGAAACAGGCTGCCTCAGATTGATTAGACTCAATAAAATCATGGAAGTTGTCAACACTCATTAAACTAATGTGTGATGCTTCAAGGAATAATTATTTTATAATTAAGTGGTTTTTAAGCACATTTATTTACATAGACTTATGACAGTTTGCTGAGGCATGATTAAAAGCTGAAGTTAGTATCACTAGTGCTGACTAGATAAACTGGTGTGCTGCACATTTTAGGCAATGAGTTCTTTATTCCTTTAACTGCAGCCTCCTTTTCTTGCAGCCAGTACCAGCTCTACTGACAGTCCTAAGAAAGTGACTTTAAAGCAAAATGTTTTCCAGTAATCACAGAATCAGATCAAAAAAGGACCTCAACAGGTCATTTTGTCCCATTTTGTGTATAACCAAGATTCCTTTCTTTCAATTTAAGGCAATTATTTTTATTCATATTGACTGTGGATATGAGAAACAGTTGTGCCATTTTTCTTTGCAAACAGATTTTGTATATGAAAATCACTGTGTTTTCCCTCCATCATCTCTTCTGTAAAATGACTTAAAATCACTCAACCTGTGCTTAGAAGCAAAATCTTCTTGGTTTCCAGACATTTACTGCTTTCTCCTGCATTCTGTGCATGCACCTTGTATCTTAGGTTTCAAGTGCTATGCTCAAAACTGGAGACATTACCAGCTCTTGCCTTAGTGGTTCTGAAGGAGCAGATGATGCTCCAGAATCTACATTTCAGTTTTTACCTTTACTTGCAACATCATGATGTTGCAGATTAATTTTTAGAATATGATCCAAAATAATGCATTGATTATTTTCAATTGAAATTGAAAGGGTAGATTTAGTTTAGATATTAGGAAGAAATCCTTGACTGTGATGCTACTGAGGCCCTGGTTCAGGTTGCCCAGAGCAGCTGTGGTAGAGAGTGTTCAAGGCCAGGCTGGATGGGGCTCTGAGCAACCTGGGATAGTGAAAGGTGTCCCTGCCCATAGCAGGGGTGCTGGAATGAGATGATCTTTAAGGTCCTTTCCAACACAAACCATTCTAGGATTCTATGAAATTAAGCAGCTGTTCCTTTACTTGCACAGCTAATGGTTCCAGCTTGCACTTTTTCCTATTAAATATGTTTTCAGATTCCATCTGCACCTTGCCAGAATTATTCTGAATTCTAATCTTATCTGTTAATGTACCTGAATTCTGCTTGGTCTTGTTTGAAGATATTAAAAGGATACTCTATATGGTTCAGGGAGTAAATAAATGAAAACAGAATTTTATCTAGAACTGCTGTGATGGGGTTAAACAACATACTGCAATTATTGGCAGTAACTGTAAAGCTGGAAAATTATGCAAAGTCTTAAACAAGATAAATGGTGTACTGTAAACACAGGCAAAGACCAATACTTCTTACTCTGAGATCAGTATGTGATTAATGTCTCAGATTTACTGATGTGCTTAGTGTGAACAATTTTTATAATAACTGAATGGTAGCATGCTATTATTCCTTGTTTTCTCATTTCTATGAATATTTGATAATTATTCATCTCTGTTTTCCCTCTTGTCATTAGCAGGTGAATGGGAAAAACACAGGAGCTGATGAAGCAGGTGGTAACTTCACCCTGTTGCCAGGACTGTTAACAACTCAGGTATAAAATGGAATTAAATGAGAATAATAAGCAGATTTGTAAGAGTATTTTATTAAAGATACTGTTGCAAAGCACAGAATAAGCTTTAAAGATGATGATAACTAACCTGGAATGTCTTTACTGATACTCTGCATAGACTGGAATAGCTAAGTTACAGAACTGTTCTAGATGTCCTACGCTTTGTATACTGTTGAAGGCAATGCTATAAATGTATTCCCTTCTCTCCTCTGCTTCGTGGTGGTCCTACTCTTAAGGTCCTTCATGTTTTCTACAGAAAGGACATCTCATTTGCTCTCAGATATCTTGTGCCTTCTCCCTGAAGAGTCCCCAGTGGTATCCAGCTTTGATATTCACCATCCTCCCCTTCGCTCCATACAGCCACTGGGACTGAAGTGTCAGCATTCCAGTGCTGCACTGGAGGCTTTTCAAATACCTACATTTATGTTTAAGGTGTTATGTGTTAATAGGGCTGACACCTTCAACATCTATATGCTGAAACACTGGGGGCTACTTAATTAGATTGAGCAACCACATTCAAAGATATCTGAACATCTTTTCTTGCATTTGTATAGTAACTTTATAAACTCAAAAAGAGTAAAGCAAGCACAGACACATGCCCTATACAAGCTGCAATACAGACAATATTGTACACACTTTGTAACAACAGTAATGAAAATGATGCCAATTATAAATAAAATTATAGACAGACTCTTCTTGAGATAACAGTTATAGGAACAATGAAACATCCTTTTATAATCATGAGTAGAATTAGTAACTACAGCAGAATATAATCAGCATGTTTAGCCTGTTTACATGTCTTAATTTGATCCACTGTTGTCTGAGGGGAAGCAGAAGAAATTGATATTTTTATAATTCATGCTTGCCCTAATTTGGGAAATTTACTGCCTTATTGCTTTTTTGGTTAAGGTTTTCCGCCTCCCCTCCATTAATTTAGCTGGAAACATTAGCATTCCTAAAATGCTCAAATCTGAACATGAATGCCTGATTCTCTTCTTCAAGCCAGCTTTTGCAAGGCTTAGCTCCAGAACAAGGTGCACCCTGTGCCCTGTGAAGATTATTTCACATTTACTCATCTCCTTGTTGGTAAAAAATTTTCACCATTCTTTTTAAAAGACCAGAGCACCATTTCTTTACTCTCCACATACAAGCACAGTGCTCCATGGAAGGTCCTCTTCAGCTTGCAAATGATGATCATGGCAGCAGGGGAAATCAAGTCAGCTGGATCTCTCACCATCCTGTCTTTCCTCAGGGACCCTCAGTCCTCAGTTTTTAAGATTTTTTTTTTCACCTCTTACTCTTTTTTTCTTTTTTTTAAACACTTGATAGTTTAGCATTGTGCATGAGTATACACTTGTAATGTTTGAACTAAAAAATCTACAGTTTTTGACAGCAACTCTAAGAAGCCTCATTTCAAGAAAGGAGCACTCCAGCATGTGAATAGAAATTTTGCAAATTCATTTCAGTGCAGCCCTTAACACCTGGCATCTGCCTCTTTTGGCTGTCTGCTCCATGAAAGACTTGGAATTTGTTTTTTACAGCTGTAAGTAATAGTCACAAGGAAGTAGGATTTATAATACATGGAAGAGTCCAAAACAACTTTTACTGCATGTTCTAATTTGACTGCTTTGGTGCCTTTTGCGACTGCTGCAGTATGTCAAAAAAGCAAAGGTGGTGCCAATTCAGATCTGGCACACGAGGTTCTGAGTTTTTATGAAATCTTTTGTCGACCAGTTCTTCCTCATGTCTTCTCCAAATCTGGTTCTCTCAGTTGTTCAGAAGCTTAGAAGTCCCTATTTCACTACTGCCATGCAGAAAAGAAATGCAAGAAAAATATTAAAAGTCAGAAGCCCGCACTGCAGTACTGTATTTGCTAGCACGATGTGGTCCCTCCCACCTCACCATGTGTGGTTTTGCTCTAAATACCCATCCTTCAGTTATATTCAGAGCACCCACCAGAGTCAGGAACTCTTAAAAAGCCATACATTTCCTTCAACCCTTACCCCACCAGAACAGGACCTTAAACAATGCTGTCATCTTGTTTCAGAAACTTTTGCTTCTTTTTCCTTTGCCTTCTTTTTCAAAACAGCTATAGATTTGCTGAAGAAAAACTTCACTTCCCAAGCCTCCCAGAAATATTTTTTCATACTGTGTTACTTTCCAGCAGTGGTTTATGACTTGGCTTACTGGATGCTCAAAAAATCACACAAGTATTATTTCCCTTCAGCCACTCATAGCTTGGAACACCCCCACCCTGGAATACTTCTCACTGCTTCATATTTGACTGTACTTTTGGTTGTGGGCTTTTTTATCTTGCCCAACTCAGAGGTAACTGTTATGCATTTACTCAACACACACACCTCCACACACACCCCAAATTCCTATTTTAGGTTAAATGCAGATAAATTATATTTATTTACAATTTCTTTAAGTCTCTTTCAACCACACTAGTTCATGACAAATATGAGCACCTTTGTGTCTGACAGCAACAATCAAGAAACTGGAAATGCATGGATGTAAGCTTGGAGGACAATCCTCAGGGTTGTTGGGAATTTTTTTTGCACAATGACTTCTTTCTCTGGATATGTGAATCACATTGTACAAAGTATATGACTGTGCCACTTCTGGGTAAACTTGGTGTTTCTATGAGGCTGTGACAGCCCTGGCCCAAGTGGTTGTGTCTAAATTGCAGAGGCTGCACACGAAGCCAGGTTTAGCAGCTCTTTGTATTACTTACCTGCCAAAGCATCCTCAAGGCCAGCTCAGGGCTGAATTTCCTGGCACACCTTTGAGAGGAAAGCCTCAAGTGATGCTCCACACCTCAGTGTGCACCGTGGCCAGGCCCTCACTCACTGCATGTGCCAGGTTCAGGCTTGTCTGGTACCTCATCTGCCTTCTATGCCATGTCACATACTTAAGGTGGACAAAAAGGCCAGCTGGGACAAAAGATTTTTGTTTTGTGCCATGAGGGTGATGTGAACAGGGGAAATAGGTCTTGGGCAAACTGCTACCTTCAAAGTGCTGCAGGTTCTGACAGGCCATGTGTCTCCCTACCACATTCTTAAAATCTTGGAGGGGAATTCACTGTACTGGTGCTGTTATTGCAAAGTAACTCTTACATGCTAGAAGCTCAGAAGTCAGGAAGTACCATTTTTTTTTCTTTCTTTCTTTTTTTTTTTTTTTGGTAAACTAACAAAAAAGGGTGTTCCAACTACAGTATGCATGTGAGCACTGCTTTTCCCCAAGCAACATCGATGTTTACCATGGCTGTTCATTACCATGCCGGCTTGCACTTTGCAATCCAAAATCTCTGTCATTTGCAAATCATAGACAACTCACACACACGACTGAGCCTCATTCCACCACCCCCCTCAAATACATCGGCTGTGCTGCGTGGGACCACCTCTGAGTGCGGGAAGGTGGGCTGCCTGTGAATATTAAATCACATTTTTCCGATGAGACAGCAGAAACACTGCTAATCAGTGCCAACTGTGGTGGGGTGTAGCACACACAGAGCTGCCGGCACTGCCGAGCGCCTGCAGCCCACAGGAAGGGAGATCAGAGATAAAACGTTGTGCCCTCCTCGCAGACTCTAAAATCGCCCAGCTGCCATAAGCACAGAAGCTGTTTGGGGATGCACAGCTGCGGGAGGATCTGCTTCACCCTCCTCCCAGCACACTGGAGCATTCCAGCCCTGGGAAGAGGGACAGGCGCGTTCCCAGCGAGCCACGAGATGGCGCTGGAACCCCCATCCCCGCATCCTGAGCCTCTGCAGAATTCCAGCCCTGCCCAGAGCTCACGGAGGATGCGGCTCCTTCCACTTCATCAAAGTCAGAGGAAGTCTGTGATTAGCTGGATGTTTACAAATAAAAGGAGGATCTGGAGACAGATCAAAGATGACGTTCCAGATTTGGCCCGGTATCAGGCTCCTGCACTACCAGCATTTGCATGGGTTCCACTCTCATGTTCAGTGGCTGAACTTGGTGTATCTCATCATGCATTAATAATGCTTTTTTAAGGCTTAGTACATTTATTAGAAGTCTGAAGATTCAGCCAGCTAAGGACCTGAAGAAACAAAACAATGCGCCTCAGTCAACAAGATTTTCCAGGCTCCATCTAAGAGAAGCACCCACTGGGCTCTTCCCCACCCTGCTTCCTGAAATGTAAAGGGAACCAAGAAGCAAAGATAAGCACTGTTCCAAAACCCAAAGGAGGTAGTATTTCAGACTTAGTAAACAGGAGCAGCAGCTCCTCGAACATTCTCTAATAACCTAAATAGCTTGGATGGTCCAATCACACTGTATATGCTTCTCACTGAGGAGGCTGTAGTTCCTTCACTCTGTAATGGCTCAAAGGACCAGGGAGAGAAGCAGATGGGAGATAAAAGATGTGGTGTGTGAAATACACTGAGTTAATGTATATCTGTTCTAAAGGACATTTTTTTTACTCTGTGTAACAAACCAACATAGCTTGTGAGGTCTGGAAGGCCACAGACTATTCCTTCTCTCATAGTAGTGCTCTGTTTGAAGTTGGTATTTCTGTTTGGGGTCTAAGCCACACTGAACTTGATCAAATAAACATTCTCCAAAGGAAACTGCCTTTGAACTATTTAACTCTTTGAACAACAAACTAAAACTGAAAGAACTGTAAAAAATACTGTAAAATCTCTCGTGTCTTGACTGAGTTATTTTCCAGTTTTTAAGTTACTGTACATCAGGACCTCTGTGTTTTCTGGCAGAACTGACTGTGTCAGTAAAATCTAAGTGAAACACAATCCATCTGAAAGCTGACTAGGTGGGGCTAACCCTCAGACTTCCAGGCATGCAGAGTATTAAGTGTCATATTTTACAGCATATGTAAGTGTACACAACTTCTATTTAATTCACCTGATAACAATGTAGCTCAGACATCTGAGCTCTCTCCTGGGCTGTGGGACATACTAAGACAATTTCTTCATCAGTTCCAAAGGATCCTATCCTGTATTTCCTCTTCCTACAGTATTACTGTATCTATCATTTTCCCAAAGGAGGGATACTTCAGATTTTGTCTCTTAAAATGTTTCTGATTTGTGTAAGTAATTCAATAACCAGTGGCTAGAAACCAGAATCTCCGTAGTTTGGAAGCTGTGACTCTGTACCAGTAGGTACCAGTAGAAAACCCACAGGCAGGGAAGAAACCAGGGCACCATCTTTAGCATCCTAAATAAAAGCCCTAACAACGACTTGTGTAAGAGGAGCGTAACCAATACCAGAAGTCTGGTGTATCTGCTGCCAAAACCAAAAGCAATTTATGGTATTCAGCAAACTCTATTTTTAGTCAGCTTATCTGCATTTCCACAAACTTTCATGGTCTTTGGGGCTTTTGCCATGGAGAGAAGGGCAGTATGTTATTTTTCCCTTTCATTTTCTGGGGAGTCAGAAGCAGAAGTCCCTCTGGTGACCACCCGCAATGTAGTGGGATGGTTACCTAAAAAGGAGAGAACAGGTATTACTGAGTTGTGTAGGTTCAACTGAACATGTGAGAACTATTAAAAAAGGCAACTTCTTAGCCCTAGTCATTGCTTTAAAACAGGAAGAAAGCAAATCTTTGTTTCAAAAAACAGAAGGCAAATAAAAGAGCCAAAAGGATGTGTTTTTAAAATAGCAACCTTGTCATCAGGGGAGAGGGAAAAGAGAAGGGGAAAGACTGATTTTTGCATCTTTTGTGTTGGCAACACGGCTGCTGCAGAGATCTTGGCAATTGCTGACACTGGTGGCACTTTGCCTGACAGACAAGTTGAGAAACTAAGGATTTACAACTGTCCTGATTTCCAGTGGATTTCCTACAATCTACAAAACTTCCAGGATTTCAAGGCCTATAAGGGATGCTCTCATTTCCTGTCAGGAGTCTTGGGATGTCTACAGAACTACAAGATATTTATCTGAAGTCATGTCTTACTTGCAGACAAAAAGAAGTACACCCCAAAATCTCACTGATGCAAATCACACATCTGAGTTTGAGTGAAAGCAATAAATGCAGCAGAACTTGGTCAGAGGGAGAAGTTCTTGAACCATTTCTTTTTTTTTTCCTCCCACCGGAAATTCTAGATGCAGCATTGCTTTTGTGGTTGTAGCTGCAGGAAGATTTACTATGGTTTTCAGTATGCCAGAAGGCACAGGAAAGGATTAAACCTTTTCATTTTCTTGCAGGAGAATCAAAGATCCTGACCATGTCTGAACCTCAAGGTTGCTGGGGTGAGGTGTGCCATGCTGGCTACACAAAAGAGAGGGTCAAAGCCTGGCCATCTGAGGATTTCTCATTTTACAGTTCTGTTATGTTCCCTTTATTTAATATATCAATATGAAACTTTAAAGTCTATTTCTAACTACTATTACACAGGGAATCTGCATGAGTTATTGAAAACCACTTTTCTAAAAGCATGACACACAAGATAGTTTTCTTATGTCTTAAATTAATAAAAAAATCCCCACCCTACAAGATATTTGAGGGCAAAAATAACCCAAATAAAGATCTGACAGCATTTCTCCTGTGAAGCTGACACTGGCCATTCAAGTACATGAAAAGGAACATGGGCTATTTGTTTCAGGGCTGAATATTTATAGTCATGATGAAGTGATTCCTGAGTCATGAGCTCTACTGCCCTGTTACAAATTAAGATTTGTCTTTCTGCATTAAAAAAAATAAGATCACAATTAATTCCAGAATTGTGGAAGTGACTGTAAAAGTAGCAAAAGACAATTTATAAAATGTGTCCTGATTTTTGGCATCTTTCCCCTACAAAATCTCAGCCTACTCACACTGCAAGAATACACTGCACAGCAATATTTTAGGAGTTTTTTGGAAGTTGGAAGAAAATACACAAAACTGGTTTATAGCTGAGAACTACAGAAATGTCAGCTTTTAAAAACATGTTCCTAATTTCTAGCCTTCAGCAGACTTTATAAAGTCAAATTAGTCATGCTTCATCTTGTAGGTCTCTAAGTCTGTGACAAGCATCAAACCAGCTGAGAATTAGGGAAGTCAGAAGATTTGATTTTTAACCCTCTGAGACTGATAAACACTTAAAAGGTAGAAGCACACAGGGATAGTAATAGATACTGCCAGCATCAGCTTAACTTACACATGGAATTACCCCAAACTTTCAGCATTAGACCAAAAACGAGACAACTGTCTCCCCTGGCTGTGAAAAGTGAGGTGCACAGGGCAGCAGAGGAGATCCACAGCTGCATCTGGGCCCACAGCTGGAGGGCAGGAAGGCCAGAGGAAGGTGGGAGCCATTCCTGGTGTTTGGCCAGACAAGGGGCCCAGCTCATTCCTGGCCTCCAGCCAGGCCAACCACACAAACCCAGTGGCACGGAGCACTACCCAGTCTGCTTCAAGAAACATTAAGAAAGCTCCAGAGCATTTTTGTGGGATGAGCTGAATGCAGGAAGGTTTCCAGTTCTCACAAAGAGGGCAGATAGCAGAGATGTGTTTCATTTGTAAGAGGTTGGGCTGCCTTTTTCCTTATCAGGAAATAGGAGATGAATGTAAGAGTTCAGCTTCCATGAGGATGCTTGGGGGAGACAGAGACCGAGTTAAATTTGGGACATGCTCTGAGTTCTGGTACAGCTCATTTAAGCAAACAAGCCCCCTCCTAGCCACTCATTCCTCCTCTCATGCCACCCCTTCTATTGTGCTTGCACAGGGTCTGACACAGAGATGGAGAGGGAAGCACAGTGGGGAACTGATCCAGCCAAAAACCAGCCCCACAGGGAATAGAAAAAGCCCGTTGTTTGGTTCAGTTCATTGTGAAGCTACATAGATCCATGCTTTTTGACAATGGAGGGGGTGGCATGAGAGGAGGAATGAGTGGGAGAGACACAGGGGAGAGGAGGGCTGAAACTAACAGGGAGAAGTAAAGGGCTGCCAGGGCTCAAGGTGGCACAGCCTCCAGGAGCAAATTTGTGTCCTCACCAACAGCTCTGAGACTCTTGATGGTTTAGCACTAGAGTATTCAAATACAATCGTGTAGTCAAACTATTCTCTTTTATAACAATGTATTTTTAATACATCCTCCAGGGCAATATATTTTCTGTCTTCAGCTTTGAATAAAAAATATGCTGAATTATATGTTTTACATCAGCTGAAAATATTACATTGAGAAGTCCCCTAATTAAAGCATAAATTCTTAGAATACCATGATACTCTATTTATTGAAATCAAGATTTCTCCACAGACCTGTTTGCTACAAATATCATTATACACAAATGTAAATACTCTTTGAACTAACAAGTCAGCAGGAAGCATTTACAAGTATATATATTAACATTTTAAACATCTCCTCTGAAACTGAAAAAGAAGCTCAACAGCTTTTGTGATATTTTAAAGCTCATACCAGGTCTTCATGAATTCCCTCTTTTTAACTTTCAGTAAATCTTGGAAGCTAAGAGCTAGGCTGGCCACTTATAAATTCTCAGGATTGCAGCCCATAGCACTGCCAAAATGAGAAAAACAACAGAACACAGAGAGGTCCTCCAAAAATAATAATAGCAAATCACTTAAAAATATAACTTATGGCATCCAGCAAATCTTTTTCTTTCTGGCTACGCCTTGCACAATGCTTACCCCTCCAGTTTTCAAGATCCTTAAGTGCTTTTACATGCTAATATTCACTAAGGAGATGCAAAGGAACAATGTTATGGCAACAGAAAAGTACAAATTAGAGGAAAATAACTCACAAATACTGTATTTTTGCTTCCCCTTCACAATCTTTCAAGTAACAGCAAAACTTCTAGGATAACTGCTGTTGATTTTTTTGCATGTCTGCTTTTGTTCTGTCTCCACTAAATCATTAAATCATTTTTGTCATGGTAGGAGCACTGAAACACCATCATTTCATTCTCCTGCAGATGTTGTCCCATTCTGGGGAGAACATTCAGGAGTGGCCAGCCCCAGGCTGCCTCGCCACCCAGACCTTCTCCCCTTTCACAGCAGCCAAATTTCTCCTGTCACTCCAGGCCTTTTCTCTAACAGTCCCATGCTGTTACCCTGCAGGCTTTTACATGTCATCTTAGATACTCATCTATTTAAATACCCATCTACTTGCAAGCCAGGCTGACTTGTTTATGTTCTCCTATACTCCCCTTGATCACTTCTCAGACTACTTCAGTCATTCTGATTTTTTCTGCCTACATGTAAGTAGATCCACTTTTAAGCTCCCCTGCAGTGCAATTCATGCTCTTTGTGAGCCTTAGCACAGACTTTCACACATGTGAACTCCAAGGCACTGGGTTTTGTTTCACTAGAACAGGAAAAAACATCAATTCAAGTTCAGTTGGAAAGGTTTAACAAACTTTACTGTGAAAGCCTACTACAACACAGCTTGTAATTGAAAAACAGAGGTACTCAGGGTGTTTATAAAGTTAGATAGTACACGTAAAGACCATCATTCCCAGCTTCTCCGTTTAACTTCTGTAGTTGGCAGGTCTACCTACACTAGGAAGTCACATTTTTTAAGAAACATTTTTGGGTCAAGTTCATACCAATAGGCTGTAAACAAGGGCTCCTGATCCTGAGCAGGAAGCTCTATAAATCACCCTTAGCCCTTCACCGAATTCAGGACTGATCCCTTACATGGCAGAGGTCACCTCCTGCTTTTCAACAAGGTCATTAATCTGGGCTGTGCTGTGTCCCCACAGCGCTGTGGGCAGCGGGGCTGGTCGTGCTTGGTACGCAACCCGCGTCCGTGAGCTCATGGCTCAGGCCCACAGCTCCCCAGCCAAGCTGAGTCATCCTCACTCCGGTCTCACAGCCGGGACATTTTATCCACTCCTCCAGCCACCCCCTTCATGCCACCTTTGGGATTTGCTTCCCACTGCACAGCTCTAATCCTGCCTGCCCGCCTTTGCCACTCCCTCCCACTCAGGATCTCTTCTCCCACTCACTCTTCCCACTCCTCTGGTGCCAGGAGACCCTCCTGCCAGCTCCCCCAGGGCTCTCCAGTTCTCCTTCACTTCCCTTGACTGCTTTTCCCAATCCAGCTGATACTGTGAGGGATAACCTGCGTGTCAGAGAATCACTGTGCAGTGTGTAAATCCCCCAGCTGTGGGGTGCTGGAGTGTATTCATGCCTGTTCTCTTCTGGCCCCAGTGCTATCAAGGACTCAGTTGACTTCAGCATCATATAAGAAAACAAAGGACTGATCAGTTAAAGCAAAACACTAAAAGCCCACTAAACTGCACCCAAAGCAGCTGGTGCCTCTGAACAGCTGCTCTCAGGACTAAGGGCCGGTGGGGGAGCTTTCTCCATCACTGCAGAACTGCACATGTCTGCCAAGCAAGAGAAATCCTAATGCACATTTAAAACTGAATAAATGCAAGGCAACTCACACTGCTTTTAACAGTTAAAGTGGAGATTCTGAAATTTATTCACTCCTCTGAATAGTCTGAAATTAAAACTCAATACACCTCATAATCCCCAAGAAATTAGGAATGAAACTCAACTCTGACAGAAACAAGCACATGAAAACCCTGGACTAGACCGTCAGCTCCTGGCTCCTATTCTCAACCCCACCACTGGCACATGAGGTGATAGAACATTTCAGTTGGAAGGGACCTGCAATGATCATCTAATCCAACTGCCTTAACTGCTGATCTAAATTTTCTCCCTCCATAGCTCAGCAGGAAATAGCATAACCACCCTCTCTGATAAAGCGAGATCTGCTGGGAGAAACTACAACTAGGTTTTAACTGTTTTCTCCACAATTACATATCGGGATCCTTTCCTCCACCCCATCACAAATCACACACTTAACAAACATTTAGACAATTAGTGCCTAAGAGTCAAAGCCAGTTGCTCTCTCAAAGGCCAAAGTGCCTCACTGAATTGGTGTCAGCTGATACTTAGTAGTTTTTTTAAATTGAATTAAATTAAGAGACAAGCTGCATAGATTAGGGCTCTGCTAGAATCAGAAAGGAATCTTAAAAGGCATAAAATATCTATACATTTATTAAGCAAACTCTGCAGTCTTTTCTTGTTATATTCTTGTTGAAAAACAGAACATTCAGAAAGTAACAGGAAAACAAGATGCAAAAAAACTTAAAGGTCCCAAGCAATGGGACTATCTCCACACCCACCCCACTTTTAACTTTCCAACGCAAGCAGCAAGGCACAGTTCACAGCTAGGCTGAAAATGCAGTCTTCAGTGCACATGGCCATACTGCATTCCTAGCAACCCACCACAGCCACTCCTCCCTTGTGTGTTAGGATAAGCAGGTTAAATATATCCACAGAGGTACAGACAGTGAAAGAAAGGCCAACATCAGTTGAACAGTTCTGCTAGGACTTCTCGTCTGGAAAACAACCACTGTGCTGGAACCCCTCGGTTATCCCGCCAGTCATTAACTCCCTTCCCCCTTGTGCACAGCAGCCCGAGCCTGCGAGGGTTAACTGAGCCTATGTGCTCTCAGCCCTGGGAAGCACCTCCCAACAAAGCCAAGAAGCAGGGGACCAGGACAGCCAGCTCTGCCCCTACAGCAGAGTCAGAGCGAAAAGGATTATTTCTTGGCATTGTTGGTTTGGGTTCGTTTGGTTTTTTTTTCATTTTGAAAATTAATTTGGGGATTATGAACAATTATGCCTTTGCACATTAATCGCTGGGATCTAAAATTTTCACATGAAGAAACAACACATGGAAATATTAAAGCACTCATCTTACGGACATGGATCCGAGAACTGTTTAATAGCAGTCAGTGAAGGGGTAACATTGTGCTTTTAATCTACAGTTTAAAAATAATGATTTGTATATCTACGTAGTAAAACAATAAAATTAAGAACAGAAACTGGTATTAGGAAACAGTGAAAATGTAATAATTAAACACATGATGCTTTTCAAAGCTTTATACTTAATGAGCCTAAATAGACACCTATGGTTAGGAGGGTCTTAAAAAAATAATAAAAAAGAGACTTATTTTCAAATTTTTTTTCCTTTTCAAATTTTTTTACTATACTTATGCTTTGCTTTGGTGTTCTCTCTGCTGCCAACTTAATGCTTTACAGTATGTTTATGCTTATGTTCTTTTCAAATGCTTGGCATTATAGTGAGATCTCATATCCTTCCTCAAATTAAATTTTGCTCCACATACTCCACATGTATACAGATGAACATCCCTGTGCTGCTCCAGTTGCTCATTATTTGGGAATATCTGAAAGCAGACCTGGCATATAGTCTCTCCAGCTGATAAGTGAGATATCATATGCCGTACATGGTCATGTTTTCGGAAGTTTCCTTGATCACAAATGGAACAGACATACCTGGCCATGCCTTTGTGCATATCATTGTGGAGCCGCAACTGGCGCTCTCTTAAGAACTGCTTCCCACATGTCTGACAAACAAACTGTTTTTCCTTGGTATGAACGGTATAGTGTTCCCGCAAGTGGCAACGCTGATAAAATCCTTTCCCGCAAAGGTTGCAGAAATGCTTACGTCTGTGATCCCTCTCGTTCTCTTCCAACATGGAGTTCTTGAACAGATCTTGCTCCAGGCAGTTTGACATATGTTCAACCACTAGGTTTTCAGTATCAAAACGCTGGCCACAATTAGGGCATCGGAAAGGACAGGAAGAATGCTTGTATAACTGGTTTTTTTGAAGGCTGTTAATTGGGAAGTGACTGTCCCTGAAGTCCTCTAGCATCTCTGCAAACATCATGTCCCTTATTTCTGACTGCTCCTCGGGGTTTTCTTCCAAGTCCATTTTCTCCTCAGAATTTCTGATCCCGTTCATGGTCAGATCCTGGGGTTCTCCACAGGTCTGTGCATGATCCTGCAGCTGCTTGCCTTTGACCAGTATTTGACCACACTTGCCACAGGCACATATATTTTCTATGTGTTTGGATAAATAATGAGAGGACAAATCTTCCTCAGTGATTGTTAGCCCACAAAGTTCACAGGGAGCATTCTCCGCATCTTCCTGCACTGAAGGAGCCTTGCTGTTAAGGTGCCGTGGACTTTTCAAACACTTCCTTTCATCCTCATCCATGGACAAACGAGGCTTTAGAGTCTTCCGAGCGTTCCTCTTCTCTCTCATCTCTTCCTCGACGTAGTATCTGTAAAGCGGCTCTTCCTGTTCATCATCTAGGTCGTCATTGTCAGAAGACTCATTGCAGTCTTTATCTGCCACCTTGATAATATTAAAATCCTTCAGCTCATCTGTAGGATTGTCCTCTGGCTCCACCTTGATGATAATCCTCTTCCTCTCAGAGGCTCGACTTCCTTCTTCACCTGATGTCTCAGAGGCAACCACGCTGCTTTTTCTGCTTGTGATGTTTGACACGGGAGATGATGAATTGTCCGCAGCGTGATTCGAGTCCCCCTTGTATTTTTCTGTTTGTGTGGAGATCATTTTAGCAGTAGAGTTCTTTTCACTAAAGTCTATTTTCTCAGCACTGTAGTACCTGGCACTTTGGTAGGAATGCCTGTTAGTGCACGTTAACACGTGCTCATCCAGTAGCTTTTCACAGCTAAAACTAAACCCACAGCTGTCGCAGGTGAAGCTCCTTCCAAACCGGCGTGAGTGTGACACGCGCTCTTTCGTGTGAGAGAATTTGGACGTGGTGCTTTTTTTGCAGACATCAAACAGTTGCTCGGGGAAGCTGTTGAGCTGCAAAGTTTCTTCCTCAGGCTCTTTGTTATGGGATGTATTTACCGTTGAACTTGGCGGCTCCATGCCCCACCTGTTTGCTTCGCTGCCATTTCTAGCAAGTGCGTCTTCATACATTCTCACACCAAATATCATTTTACTAGTCTGGGTGCTAGAAGCAGGAGATGAACATTTTAAACTAGATGAGTCTGTATCCTGTATATCTTCTAGACACTCAGGTACGTTATACAGCTGTAAATAGTTCATGGCCACTTTGAATTGCTCAAAATTGGCAGGGGCTGTCATAATTTTTCCTAAATACATGAACTGTAAAATAAGATCAAAACATTCAGCGCTAATCTTCATGTTGCTTAGATTCAGCTGGGCTGTAGTGTTTTGATGGTTCATAAAAAACATCCTAAAATAGGCGCTGCAGGCAGCAAGGACTGCTTTATGTGCTTGAAAATAAATATCATCGATAGCGATGCAGCAGTCGCACAGAAAGCCCCACTCTCTTTGCTTGTTTAGCTGCTGAAGGACATAGTTGCTATGGCTGGTTTTTGCCATCTTGTACTTCGATTACAGCCCTGCATAAAGAAAAAGGTATCTGTTAAATCATGAGCACAAAACCCAAAGCCTACTTAAATGTAGGGAGGAACTGCCATCTCTTTTCTCTCTAGGTCTTCCTATTCTGCCAGTCTGCGGTACAGCTTCCTGTCTGGAGATCTCTGCTGGTAACTACTTATGAATATTGAAACAGTGAAAACATCCACAATTCCATGTGCTCACCACTAGACTTACAAGACTAGTAAACTGATAAACATAACCAGCACACATGTCAATCAGAGATGCTAGAATATAAATTAGCACATGTATCTCAAAGTCCTACAGCCAAGGTTTTCAGATATGAATTCTGAATGCAGAACTTCAAAAACTTCACAGGGTAGACTTCTGTACAATGGCCCCAGGTCAACATCTATACAAGGTAAGCTGGCTGTCAGAAACCACTCTTCAGTCTCAACTTGCCTTTTTACCTGTCAGTCCAACGGGCACATGATGCAACGCACACTGGAAACCAGGCCAGGCTCAAACTGGTCTTTCCCTCCCCATTAAAGGAAATAAAGAGACAACAGAGCACCCACACAAAGCTACTCCACACATTTTGCTCTTTGTGGCAGCTGAGGGACCATCTCAACCTTCTCTGCAAGGGGTCCTGCAAACCAGGAACTGCAAACTCAAACGCCTTCTCAGAAGCAGAGGGCAGCCCGGCTGTGGTGGCACGTCCCACGTTCGAGCCTGCTGCAGATGGTGACCAGGCGAGCTGCGTGACAGCCACAGGGACTGCAGAGGCAGGAAGTGGTGCACGCCGTGCCTCCAACTGCTCTCAAAACCACTCGTTCAGAGCACTGAAATGTAACCAAAACACGTAGATGGGAAACCGGACAAAGAAAAACTCAGCAATGGAGAACTGAGAGAGCCAGCAAGCCAGAGGTGGAGCCACGGTGAAATGAAGCCTCGGAAAAGACTGGAGAGAAAGGTCTGCCATGCTGAGGGGTGCTCTATGTGAAAGGACTAACTCGTCCTCAAGAGAAAAGAGAAAGAAAACATCATGGTTTATGTTAACAAAAATTATCCAGAAGAAATGCAGTGCATACAGGAGGTGTGTGTTTGATTAAAGACAAACTTCACCAAGTGTGGCCAACACCAAGTCACGACTCACTTTGGAAAACCTTTACTGATACACATAATCTGTTCTAACTGCACAGGCTGAGGGGGTGAGGAACCAGAAGAGGGTATAGAGAACACCCTAATTGAAATGAAAATCATAAAGCAGTAATGAGGATTCTTAACATTTTGAAAGGTTATTGCAAACAATGCAAATAACTGTAAGAGGTTTGTACAAATAAAGTACAGGCTAGCAAATAATATACACTAAAGGGCATTTTATGACTCCATGAAATGCATGGATTGATTTGCAACCACTCTTTCAAATGTCCAAAATTTAAACACAATACACACACAAATGCTCCATTTTTCTTCTTATTTTCCTAACAGCTTACATCTCCTAGGGGGAAAAATGGGTAGAGAAATTAAATTCCACAATTAGTGTTGAATTCGCAAGTCATAGGCGTTGCCTGGCTTGTTAAGCAGCAAACCTAGCATTAAGTCCCCGTTCTTCATTCCACAAAGGACTGCCACAGTGGAAAAGCTCCCAAGCTCTCAAGAAAAGAACATGCTCACCCCACCCAGCAATATTCCCTACTGCCAACTCACACAGCAGTTCCTATGGATCACCAACAGCACCAGATTTTGTCTGGCAACAGGAACCTTGAGATTTGGGTTGAACTACACTGATGATGAGCATCTGAACAGCAGTTGCTCCTCTCCTCTCAACCCAACCCTCCACACCCAGAACTCCAGGCTAGCACCCTGCCATAATAATTCTCAGATTGGTTTGGCCCAGTGATGTCCACTGCAGAAATGCAACTCATTGCATGGAATTCATCTCTCTATTTACTAACTTGCAAGGCACTGGCTTTGAAAGTAGAGAACCTCTGAAACAACTCCACATCTTTTCACAGAAACTGATTATTGTCTGTGTCACTGGGTGATTTCAGATGTTTCTGTGAAAAACAGCAAAGCTCTTGACATCAAGTAATAATGAAAGTGCACTTCATATTCTTCCAAGTGGTAACGTGTTTTGGATTTGAGGCAATTCATTAGGTGCTTAAATGTAACTCAATCTATTGTATTAAGAATGGCAGCTGCATAATGATAAAGAATTAACTTCAACTTCCACATTCTAAGAGTGAAAACCAACGAGAAAATGAGATGATGCCATCTAAGGCACCACTGGTCTCTTGGTATGAGCTGCCAACATGACAAGAAAAGGCTCAGGACAGCTCATGTTAACTTCCCCATCCTCATAAAGTGGCAAGTTATAAATGTTTTATTTAACTGAGTTTTTTTTACACTAGATATATACTCCATTGTATCCTCCTACAGAAAAACAGCAATACAAGCAGCAAGCCTGCACAAAACAGGTGGTCACAAACTATCTGCAGGCACCTGCAGATGGGGTCATTTACAGATGGTGGGAACAATGAGTGACAGCACACAAACTCGTCTTTTTCAAGTCTTCTTCTTTGAAAATGGTAAAAGATATTTCTCCTTGTGACAGATGAACTCCTGCAAAGCTTTCAGCGCGTGGATCCTGACACGCAACAAGGACCTACTGGCAATGCCACCACTCAGGGAAAAAAGGGTGGAGCATGAGGCTGCTTGAGTAGGGTGGCAAGGTTTTGGATTTGACACGTCCTTGGTCTCTACCACAGTAGTACTACATGTTGGTATTAAAACAGAGTGTATAAGGTTATTCATGTTAATGAAAGCCTTGGCATCCTCCCTCCAGATGCTGAATTAACCTGCTGGATGTAACTTCCCACCATGAGAGCGTGTCAGGCTATTTCAAACTTTGACACATTTCAACCAGCAATGGCAAAACTTTCTTCTGAAACCTTGGACTGATTACTTTCTTAACCTCCTCCACAGAAAAGCTCAGCCAAAACGGTTCCAAAAATGAGGCTAAGAAAAAGCTTTCATGTATGCAGATTACTATTTTTTCATATAAAAATTAAAAGTTTCTCTTCCAAAATCTTTGAGGAGACACATGTGGGAGAAAGCCTTATGTCTTAGATATGTTGTCACAATATAAAAATCTGCCTGAATTTGGCCAAGCTATATGCTCCAGGGGGAGAAGATACAAATTATCAGTTTATTCACACTTAAGACTTTTGTTAGTTATTAAAACTTCAGATTACAGCCTTGCTGAGAACATTTCATCCTCTTGCAGCTGCTTAGTACACAGTGGTCTGCCTGAGCCATCCACAGTGAAATCCCCTTTTGCAAAGAATTCTGCCACAGTTTTAAACTACAAAAGGGTTGATTCAGATAGAGGGAAGAATTTTTTTATTATGAGGGTGTTGAGACACTGGCAGAGGTTGCCCAGAGAGGTGGTGGATGCCCCCATCCCTGGAAACATTCAAGGCCAGGCTGGATTGGGCTCTGAGCAGCCTGACTTTGTTGATATCCCTGCTCTTTGCAGGGGGGTTGGACTAGATGGCATTTAAAGATCCTTTCCAACCCAAACCATTCCATGATTCTATGTGCCACCTCCACAATGTCACAGCTGACAGCAAAGCCTCCTGGAGACTGCTCCACAGCATGAGTCGCCACGGGGGTCTCGGCTTCCCCTGTGGTAGCTGATGGAGAAAATGCCCAGTTCTGGCTGAGGGAGAGCCAGAGCCAAGAGGAGATGGAGGGAAAACACAGAGAGACAGGGAAATGTAAAAAGGATGTGATAGAAACCCTCTGGAAATCTGAAGAGAAGAAAAGGGCTGGCTGGGAGCACAGTGCTGAACCAAGAGAAGGGCACTGGGATTAGGAAGCAGCAGTGGGAATTAAAAATGGGTGCAATGAGGGTCTAAACGGTGGAGGGAAGAAGCCATTTGGACAAGGGGCTGGGAAGAGCCAGGCTGCAGGGCCTAGGGCAGAAGGGGTAAAAAACACAGACAAGCTCTTTCTGGGGGATGGGTGGAAAACAATTACAGCATTCACGCCTTCAGAGCAGGAACTGCACCCCAAATTCCCAATCCTGCCATCCCTTTGCTATCAACAAGCATGACAGGCTTGCTGACAAACTCCTTCCCAACAAGAGCAAGCTCTCAGAAAATGATAATTTGTCATTATTTTGTTACTTTAATTGCTAAAATGGCAGCAATCTGCATTTATCACTCATGTGGGTGGATCAGTACTGCAAACTATTTTTGAAGGTTGCTGTAGAAAAAAGAGCAGGTATTAGAATGAAAACATTTTTTTTACAGAAAATTCAAGGTATATACATATATTATGTATATATCATTGTATATTTTTCCACTCCTCTTACCAAAATTTCTCTTACTCAGCACATCCTCTGGATCTGAGTAGTACAGGATAAGATCCCTGCTCATGTGGCCAAGCATTTGGAGGATGTGAAGTGAATGAGAGGTGGAGGACAAGAAGGAGGGTCTCACAGCAATGAACACTGCTTGGAGAACATCATCCCATTGCTGTCAATGCCAAGACAAGTAACTTCAACCTTTCTGGATTGGTTTTTTTCAGTAAGCCTGGCTTGCATTTTTTGGATGTCAAATTTATTCACACAGGTAAACATCACTGGTGGCAACTGAGGCCAGTGGGAGCTATCCTCTGTATGTATTAAAAACAGAGTATCTTGGAAAATTAAAGCTCCGTGGAGGTGAGTTTGTCATTCCAAAGCTCTTAATTGTTTCTGATCCTCTTTTTCAAAGAGAGAAGCACCAGCCACTTACCCAGTGGACTAGCACACTGTGAAGCATCCAAATCCTGAAGGCACCAACCTCACAAGTCCACAAAGAACCCAAGTCACTCCAGCAGTGACTGATTTGTGTGGTAAAGGCACCACAGGTGACATTTTAAGTAATACTAAATGATGCAGAGGTGTTCTGGAAAAATGTGCTAGAAAAGCATCTGATATGAAAATGAAAAGTTAAACTATTTGACTTGGCTATTTTCACTCTGATTTTCAAACTCCAAGTCTCCATATGCATTTTATTCTCCTAGTAAATATTTACTTTTACACAGCCATGCTTTGATTCAAGCTGCTTGTCTGCCACCAGACTTTTCTTTTGAGGTACCACTTAGATACTATTAAGATGTGACCATGAACAAGGTTAGGCTGTACTACTACACTAACTAATGATGTTGTTTTTAAGTCTGCTAACAAGAAAAACCAGGTATTTACTACAGCTCCGTGCCTTCATTTCCTCACACTCAAAGTTTTCTGAGATGTTTTAAAACAAAAGAAATAAAAAAAGTCCTCAAGCAAAGAAGTAGTGAAGTACTTTTACTAACTTCTCTGTCTTTAAAACAAACATACCACAAGGTTCAGAATTCAGGAGCCTTTCGGCTCCTAAAATTAGTAGGTGGTTTTCAAAACCCAGCATTTCCACTGCTGAGCAGGCAAAAACATAGCGCTTACATGCTTAGTTACTGGCTGCTTTTCTTTGGAAACCAAGAACAGGCTGGACAAAAGTGTAATAAATGAGTGGAGAATTTGGTGCTAATAGAAAATGAGACCGGAAAACCTCAAGCAAACAACGCCCAGTTATCCAAAGAACAAGAGCACGAGGATCAGAAAGCAAATCCCCCATCACCATCTGTCTCCAAACCCCACCCTGGTGTGGGTTCCCAAGAACTCTTCCCCCTAATTTTGCCATTGTGGGTCAGATCTACTAAAAAGCCTGGATTCCTAAATGACAGCATAGACATGCTGCAGAAAATCCTACAGAACATGTATGAATTCTTCACACAATGGCCAAGAAGTTTATGTGTTTGGCTACTGCACTGACCGCAGAGCTGTTGACAGGCTACAACTTTTACCTAGATATACTCAATAGGAAGCCACAGATTGCTCTGGGTGCCTCAGTTTACACAAACACTGAAAAAGCAGCAAAGACCTTGGTGACAATTGTCCACCTCAACAGCAAGTATTGGATCAGTCTGCATTGCAAGCATAGCCTTGATCATAAATTAAAACAGCTATGGGAATTCCATGTACTGCCAGGGAAAATGTAATTAAGCTCCATTTTTCAGGCTATGAAGGACTAAAGGTGTAATTTATCCTCCTCTCACAGCCCTTCCAATCACCTGCCTTTCAGGAATGCCAGTTGGGAAGATGATTCCAATGATGCAGATATTCATCTTCAGACACATCCCGATGGCTGAATCAACTCATTTTAAACAGACTCCTGGACAATGCACAGGAACAAGTTTCATGGCACTTGGGCTAGATTTGAACCAGGGGAAGGGAAGATGCTCCAAAGCCTCCAGTATGAGCTGTCAGAGCTCCTGGATGCTCTGTTCTCCACTGCTCAGCCAGCAGTTCTCTGCTGATTCAGCATCCGAGCCCACAAATGAGAAACAGACGTCAAATTTTAGCAAGTTATGCTTCTCAACTGCTAACTGAAAATTAGTTAAGATATATTACGTGGTCTTAGGTCAAGAACACTCTTTGAAAGACAAGGAATACAGCTTGACAGGAAAAAAAAATAAGAAAACTGAGTTTGTGCTAAAGCCCCATCTCAACTTCAAAAAACTTTAGATGAGATCTAGAGAGTAGAAGTCCTAGAGAGACTTTATACAGTTCTTTAAAGTAACTTGCTAGCCACAAAGGTTGGCTCTAGAAAGTCACAGTTATCTTTTATCTGGCATCTTTACAGTTGTCAGGCAACACGGTAATGATATGTTTAAAAGAAACAATTAGTGGGGAAAAAAAACTATGACACCCAATTTATTTTACAGCAGAAAGATGAGCTTTTTCATCTCAGCTCTCTGAGTTACACCACCTTTCAACTTCTGGAGGCATCTTGGTGGTTAAATTACATCTTGAGACCCTTAGATGAAGTCACAGGTGCCTGCCAGAAAGGATCCTTGGCTAAATACAGGTTGCACTTTGGTGTAACAAGTTGCTGGATGCACATGCATGAAGCACAGTAACTTGTGACACACAGATCAAACTATGGGTTTTCTTGACTCTTCTTGGTCTTACATGTTTTGCATTTTACTTTCAGCATACTAAAAATAATTATAAATGTACTAAGGTCTCCATCCAATTAAATGGGTCTAATACGGGGGAGAAAATGCAACAGCCAGTGAATTCTGAAGTTCTGCAGTAACTTACCAGACCAACTTGAGGATATAAACGGTCCTCATGCAAATTATGTCAGCTGTTGTGCCCACACACTGTGTCCGCAGCAGAACTCTTGGGTGAGGGTGTTTACCATTCCCAAGCAAAGGCAGGGCTGAATAACCCAACTGCTGGAGAGCCACTGCCCAAACTGAAAAATGAATACATGGCTTCTCACTCTACATGTGTGTAAGGTCCAGAACAACTCTAGTAAGAGGCCCAGCTGTAACAACTAAGAGAAGGGACACCGGGCTTTTATCAGGAAACTTTCACTATCTCAGTTCTGAGCAGCTATTCTATTTCTATCCAGCAGGTAAATAGCTATTGCGGCTTTTCTATCCTGGATTTTCAGAGCTTTCCAGTGTCAGCAAGAACAGAAATCTGTGAAAGAAACAGCCGCTCACATTCTAGTAAGAAAGCATCTAAAAACCCAAATCCCTGGTTGGCATGAGCACTCTCAATGTAATCACTGCTAATTCCTGTGCCAGCGACAACAGTGGTTGAGTCTGATGAAGGGAAAGACTTGTGCAAGCAGAGCTGAAGCATCTGTTAAGTCTGTGATCTTATTCCACACAAAACTTTCTGGCTACTAGGAAGAAGTGGCTTCTATTACTTCTCTGAGCTTCCCACGCAGCACCAACCCACATCTTCATTACCTGCATCCACCCCCCAACAGTGGGTGCCTGCTGGTTCCCTGCAACCTCAAACATCAGCAGAGTGCAACTAATACTACTTGTTGCCCCTCAGGTTTTCTGGCCAGTCATCCAAAAATCTCTCCACAATCTTGTCAACTCGTTGTGCTGCTGCGGCTGCCGAGGAAAATCTCTGCAACCGCTCGCGTTTGGCCGGTTTTCCCCACGGCCATATGGTCCCAACGCCTCTCCCCCGCTCGCCATGAAAGCTTAACTTGTAATTCGGCATAAACGAGAAGCCCGCATCCCCCTGCTCACGGCTGCTCTGTGGGTTTTTCCAAGAGCTGTAATGAGGAATGTTAAACAAACACCTTTAATTAAAGGAATGTTTGTTTAGTGTAATTAAATGCCTAAGGAACACCGCACTGTTGCAACCCCGGATAGTTTTGCAGTGCGTGCTGTACCTTGCGATACTCAAGTGAGAGGGAAATAATGCAAGCAAATGACAACCTAGCAGTAAACACCCAAATATTAAGCAGCATCCAAGCCATGCTACCCGTTTACCAACGCCTACGTGTCAAGGGGAACCGGCACTCCTGTATCAGCTGAAACAGGGTAAACTTGAGAAACTGAGTTGCAAAAAAATCCTGGAAAATAGAGAGGAATAAAACCCAGCCTCAAACTCACAGCGTTTTCAGTCCCATTTCCTCTACTCTCTTCAACTACCTCTCTATCCGAGCAGAAAAGAGGAGTCCTTTGAAGACCGAGACTTTCGACACCGCTCCCAGAGCGGCACAGGGCTTGTTTTTTATGTGACAAAAGTATTCCCCTTCCTTTCCAGTCGCCTCCACGGCGATCCAGCGCACTGGCAGCCCCGAGTGAAACCCAAGTCTCCCGCCTGGCAGGGTGGAGCATTCCCTCCGGGCTGCAGCTCCGCTCCGGTTTTCGCTAAACTACCGCAACTCACTCAAAGTTTTAGGGCGTTTATTTTGAGAAGACAAAAGGAAGAGAAGCGGCGGGACCCACCGCGGGGGCCGGGGCCAGGCGCGATAGCGGCACTCGAGATGTTTACCGCGACTTCGAGCCCCGGAGCCACGCGGGCGGCGCGGTGCCCTTCCCTTCCCCGCCTCTCGCCCCTGCACCTCCCTAGGCCGCTTCTCGCTCCCCGGCGCGGCATCCCCCGACCCCCGCCCCGCAGGTGGAGCGCGCACACCGCGACCCCCGGAGAGAAGGAGGGAGGGCAGGAGGGA
>NC_031774.1:54974077-54991722 GCF_001522545.3 Parus major
CGAGCGCCCACCGGGACCCCGCGGCCGGGCTGTCCCGCCTCGCTGCTCTCTCCCGGCCCCCGCAGTCCGCCCCTTCCCCGCGCACCCGGGCTCGCCGCAGGGAACGGGGAGTCTCTGCTTTCCGCCCGAACCAGCCGTGGCCGGTGCTAACAGGGAGGCTCCGGTCACCCGTGTGGGTGTCCGGCGATGGAGTGCCCCACGGCCCCCGCGTGGGACGCTTCAACTGCGAGAAAACCACTGCAAGCTGCGTGAGAAAGTGTTTCCTTCTCTCTGCAATTTCACACGTTAATACCTCCGCCCTCCCTCCTGGAGCTCCGCCGTGATGCAGGAGCACAGGGCTGGCAGCCACCGCCACGCTCTGTCACAGATCCCGAGGACAGCGCTTTTTTTCATCCTTCCAGGAGCTGTCCCAGACCTTCTTCCCACCAGTGTCTGGACCTCTCCTGTCTGACAACATCCAGCTTCTCCGGAACTATCCCATGTGAGTAAGTGGGATTTCCGGCCCCCCTGCTATCTGCCGCAGATCTGAGAGAAAACATAAGCCAGGTCAGGCTTTCCTCCAGGTCTTGCCACTTGACTTTTCCACCCCTAAAGTGGCATTTGTCATTCAGCACAAGCATTGTAAGAGTTTAATCCGCACAGCTCCATCATTCAATTTCTGGAGATACCATTGTTTTTGTGTTGCTGCCACTGAGATCCCTCTAAGTATATGACAAGCCAAAAGGGCAAACTTAATCATAGCAAAACTAAGAGATTTATTTTCAAATTTGAAAATGGCAAAAGTAATAAAAAAGGCAACAAAATACAATGCCACAATGTTAAAATGTCCAGGTATCCATCCCTGGCATGGATTCAGTGACACCAGAGGTTTTCCTGAAGCATCCCTCCTCCGCGTAAGCAAACAGGACAAATCCAATTAACACAATCCTAGTTTCCAAATGGAAGATCAGCTCTTCCTTCTGAGTCTCTCTGGGGATTTTCCAACTACTACAGAATAAAAGCGGAGCTTTCAAAATATGTCTTTCAAAATGTATGTAAAAAATCCCCATTTCCCCTCTCACTGCTTCAGCCTTGCCCCAGGGGCGTGTAGCAGTGTCAAAGGAGAAAAAAAAACGTGTGGCTGTTAAGACACCAGCTCCCACAGAAGCTGGAGGGACCCCCACATTACAGCTACTTTGTAGGTTTTCCTGTTTTATAGGAAGTTAAATAAACGGCCTCCATAAGCCAACAGAGTCGTGGTTTTCAAATCGCACTGAAAAGTTGCTGCTCTTACGGTTCAAGAGTCTTTTTCTTCCCTTCTCTTTACACACCTCAGGGCAGCACAAGCCGAGAGCGCCCATGAGGGGCTTGTGCAGCCTCTTGCTCTGTCCCATGTGTGTCACAGCAGGAGCTTCTGCCACCTCTGGTAAGGTGGGGCACAAGGCAGTCGCCCTTTCTCACCACCCCCGTTCCCTTACTGCCCTCCCACCACACTTTCCTTTCCCACTTACTTTTTTCAAATTATTCTTTTCTGGCCACAGAGGAGGAGGGAGCAGAAACACCCATGGAGTGAGTTGTGATTATGTCCTGATGTCTTTCTGTCCCACCAGCATAGGCTGTGTCACTTTGTATTAGCTGAGGTCAGTGATATCATCGCCTGTGTTTTACAGCAAAACACCAAATTTCATTCCCCACCACTGCTTTCATCAGTTTGGCTCTGGTTTCTCTGAAGCTCTTCAAAGTCCTCTTTGGACCAGAGTCAACCTAAATAACATGTAAATAATTAATCATTTAAATAAATAACATGCCATCTGCAAATAGCGACTTGCTCTGTACGTAGGTTAATAAATATGTTAAATAACCCAAAACAGAGCACAAAACCTTGAGCCACCTACTGCCAACCCTCTTTGGGGAAGAAAAGTGGCTAGTGATATTTATAGGAGCAGCAGGATTATAGCTCCATGATCTCTCAATTCTGCTGCTGTGCAGACACAAGAGGGAAAGATGGTCCCTGAGTCCTGTGATCTTTATATTTAAAACTGAAGAAATAGAACATAAGGCAATGGAAAAGATAAAGCTGTGCTGGTCAGTGGCTTAAGCAGGAAATACATGGATGAAAGTGCTTTGGAAACTATGCTCTGTCATCTCTCAGCCCATCTTCATCATCCACCCAGGCTCAGGCTGCCTGGAAACAGCCCCATAAGCTGATGTATTCTGGTGACCAGGGGCATTATTTGCCTTAAATATTAAAGAGTTGCAGTTATGGGGATGCAATAAGAAAATGGACTACAAACTATCAAATGCCGAGAGGAAACCAAGAGGGATGATCCGAGGCACTGAGCGTCTCCTGCAGAGGCCCTGAGTCAGCAGGGATGCCATGGAGGAGGTGGGTGTGATAGATCTTGGAAACTGCACCAAAATCATGAAAAAGCGCACAAACGGCGATTTTTCACTGCATTTTCCAGCTGGAAAAACAAGGTGTGAACTTGAAATTAACCTGGTGGCAGCAGGACTGTTTTTACAGTTTCAGGATGCAGTTTGGTAGCATTAATCGGAGAGGCAGCTCAGAGGTTGTACCGAGTGCCGGAGCGGAGGGGTGGCGCTCAGGGGGACCCTCGGGAGGGGCTGCTGGTGGCCGGGCAACCGCGGTGAGGGTGGGAGCGCCGCCCGTGCCTCCTCCTCTGCCTGGCTCCTCTCTCAGCCGCCACAGCTGCTCTCGCCTAAAATAACCCCTGGTTTAACATCAGCGAGCGACTGGAGGAGGCCTGACAGAGAAATGGTGCGTCCTCAGGATTCGTGGTGGTTAAAGCAGCACAGAGGCCGCAGACATTGGTGAGGAAGCCAGATCGTATCTTCTCATCCATTCTCACTAGCGGCCAGACCGGGGAAACATCTTTTATTTTTTTTTTTAATTATTATTATTTTTTTTTCTGTAAAACAAGGATCTCAAACCAACAAACACCCCCCCACCCACTTCATGCCGAGAGCAGACGACACTCCGCCACCGGGTGATAAGAAGCCAAGGCCCCCAGCCCAGGGTGATGCCTTTGGAACGGGCAAAACGCGCACCCTCCCAAAAAAATCCCCCGCGGGGGGTGCACAGGCTCTTTCCCTCCCTCGCACGGGAGCTGCGGGCGAGCAGCGCGGGCAGTGCCGCCCGCGGGGGCCGCGCTGAGGGCCGCGCCGAGGGCCGCGCTCGCCGTTCCCGGGAGAAGCCCATCCCCGGCCGGCCCGGCGGGGACCAGCCCGCCCGGCAGGAAGCGCGGGGGGGCAGCGCCCACCCCATCCGCCGGGCAGGCAGCGGGGGCGGGCGGTGGCGGCGCTTCCGCGCGGGTAAGCGGCTGCGCGGGGAGCGCGGGGAGCGGGGCCGGCGCTGAGGGAGGGAGTGAGGGAGGGAGTGAGGGAGGGAGGGTGCTGGTCCCGCGCCACGGGGAGGCTGCGCTCGCCGCCTCCCGCTGCGGGTCGTGCCTCCCCCCCAACAATATTCTGCCCAGACAATAGCAAATATCGGCGTTTATTTGCGCAGGGGCCGCTGGCGGGGCGGGGCGAGGGCGGCTCAGCCCGCACAATGGGGGCTTTGTTGGGCGCACAGGGCTCCTCTGTGCCGGAGCCGCCGGGCTCAACCCCGCTCCCCCGTGCCCCCGCTGCGGCTCCGGGGCAGGAGAAAGCACCGTCAGATCAGAGGGAAAACGCGAGCCAGGTTTAAAGTTAGTGCTGACACCCCACGGAGCTTAGTTAATCAGCGGGAGAAGCATCTCTGAGTGTAGCTGGCAGATGGAAAAGTCCCCGAGAGGTTTTGAGCTCGTTGGTCGTGGGTTTGAGCACCAGCGGTGGTATCGGAAGGAGAAACTGTTACATTGGGGTGCAGGGACCATCTGGAGGAGGGGAAGAGATTCCATGCCAGGCGTCCATCTCGTTTTGGTGCTGAGAAGTCAACATTTGAGCCTTTGGGAGCTCTCTGATTTCTTAATGAGATGAACATCTTGTTCCCTTGCTCCCAGGCACACCATGGATACCACCGGCCACAGCGTCCTCCTCCTCCAGCAGCTGAACATGCAGCGGGAGTTTGGCTTTCTGTGTGACTGCACAGTTGCCATTGGAGATGTTTACTTCAAAGCCCACAGAGCGGTGCTCGCTGCTTTTTCAAACTATTTTAAGATGATATTTATTCATCAGACGAGGTAAGAACACACAGCTCTCTTCCTATCCTTTTACCACTCTCAGCATTCTGCTTTTTCTTGGTTCTAAAGGTATAAAAGTCTAAAAGAGTATAAATGGGGATGTTAGGTGACCTGAGATTATTTTCCTAACCCAGCATAGGCCTTTTCTCTCTAAACAATCCCAGTCCAGAACACATTGCCCTTTTAAACCACTTTCTCAGTCAGCATGTGGCAACATCAGACCCTGCATTTTGGAGATGAGACATTTGCGTGACCAGATAAACAAAGCATGTAAGAACCACCATCTTACTGCAGTAAGAACCATGCAGACTTGGAATTCAGGGATATCCTGGTACCTCCTTGCCCATGTGCAATATGTCCAGTACTTTGCTTTAGGTTGTAGTCAAGCTTGCTGGGTGAGACTGTCCTTTCTGGCCGGATCCACAGGCTTGAAACAATCCAGAAGTTGTGGCCTTATCGCAGTTCTGTGCTTCAGACTCTTGGAGATAAGAGCCGAGACTGAGATCATCAATTCATTTCAAGCTGTTGTTCACATGCTTCACCTGGCCAGGTCAGGAGTGGTTCTGCAGGTATAACAACAGCAGTGCCAAGGTCTGGCCTCTGACCTGGCGCTGGCTGCTTGTAATATATTAAACCCTTCTTCATTCCCCTTCATTTCTGAGGATCGTGGCCTCCAGCATCTCTGCGAGATAATCTTTAGGATCAGCTGCATCGCCCCTTGTCTGGAAGTGAGATAACTGCCCTTCCCTGTGGATGTTGTTTGCTGACACTTAAGTGCAATACTCATAAAGATTACATAGTACTGGCAGCTGAACTCACTACTCAGATAAATGGAATGGCACACACTGGTGATGCACAGCTTGCATGGCATCGCTGCGGTGCCTGCAGCTGCAGCTGGCTCTGCATGGGAGGAACGGGGTGGCCAGGGCTGGTCACCTGCACCAGCCTTAGCTGCAGTTGTGCACATGGTCTTCAGAATCACAGGGATAAACGCAGACTCGGGCACTTGGCTTTGCAAACAGAGTTCCTGCACTTCTGCAGGGCTTGGCAGGGAGTGCTGCTTGTAAAAGCACTCTCACAGCAAATGGGCAGGTAATGGATCGGGATTTGGATCCCTGTATGTACTTAATCATCTGTTTTGTTTCAGCGAGTGCATAAAAATTCAGCCTACAGACATCCAGCCTGACATATTTAGTTACTTGTTACACATCATGTACACTGGGAAAGGGCCAAAGCAGACTGTCAGCCAGAGCCGACTGGAGGAGGGCATCCGCTTTCTGCACGCAGACCACCTCTCCCACATCGCCATCGAGATGAACCAGGCCTTCTCCCCAGAGCCTGTCCAGTCCTCCAACCTGTACGGGATCCAGATCTCTACAGCACACAAGCTGGCGAAGGAGCGCCTGGGAGCGAAGGAAAGCCTGCCCAAGGCGGGCAGCAGGTCCGCGGCCCAGGGCGATCACCCCCAGCTGCAGCTGTCCCTGGCCATCGGCCTGGACGACGGCCCCCTGGAGCAGCAGGTCGCTCGCCCCTCGGCCCAGCCCGCGGCTCTCGCCAAGCCGGCAGAGGAGCGCCCGAAGCTCTCGGTTTCCATAAAGCAGGAGAGATGTGACTCGGAGCCCGTGGTGTCCCAGAGCTGCACCCCTCCTTCTCCAGAGGTAGCGAGCCCCGTCTTTGCCAAGGGCAGCCTCAAGGTGCATTTGTGCCACTACTGCGGGGAGCGCTTCGACTCGCGGGAGGGGCTGCGGCAGCACCTGCACGGCCACGTCTCGGGCTCGCTGCCCTTCGGCGTCCCGGCCTCCATCCTGGAGAGCAGCGACCTGGGGGAGGTGCAGCCTCTGGCTGAGGACAGGGAGCCTGGGGATGGCCATCGCCTCGGGGCCTTCCTCCTCAAGGAGGACGAGCATCAGCTGGAGCATCCGAGTTGCAGCGACCTGGAGCCTCTGCAGATTGGGCAGCTCTCCCTCATCTCCAAGGACCACGAACCGGTGGAGTTGAACTGTAACTTTTCTTTCTCAAGAAAGAGAAAGATCAGCTGCACCGTCTGCGGCCGCACGTTTTTCCGGAAGAGCCAGCTGCTGGAGCACATGTACACGCACAGAGGGAAGCAGCACAAGTACAGCCGCTGCCAGCGGCTGGAGAGCCCCGCCACCCCCAGGTTTCACCCTTACTGTGACAGCGAGAGTGTGGGCAAGAGCTCCAGCTTGTCCCAAGGCCACTTAGATGAATGTATACTGGAGCCAGATCTCATCCAAGAAGGCGTTGATACGATCCTGGTAGAGTAATTCTCCCCCTTCAGATGCTGAAACTGCATGTTTTGGCACTCTCCACCTAGGGAGTGGCTGTTCTGTGCAGCTGATGTTCTTGAACCATCATTCCCCTCACCACTGAGATAACTGTGAAGGACTGTGTACTTCGATTTATGTACTTGCTTTTTTTACTTCTCTAACTTTTAAACCTGAGCTAATTCCCATCTAAGTCCTTCTTGGAAGCCTCTGTGTATCTCAGTTATGTTTTTCCTGAATGTGAACTTGCTCCTACTCTGCTTTACTGGAGTAAAGGCTGTATTGCTGGGTGTGAGGTTTAAACATTGTCTAGTACTTTGTGTGGTGCCTAGGACTCTTTGTATTCCATAGAATTGCTCCTCTGAAACCAGATGGATGGAAGTGTAGAGGGAAATACGTATTGTGTTTCCCAAACAGTTTGTTTTTAATGAAAATAAATATCTCAAGGAGATGAATCCTGAAGTTCATGTTGTTCATGTAACTGCAGTTAATAAATCTCTGCATAAATATTTGCAGGAGCCATAAGGCTGCTCTTTTCAAGGGAATTGGCAGTGTTGATGTAGGGGTGGCAACCTTCATTTTGACAAGCCCTGGAGTCCTCATCTGTCTTCTAAATTTACTTTTAAACTCTAGGGATTTGCATGTGTTTTTCCTCCTTCCCACTCCTCCCTCGTTCACTGCTACTGCATAACCAAGGACATATTTTGATGCCCCTCTAGGACTGTGTTCCATTATTGGACTGTCTTCTCTGCAGGGAGGAAGGAAAGCTGCAAAGGAGTGTCCTCTCTTCTTTGAGAGGAGACATACCCTAGCTTAAGTCTTTACAGGACTAAATGCCACACACGTATTTTCTGCGCGAAAATTATTTCTGACTTTATAAACAGCTTGGAGTAAACACATTATTAAATATTACAATCTGTATATTTGCTCAGAGCAAATACGCAGAGTGTTATTTTTTTCTCTTGTTTGCAGATCCACTGTGAAATGGTAACATGCAAGTTTTTTGCCTTTCATATAATCATAGAATGGTTTGGGCTGGAAGGGACATTAAAAGGTGATCTAGTTGCAGCCCCCCTACCATGGACAGGGACGCCTTCCACTAGAGCAGGTTGCTCAAAGCCCCATCCAGCTTTTCATTTATCATTACCTGTTATCCAAAGGGTAATACCCAAGGAAGGGTCAAAATTATACATATGCCTCTTGAATTCATAGTTCATCCCTCTCTAGTTTTTCAACTGAAATATTCCAGGCTTCCCACCAGATGGGCTGCAGCCCTCCCCTCAGAGATGCTGTTAATCAGAAGGCTCCGAGGAGGCACACAAGGTTCTTAGAGAGCAGAGGTCTCTTCCACAGAGCAGAGCAAAAGCCTCCTGAGCTGCTCTCCTAATCTCATTACCCAGTTTTTGAGAAACTGGAGGCTTCCTGCCCGTCCTGGTGGAGCTGAATCATTGCCTTTGGAAACGGGGAGCCTGAACAATGGTGAGAACAGTTTGCTGTCAGAACGCCTGCTCCAGAGCTCTTTGTAGTCAGGACTCTTGAGCTGTCTTTGATATTGTCCTGGAGCAAGAGCTGCAATTAAATCACTGCCAAATTAAAAGACCATCTGAGGTCTTTGTAAGGGCGGTTGCCTTCTCCTGGGCAGGGAGCTGCACACTCCAGGGAGATGGATTGGCCACTGAGAGCCAAACACTTGAAAATGTGGTTCGAGACAAAGGGGCAAAACAACCAGTCCCTGAGCCTGCTGAGATGGTGTTGCAAAATGCAGGCTGTGGTTTGGGGTGTGCTTCCCTGCAAGCCCCAGTGCTCCTTCTGCTGCATGTACCCACCAAAGCTGCTCCGGTGTGAACACATTTGAACTCTTGTTTAAAGCAAACAAACAAACAGAGCCCTGCCGGCACCCAGGCCTTTGAATGCTGCATCTGAGCACAGAGCCATTCACACAGAGCATTTCCTAGAAGAGAGCCTTCTGCCTTTCTTCCAGCCTAATAGCATCAGCTAAATCACATCTTGCACAGGCTGCTCATAACTGGGCAAATGCCCTCTGGCTTCCACTGACCTCTATTTCTACATATTGAGTGAAAAAGAATAAGAAAAAAAGAGGGGTATTTTATGGTCATTCCCTATTTGTATGTGACACTTTACTGAGTGGGCTGGCTTCTCCGGGTGCTGCTTGCTTCCTACATTTAATTTAAAAACAGAGAGAAGTGTTTGCTGGGGTGGCTAGAGCTGTAGAGATGAGCTGTAGAGGGGCTGAATATCTGCTATTCAGTCAGTAGATAAGCACCTCAGATCGTCAAATAGGTGCCTAACTTGCCTGAAGTAATTGGTATTGAAAGTCAAAGGGCTCTTGATGTCTCTGCAGAGGTAACAGGGTAGTGGTAATAGAGCTCAGTATTGAGGACAGCAGCAGGGACAGCAAGCAGCAGCGCCCAAGGCATCTCTGGGACACGCTGCTCATCCTCAGGTGCGTGGGCTGGACTGTTTTGTTCGCTTCTTGCCCATTAAAAAGGGAGCTTTTATAAAAGCTGTGATCTAGGGTAAAAGAGCTAACGTCACTCAGCTGTATGTGCTGTAGGAGTGACTCCATGGCACTGACTGCAAACACACCAGCAGAGCCAAAATCAGACATAAACCAGGGCTCTGTTCATATCCTGGGTATCCTCGAAAAGATACAACTGTAAACCATTATTTTATGTTATCCTCACACCCTTTTAAAGGTGTACTTTGGTTAACCTTTGTGGGACTGAACATCTGTGACATCAAACATCTGCCAAAGGCTTTTTTTTTTTTTTTTCATCATTTGCAATACAAGAAATGCATTTTCAGCAGTTTTCTACTGCAAGTGTTAAAGCACTGTTATAATTAAAGCAGCAGGAAAAGCTGGAGACAGAAGTCATCAGCTCCGAGTTATGTTAACATAAAAACATAATTCTCTCCAAGTCTTATGAATAGAAAATAATTTTACAGGGCAGTTACATTTGCTAAGCAAGGGCAGCAGCTGCTCCTGGATAAATCATGAGAAGTTTTATTACTGTAAGTGGAAGACACTTGAATTACTGAGTGCTTAACCTTTATGCCGGTGCATGCTTGGAAATCTGCCTGACTTGCACAGCTGGGTTTGAGAAATACTCATTTCTTGTTGGGGTTTGATTTTTTTTTTTAAATAAAAACCTAAAAAATTTTGTCACAGTGTGCAGAATAATTATACTAGTGATTCCTTCCAGATATCTGTGATTAGTTAATAGATACACACGGGCTTAGGCAAAGAAATCCCCAGGGTGAGAATACTTCAAGGCTGGAAGTCCCAAAGCTCCAGGGGATCCTTGGAGATTTGCCTTGTGCTCTGGAGGGGTCTCATCATTAGGGGTACTGAGCTGATGAACCACAGTCACTGAAGTGCCTTCTCTTTGGGCTCTGCAGCTCATGTTTTATGAAAAGATGGGAAGACTGGGGCTCAGATCCCCCTGCCAAGGCCCCTGAGCATGAGCAAACTCCTCAGCCAGCTCAAGTGAACCTCTGAAATGCCACTAAGTGCAGCAGTGGCTGTCATCATGTATCTGGGTGCTGGCCCAAAAATGCTGACTGTACATTAGCTGGCTCAGCCACCAGAGCATGAGAAACAATTTTAAGATAGATAATTTGAAATATTTTAAAATATTTTCAGTGCTCTGATGCTGCTGCATCCAACAGGGTCTGTGTTTCTTAGGCCGCTTAGGGTGCAGTAAAGTGTGTGGACAAAAGCGTATTTATCCCCCCTTGCTGTGTGGGGTCTGGTGATTTTACTGAGGATCTTGTTTTTGTGCACACTGAGAAGGTTGAACATGGAAGTGAAATTTGCTGTTGGGATGTAAACTTGAAGCAGTGAGCATTACACTTAAAAATAAGGCCATGAAATACTGCTATCATGAGATTTCATTTCTTCAGTGTAATGCTGATACTGAATAGTTTTCTGTTATTTTGGAGACAGAAAGTATTTATCCTGTGTAAGTAAAGCCTTCAGAACTGCAGTGAAAAGTGACCTCAGCGTATGCAATTCAGCATCACTGAAGGGAACCATGGCCAAACTACGAGGTTTCTTCATGGCTTATGGAAGGCCTCCCACAGCAAGCAGCCAACCAGGCCATGCCACACCTCTGCCATGATCTTCAGGTTCCCTGTTTCATAAAACTCAGTCTCTTCCCCAGGATTGCCAAAAAAGACTGCAACAGAACGGGCTTCCCAGCAGTCCAGCACTAGGAAAATATATTCTGAGCAATAAGAAATCGTGAGGAAAAAAGTAATGAGGATGGATGTGCCCTAAATTACATGCCAGTTAAATATTTACAACCAGAGCTGTGTCAAGACTGAGTTCCCTGAGATGCAATCACAGCATCTACAGGATTTGCATGTTTCATTAAGAAGAAGTAATGACACAACTTCAAAAGCAGCCTAGGAGAGGAAATGTTCTCCACCAACTGTTCTAAACCAGAGGCTGCACCCTCGGAACAAAGGCAGAGCAAAGCTGTCAGCCTCCTCTGCTGCACTGGGTGTCACCTGAGCGAAGATGGCCCTGGGAAGCTTTGGGGGGCTGCAGGCAGCCCGTGCCTTGGGGGTACCCCCCGGGATGCACAGGGCAGCAATGTTCAGTCCGTGTGAACCCCCCTATTTCTGGCACAAACGAGAAAACACTGTGTAAAGCCCTCTGTCCCTCCTAGCAATCGCTGGGATTTGCAACCCATTGGTTTTAGGACTTAAAGCCAGCTATAGGCGCTAGGGCAGGGAAACCAGGGCGGCGAGCCATGGAGGGCTGATGGACGCAGGAGAAGAACCTCGTGGCAGGCAGACAGTGGTGTCAGCCATGGAGACAGGATGGAGGTGGGCGTGCAGCCGAGCCGAGCCGAGCCGGAGCACCGGGAGCGGAGGCTGGAGCTCCGCGCCTCCCCTTTGCCCGCAGCCATCCCGGCAGGGACCCGCTCCGGCAGCCTCCGCCACCCGCAGCAGCGCCGGAGCCAGCAGGGCAGGGGCCCCAGCCTGTCATTAGGGCCGAGCATCCCCCGCCAGGCTGTTTTCGCTGTTCGCTTACTCATCGCGCTAATGATCGGGGTGCGGGTGCGCCGTCCTGTTGTGCCTGTTGCGCTCGCCGGCCGGGCCCCCAGCCCGCTCCTGCTGCCCGCAGGCTGCCCGACACACGTCAGGGAGCTTCGGGACGCGAGTCTCCCAGCCTCGGCCTCCCCTGCCTCGCTCCAGCTAGGAAATGGAATGCAAATTCGGTTTCAGGCTGTCTGGGCTGCGCCGGAGCCCGACGCCTTCGTGCGGCGCAGTCTGCGAGGTTTGGCAGGCAGGGAGCGGCGGGGGCTGCCGGCAGCAGCGGGGAAGCGCCGCTCCCCCTTCCCGGGGGGATGCTCAGGAGCTCCGTAGGAGTCGCGGTCCTTGCGCTTCCCACCCGGCTGCCATTCAGCAGGCTGCCGTCACGCCGAGCTGAGCCCTGACACACCGGCACCGCGGCCTCCAGTCCTCATT
Source organism: Parus major (assembly GCF_001522545.3). Lineage (NCBI taxonomy): Eukaryota > Metazoa > Chordata > Aves > Passeriformes > Paridae > Parus > Parus major. The sequence continues at coordinate 54,986,022 of NC_031774.1, forward strand.
AAAATGGCAAATGGAGAGAGCAAATGTGACACGAGTGACTGGAGCTGGGGCGCAGAGACGGCATCCTTCTCCAGAAGGAAATCTTCTCTCAGGGACAACGGCAAAGTGATGCTTGGTGTGTTACCTTAGCCCGGTAAGGACCTGGCATTGGAAAGGCACCTCCCGAAAGGAGGACAGCGGTACCTGCAGAAGGGACCCTTCCGGTGCACCCATCGTGATGGGGGCTGTCACCTCTTCCAGATTAAAGAGGTTTGGAAGGCAGATCTCTGCAGGGTCTAACTTCAGGACTGACAGGGTGACTGCCAGTTCAAGCTGCAGATGATACTTTCATCTTAACAATCTGAATTGCAAAACATGTTTTCTTACCATCTCCCTCCCTTTTGTATCCAGCCTTTTTGTCAGTTTTTATATAATAAAACCTACTTTAAAATGCTGCGTTTGGGTATTTTTGCTGAAATCCACTTTTTGGCTAAGTGGACTTTAACCCCACAGCAGAAAATTCCTATCATTTGGCACAGAACTGCACTCTTCACAATTCTTTGCAAAAAAGAAAGATATGTGAAAGCTGTGCTTCCTAAAAAACGTTAACCTATATTGTAGCTTAAATAACCATATAAGAAATGACATAGTCTGATTAGTTTTTTTTTTTTAAGTCACATTTAATGTTAAGATTCTGTCTGTTTGCAAATGAAAAGTATTTAATTATTTTAGTACTACCCAACAAGAGCTGACAAGAACCGTTTCTCTGGGAAATAAAACCGCAGAGGTAAACTCATACTAAAGCAATTATTTAAATCAGTCTGTTTCCTTGGAGCAGTTAATTTTGAGTTACTCATGTTGAAAAGTTCTATCTGTAACACAGGAAACATTAGAGCTTTACTGTCTGTAGCATGTGGGTCTGCCTTTCATCCATCCATCCATCCATCCATCCATCCATCCATCCATCCATCCATCCATCCATTCCAAGTAAGTGCAAACCAGGATTCCCATGTATTTTGTGAATTTACTCCATTTCTTACATACATTTGTGAAAAAAACATAACAGCCCAAACCTCACAAAAGCAACAGCAAGACCCCCCCACAACCATATCTTCACTTTTATTACAAGTTGCATGTGAGAATGTCCATGATTTGTGTGGGGATTGCATCTTGGATTCAAACACCAGATTTCTGGCTGCTCCAGAGTCAGTGCTTTGAAGCCTGTAGAGCTGCTGTGACCTTCAGCAGCTGGAGATCCGGCCCTGTGCATTTCTAATCCACTTTTGCTGACCCAGAGCAGGAAAGAAAATGCAATATTTGTTTCTGCCATCATTGTCTACTGGCAGTTTCCACAAGGAATTTTTCAATGGATACACTTGTTTTCTGCTGGGCTCAGTGTTGACTTAACAGAAAAGCTTTTTATCTCCCTGGAAGCCTTTCTGCGTGTGACTTATACTATTTAACCACCCTTTTCTTTGCTGCTAATATAAAAAAAGCTGTGGGAGATGAAAATATTCAAAATTACACAGCAGAGCAGAGCAGGAACAGGGAACTTGTTGGATATGGAGCTGAATTGTCCCCACTGAGGAGAGCACTGGAAACATCTGGGACAAAAGCAGCAGCACAGGCTGTGGGGTGAGCTGAAGAACCACTTCCATAATTCAGAGGACAGCAAGCAATGAATTTCTGGGTAAGGAGCCAGACAGCTCATAAGCAAGCTGAATGTGGCTATAAAAATGATTGGATATCAGGAAAAAGTTCTTCCCTGAGAGGAGTGTCCAGCATTGGAACAGGCTGCCCAGGGCAGTGGTGGAGTCAGCATCCCTGGAGGGATTTTAAAAACATGTAGATGTGGCACCTGGGGACATGGTTTAGTGGTGGCCTTGGCAGTGCTTGGTGATCTTAGAGGTCTTTTCCAGCCTGAATGATCCTGTGATTCTATGGTAATTCCAGATTATTTTAGCTGTTGGTGAGGATGATGGTCCTAAAGTCAGGGCACCCTTTGGTGCTCTGGCACAACCACGCAGCCACATCCTCACAGGTTCCCTGGCCCGGCACTCTTTCACAATAGTAAATTTATCATTCCTTCTATGAAAGAATAAATGTTTTATTAATGTTCTACTCTCTAATCATAAGGAAGGAGTAGAGAATCTTAATTAAGTCATTAGCGGCTGTTATGAGCCTATATCTTGTTCTGTAAACCTGAAAGAATAAATAGTATTAATACTATTAAAAATGTATAACTTTCCCCGCATTTTGTGTACATTTTAAAGTGTCTCAAGAAATTACATGAAGGACATTATGCAAAAACAAACCATTTAGGGTGTGGGACTGATTTGATCTGTCACAGGAAGTGCCAAAACACCAAATGTGCTGCTCCCCCTCCCAAAATGCCCCAACCTGAACGCTGTCAGCACCAAACTGTGCATCTGGAAACAGCAATCCCAGGCCTTGGGAGCAGGAAGCAGCTTGCAGAGAAACCAAACCTCCTGCATGGAATCAGAGCTGTGCCATTCCATTGGCAGGGGGGTTTGACCCTTGTCAGTCTGCATAGCCTCAAACATTTTCCTCTGGTGCCACAGGGTATCTAATAGGGGTTTAACCATGGGGCAGCAGGATGGCTTTTCTTAGTTGCCAGAGATTTGTGATCCTTCACAAATTCCTTACAGCAGTCCCTGGGCAGCCAGGACTCTGTAGTGGAAATGATTGACCAGCAACCAAAAGGAAACATCATAGAAAGGGCAGAGGAGGAGCAAACCTCCAAAGAATTTGGATCTGCCACCAACATTAAGATTTCTGTCTGCTCACTGTATGACTGCCTGAAAAAGCTGGACACAACAGAGCACCACTGTGAGTTAATCCTTTCACATATAAAATCTCTCCATAGCTGCCCACTCAATCACAAGGCAAAAAAACAACAGGTACATTCACCTTTAATGAAATAATCATCAGTTCTATGTACAGCTGTAACAGAGGGAAAACCAGCTACAAGAGAGGATGCAAACCAACCCCCTGACACAGAGCAAGTCGCAGGGCAGGGCAGGACTAAGCATTCCTGCCATTCTCCTCCTTTTTTGAAGATGTGTTTCACCTAAAAGGCAATACTGAAATAACGCAAAATCCTCCCAGAACAGCTTAGCAGGCTGATAGAGGATGACAGCCTGGCCCTGTGGGGTTATTTTGTGTTTATTTATTGAAGCTTGGACATCCTCCTGTGCAGCTGACTCCAGTGGGATCCCACAGCAATGCTGCAGCCCTTTGCTCAGCACCAGCCTGCCACAGTGCCCAGTGTAATCCCATAAGCCACTCCCAGCGTCAGGATGGCCCTTCCCAGGGTGCTGTGGCAGCTCCAAAGGTACATCTTTTGTCCTTTAAAAGTCCCTTTTTCAAAACTATGGCAAAATACCTGAAAGGACCAATATGAAGTAAAAAGCCATTAAAATTGTACACACTGAATTATCAATAGCTGATAACTTCATAAACAAATTCACAGGGAAAAAAAAAAAAAGACACTTTTTTTTTTCTTTACCACCCTCTGGGTTTTTTTAAGTTTTACTTGCACAGAGATGAGCTGTGGCTCTTGCTGCTCGCAGTCCTCTTGTGACATCAAGGAGATGTTTTAAGGAGGTTTAAAACACGGTTGTGCACCAGGTACAAGGGACAGGTACAGCCCTTGTATTTCAGCAGGAATCCAAAGTCTGCGCTGGGAAGGGAAATCTCAGTGCGTGGTCAGGGAGCAATTGCCAAGCGCAGCTGCTATTTCTGTGCTGGCTGAGGAACACGCAGGAGAATTCTCTCAGAGGAACACACTGCCTTGCCCACAGCTGGACACAACTCCTGGCCACGCAGATGCAATCCCATGTCATTAAAAGGCCCCTTTCTCCTGGAGAGCTGCTAGCTGGAGGTGATGCTCGCACACGCACGCTAGCCCTGTGCAAACCCCCTTGGGGCAGGGCAGTTGGCGGGGGTTTGACAGCAGTGTTGCTTGTCCAGGCATTTTCCAGCCATGTCCTCAGGCCCTCATGTCTGGATTTTTTTCCCTGAGGACTTTGGTAAGATTGCTCCAGCATTTCCCTGCATGTTTCAGAGCGAGCTACATGGCGTGCCAGAGCCTGGTGGCAGCGAGCCGGGCATAATGCACCATTCCCTAGGGATGCCTGGGCTGGATGAAGGCAGGAGGGCTTTGCTGCGAGCGGGGAGCGGTGAGGGACAGGCAGCCAGGGATGCCAGCGGCACTCAGACCCAACCAAAGCAATCCCAGTGCCGGCAGCACACGGCAGCTTCCCAAACTATGTTGACTGCTAACACGCATGCAGCTCACTGCTATTTATATCGCATGCCATGTATAAAAAATATGCTACATCTGAGGAGAGCTTCACCACGACAGCGGGATGGGGAGGGAGGGAGGGAAGGAGGGAGGGAGGAGAGGGGCTGCCTGTGGCAGAGCTGCTCTCGCCCAGCCCAGCAGGGAGTTCTGCCCCTTGGGTTTCGTGGTGCGAGAAAGGCCCCACAGCCAACGAGGCGCTGTCGCTTTCTTGGCATTCGCGCAGCCCGGGGTCAGCAAGGCGAGCCCGATGTTGAGCTTGAGCGAATCTGGAGATGCACAGGCTGCTTGTGACGGGGGAGAGGCCGAGTGAAGGAGAGAGGGAGCTCACTGGAACTCTCCGGCTTCATGCGACAGCAGTGACCGCGGTTCCCGGTGCCTGTGCGTAGCAAGGGCCTGTTCACAGCACAAAACACAGCCTGGCAATGATGCTTCCGTGTTAATATTGCAGACACTTCACTCTTCCTCATCTGCAGTAGAGCCCCAACGAGCCTCCAGCTGTTTCAGCGTGCCCCAAATCCAGCCCAGCAGCAGGACAGGCACTCACTGCCTCTCAGGACCTTTCTTCAAACACATGGTATGTACAGATCTGCAGCGTGAGCAGCGGGGAAATAGGACATGGGTGACGGCAGAAATGTGGCCTTGACATAAATGTGCCAATAAGTGAAAATACAGTCACTGTAACATCTTAATTTTTCCGCAGCTGTGGTCAGTGGCGCTGTCTGAAGCCCCAGGGGATGCACTGCACTCAGCAGGGTCTGCCCACATCCCAGGATCCGCTCCACGTAGACACACAACTGAACGGGCATGCAGAATTAACTACACCTCGGCCCCGGGAGCTCTCCGAGTTCTCCACACACCCCGCAGGCCAAATGGAGCTTGAAATCACTCCCTCTACTCTTTCTCTCTGGGGCAAGGCTGCCATCACAGAAAGCTGTTGTGTTTATTCTGTTCCAGGGCCATTTCGTTGACCAGCTGCTCTATGGATGACTGAATGGCCGCCTTCACGAGGGAAGAGGCGGTTTCTACAAGGAGCAACTCGTACTGCTCCCCAGTTCTGTGCCCCTGGTCACCCAGACCTTTCTCCTCTGCCTGGGGACCGCCACCAGCCTCGGGGCCCTCTTTTTCACCAACATCAGCATTCCTGTTCGATTTTTTATTCCCTTTTTGCTTTTTTTGACGCAAAACTGGGGACGGCTCATAGGCCTGGTCAGAGTCGGTGTTGTCGGAGTCCTCAGCTTCGGTGATGGTGATGACGATGCTGACACCAGCACCTGCATTTGCTTCTAATATTTGACGGCTGGAGCATTCCTGCACACTCACTGCCTCCTGCACACTTGATACATCCTGTGCACTCACTGCATCCTGCACACTTGATACATCCTGTGCACTCACTGC
>NC_031774.1:54992252-54992683 GCF_001522545.3 Parus major
CACACTCACTGCATCCTGCACACTCACTGCCTCCTGCACACTCACTGTGTCCTGCACACTCACTGCATCCTGCACACTCACTGCTTCTTGCACATTCACTGCCTTTTGCACACTCACTGCATCCTGTGCACTCACTGCATCCTGCACATTCGCTGCCTCTTGGACACTCATGATATCCTGCACACTTGTGGCATCTTGCATGCTTGCTGCCTCCTGCACACTTGCTGCCTCCTGCACACTCGCTGTCTCTTGCACATTCACTGCATCCTGTACACTCATGGCATCTTGCATACTTGTGATATCCTGCACACTCACTGCATCCTTCACACTCACTGCATCCTTCACACTCACTGCATCCTGTACACTCACTGCATCCTGCACACTCACTGCCTCCTGCACACTCACTGCATCCTGCACACTCACTGCATCCT
>NC_031774.1:55293013-55400468 GCF_001522545.3 Parus major
AGGTGAGAGGCATATAGAATGTCACCTTCTCTTTAATCACAGCTTATGGATCCATCCCAAAGTATTACTCATACAGTGCTCCACACTCCCCATTGCTTATAATCCCACTGCCTAATCCAACTACTTGTTCTAACAGGCACGTTGCTAGGAGTGGGTCCTTGCCATCACTGAGAGCATTCCTTCAAGACCACGTCCTTTCCCACATCTAGAAGTACCACGACAGCTCAGGAAAACCTGCAGGAAAGGTAGAGCAAGCGTGGTGCACACACAACTCTTCCTTTCAACAGGACAGAGCCCATGGCCATCCTCTCCCACGCTGCCAGATCGTATTGGGGAAACACTTCAGTTGTGGTAAGCAACAGATAAGCATCTCTGCTTTGACACAGAAAAAGCATCTCAGCTGGTAGACTTTTAAAACCGGTATTTACTGCGCCTCAGGGAAGAAAATAAATTGGCTAAATGGGCTGAAAGGCACAGCTTCACTAGGAAGAGCTTGGATTGTCTCTTCGCATCTTTCGGCACAAACCCGGCCATTGAGAGCCCAGATCTAAAACAGAGGCGCAGTTGCTAAGAAAACAGCGCTGCAAACAGATGTCAGGAGATGATTCATGGAGTAAGGGCATATCCCTGTACTACAGATAAACCAAAATGAATGAGGCTCTTTATACCTGATCTCCCAAGCTGGGCTTCTTCATAACCGCTTTGGGACTATTTCTTTAGTTCCTTTCTATATTCAGATGTTGAGGAAACTGAGTAGAGCTGAACTCACTGTTTATGGAATAATTACAAGTAAAAGAGTTTTACAACATACATCATGACCTCAATAAATGGGCTAAACTGTGGTCCGTTTTTCCCAGGAAACAATGCAATTTTCTCCCAAACAATCTTTCCCAAAAACAGTAACATAAAACACACAGATAAAAACTGCAAAGGAACAGTAACCAGTTGGGGTTTCTTTCTTACTTTCTCTTTCACCATGAAACTTAAAATTAGCAGCTGGGGAGATAAAGCATTTTCAAGCTATTAGATCATTAGCCAGCAATGCCTGCCGCTCCTTGAATTACTTCATTGTGTCTGTGCTTAAAATCTTTGCCTGACAAATAAGTAAGAAATAGCTGGCACACTACAGGACTGGTCAAGTGCTACTGACACCAATAAAATTCTCAGTTACTTGACTGAACTTTTAGTCTGACTTAAAGTCTGACTCCTTTTATAGGAGAAAGATTAGCTCCTTTCTTAGAATATCCACAATCATACAACATCCTGAGTTGGAAGGAACCCCCAAGGAGCATCAAAGTACAGTTCCTTTGCCCCTGTTAAACCACCATGCTCAAATCATAGCACTGTATGATATCAGCAACACTTAAAATAAAGTTTCCTGAGGGTAATTGTAAGGAATTGTTTAAATAAAGGAACTTTAATATAAATTTCTATAGAAAACTCAGTTTAAAAGATAATTATCATTCATTACCTTTCAATAGGAAGAAGGGAAGAATGAATGTTAATTTATCTACTTCTGAATAGGTGTTTGTACAGCATTTCACATGAGGGGGGCTCAAACATTGCCACTGCACATATCAGTACATGGTGACATATTATTGTGGTTACTGCTGTTGTTTCACCTCCAAATTCCAGTGTCACCACCCATCCCTCTCTCTTCAGCTCATCCCCACTGCCACCGCCTGCAGATGCCAGGGTTTCCTCTCCCCTGCCACCTCCTGCTCACTCCACACCACCCCATCCTCTCTTGCTATGACATGCTGCCTCTCGCCTCAGAAATCAATTATTTAGGCTGCCCTGATTTCAGCGTGAGGTGGCTGTGTGTGCAGATACTGTTATTGTGAGCAGGGTTAACAGCTGCCACCGTGCTCCTTCTCAGAGCTATGAAGCCCCCCCCAGAAGTGGCTGACGACCGTGACACAGCTAACCAGGGGCCAGCAGCCATGCATGTTCCTTCTGCAGGAATTGCATTTCACAGAGATGTAAACAGACGTGTCCGCCAAGCTACAGCTCTGTTCACTTGGCCAACAGTCACAATAATGAGCCAGGACTTGCACGTGGCACTTATGTCTTTGTCTGTCTGTCCTGCAAGGACAGATCACCCTGCGAGCTGAGAGGGAGGAAAACTCAGGAAGGTCAGAAAGAGAGGGAGAGGACAGGCGGGACACAGGGAAAGAGGAAAGCAGAGGCATGAGGAACACGGAGTCACAGACATGACAAAGGCTGAGAGAAAACTCTAAAACTTGCTCCAAGTTTTCTCTCTATAGATTCTGAGTAACTTGAGGAGGGTGCACCTGCTCTACTTCCTGATGCCTCCAGCAGCTCTCAGGAGAAATAAAGAAGCACGATTCAGTTTTGGAGCAACAGGGATAGGACTGAGCCCAGGTTTTGTTCTGGAGGTGAAAGGAGGACAAGGAGCCTTCCCTTAAATCAACACACACACAGAGCACCTGACACTAAGCCAGCACCGAGTTACAGACAGGGAGCCCCACGTGCGGCATCCCATGGGCTGGAATAACACAGATCCTTAACAACTGCTCCGAGAGGAAACAGGCGGCTGCCAGGAGCCCTGGAAAGATGGGAGGAAGGAGGGGAAGGCAGGAGGGAGGCTGGCAGCGAGGCGGGAAAGAGAAAGGAACCCATGTGCAGCGGGAAGCCCAGAGCGCGCGAGTCCTCAGCAGGCAGCGCTTCAGCCAGGGGAGCAGCACCGGCAATAAAAGGCAGCGCAGGGAGGATGCCGGTGCCTCCCGCGGCCCTCCCAGAAAAGCAGTCGCTCCCTTTTCCCAAGAACTTTGCCTGAGTAAGTTTGCACCATCAGTTTCCAAACACACAACCCAAGAGACACCGACGTTCCCAGCGGTACCCACGACTCCCCGGGGGAGCGCCGATCACCTGCCCGCACCCCTTGCGCGCTCCCCCGACCCGGGACAAGCCGGCTCCGGCCGGAGCTCCTCCGGCAGCGCGGCCCCCGCTCGGGAGGGCAGGGCAGGACCGCGGGGGCGGGAGTTCGCTCCAAGCTCGCTCCGAGCTCGCTCCCGCCGCCGGCCGAGCCCGCCGCGCTCCCCCCGCGCAGCCCGGCGAACTCCCGCCGCTGCCCCGCCGCGGTGCTCTCCCCTTTCCCCGGCTTTCGCAGCGCTGGGAGAGGGGGGGACGCGCTCCGGGAGCGCGGTCTGTCCATCCGCGCCCCCCCGCGCAGCGATGTCCCGCGGGGGGCGCGGGCGGTGCCGAAGGTGCAGCCGGCACCGAGGGAACAAAGGCGGCGGCGGCGGGGAACAAAGAGCGGCAGGTACCGGCGCGGCGCAGGGCGCGGGCACCGGAGCGGGGCGGCGGCGGCTCCGTGGGGGCTCCCGAGGTTCCCCCCCGGAGGAAGAAGGGCCGGGCGAACTCGCTGCGCCGGGCGCTCAGCTGGCTCCGGGGCCGGCGGCGGCCGCCCAAGGACGGCAGAAGCTCGGGAGGGACGGAGGGAGCAGGTGAGGAGCGGGAGGGGAGGTGGCCACGGTGGCACTTAAGGAGGGGTCACGGCGGTGGCCACAGTGGAGGTGGGTGAGGAGATTTCAGGGAGCTGCTCAAAGAGGTGTCGAGGTGGTGGCTAAGGAGGGGTCCCAGTGGTGGCCACAGTGGTGTCACAGTGATGGCAAAGCGTCGAGTGGTGGCTGTGGGAGTGGGCGAGGAGGTGTTGGGGTGGGGTTCACAGTGGTGGCCAAGGCAGTCGCCAAGGAGGGGTAAGTCGGTGGCTGTGGAGGGCTCAGGGTGGCCGCTGAGGGGTTGTGGCAGTGGCCAAGGAGGAGTCACAGCAGTGGCCATGGAGGTGGTGAAGGAGAGGTCAAGGTGGTGGCCACGGAGGCCGAGGAGAAGTTACAGTGGAAGCCAAGGAGGGTGAGGCTGCTGACCCTGGAGGTGGCCAAAGAGGAGTCACCGTGGTGGCTGAACAGGAGTTGAGGTGCTGGCCATGGACATGGCTAAAGAGAGGACACAGGAGGGACAGAGGTGCTGGCCATGGTGGTGGCCAGCTGGGGTGGAGCTGCTGGCCATGGTGGCAGCAGGGGAAGGAGGTGGCAGCCACGGTGGCAGTGGCCATAGGGGGCACGGTGGCCATCGCTGGGGTGGCAGCAGGATGGATCCGGCAGCCCCTGGCACGATCTCACCCCAGCCCCGAGGGCTGGTGTCGGTTCACTGGGTAGGTTCTCCCTGCGCTGAGTCAGAAGGTCACTGGGGCTGAGGGAAATCTGGAGGGATGCCAGGCACTGCCACCTCCTCCTCCTCCTCCTCCTCCTCCTCCTGGGCAGGGTGTTTGCGTGCTCCAGGTGTGGCCCTTCCTGTCCCAGATATGGAGCTGACCCTGCTCCGTTCGTGGGTGCTGCCTCCGTGGCCCAGTCACATCCCTGCCACCTTGAGCAGGACAATCCTGCAGGGGAAGCTGCTCTGGCTCCCCTCTCTTGGCCATCCTGGAGCTGCGTTTTGGGGATCCACGGGCTCAGCCAGGGCGCTTTGGCAAAGCCATGGGTGCTGGCTTGTCTGGTCACGCTCCTCTCCTCAGCGCTGTTTTTGGCAGTGGTAGATGTCCCGACAAGGAAGGTATCACCCCAAAAGCCTCTCCCACCCCACACTGTCGGGGACAGTGTGTGTGTCACACCCCTGCCCTCCCTGCAGGCACCTCTGGCAGGGATGTTTTGACTCTTTTGCCAAGGGAGAGGCCTCTTCTGTGGCATCAAAGCAGGATGCTGTCAGCCGGGACTTTCTTTTTCAGTTTGCTCCAGGGAGTGAATTTCCAGGCATGGAGAAGCACACGGGGATCTGTGATAGGACAGGAGTGGCCATGGGAAGGGAAAAGAGGCTTGGCAAGAGCTGAGCTCTCTGCAGGGCCGATCCATCGGATGCTGCCGGTGGCTCCTTCCCGGCCCTCCGTGTGTGGATGCTGCTGCCACAGCCCAGCACTGAAACCTGAGCAGAAAAAACGAGATGTGCTGGAGCATGTGATGTTCCTCTTCACGGCAGAAACGCCCCCAGCAGCTCTGCCAGCCCTTTTTTTCCATTTTTTTTTTTTCCCCTGAAGTTGTACCAGCTAATCCTCAAAATGCCAAGTCACGGCCTGCCAGGGTCACAGCTTGGGCACCTCCTGCCTGTGCTGTGCTGCTCCCTCGTGCCACCAGGGCTCTGTCACTGCGCTGCCACCCTGCTGTCCCATCTGATGTGTCCAGGAGAGCTGTCCTGAGTGCCCCAGCCCGCGCTGGTGATGGNCACCCCCGGCACGGCCGCGGTCTCGGGGTGCCCGGCGAGAGGAGGGGATGGTCCCGGATCCCCGCGGCCGCCTGTGCTCACCAGCCTTGGCTTTGGCGTGCGGGGTTTCCCGGTGTTTTCCCTCCCGGCGCTTACCGGGACGGCGCTGTTCATCCCGCCCCTCGTGAACAGCCGGGCAGGGCCACAGGCCCGCCGTGTCCATGTGCTTTAGAGTAAGGACTTGTGCTGGAAGTAAGAAAAACCTGTGTGTTGTAGGAACCGTTTTCTGGTCTGGGAACGTTTAGGGTTACAGGTAATTGACAGAAATAAAATACTTCGTCATGAATGTGCAGCACCCCCAGATGAAATTTAGAAGATCATCGGAGACCTCTGCAGTCTCTGCACAGCCTCCACAGCCAAGCTGAGCTCCCCTCACCTAAGGCACAGCCCCCAGGTATGACCCATCTTCCCCTCTCTTCCATATCCAGACTTTCCCCAAGTTTAGGGACAGCATCATCTGCTGTAAACTCTGGAAGACAGACGCGGGTCATCTATGTAAATATAAGTTTGGAGTCTTCTTTTAGAACTCAGAGTAGGGTTTTTGGAGGAGGAAAAAGAAGGAATTCCTTAGATTTGTCCCATTTGATACTGGATATCTTTCATTTGTAGACTTCACAAAGCAAGAAAATACAAATATTGGGATTGAGTTTTGTTTTATACACCCAGAGGTCAGCCAGCTATTCAAAGGAAATGTAACTTTCCAAAAGCCACTTCCTGCCGGTGTCCATACACTGGGCTTTTCCTCAATCTGTGCTGGTAAAACATCAACCACCTTAAAAGAGGGAAGCAAGTGAGAGCCTGTATTTGAAGGCTACACAGCCAAATGTACCTGCTTACTCAAGCTTCTCTTTATACCCACAGATCTGCCTAAAGAAATTCTGCAAGATTTGGAGCCCTGGTTTTCTGCAAGAAAATTTTTCTTTTCCAGGCCAAAGTGAATCCTGCACCTTTTTTGGTGTCATTTCAGCTGGAGCCTGAGAACACAGTGACTTGCAGAAGCAACAATCAAAGCTGGCTATGACTTGACTGCCCTGCTTTGGCAAGCACCTGGTCCAGTTCATGCTTTGTTGCCATCCTGGCAACAAACTAACCCATGATGGCTCTTTGTGTACTTTTTTTACTTGTTTTATTGAGGATTAATTAGTGTTTGTGTAGTGACACAGCTGTCTGGTGCTGCATGGACACAGCTGAAGGCGAAGGCCTTCGGGCTATGCTGTGGTTTCCAAATTCCTGTGTTATGGCTACTGTAATGCATATCCTCGAAGTGAAACAAACATTTCTGACTGATTTATGACTTTTGACTGCCAGCTTTCAGTCTTGTGCTTAGAGGAAGGAGAGAAGAAGATGCAGTATCAAAACCAAGCTCTGTTACTTGAAGAGTTATTTCAAGTCTCCTGTTGATCACTTGAGGCTCTTTCACATGCTCTGAAATTCATCAGAAGAGGTCTTATGGAGCCTTAATCTTTTATACCTCAGAGAACACCATCCCACATTATTTCTCCATGTTCTTCTCACTGACTTTACCCTGCCATGAATCACAGGGCTCCTCATCCCAGCATGCACAGCACTGCAGGCATGCCAGGCTGTGTCAAACACAGCACAGGTCCCAGCCCAAGGTGCTTGTTTTCACTCAGATTACACATTTCATAACTCGCTTGTAAAGCACCTTGAAGATACGACACTAGTGTTGCTAACACTAAATGGTATTGTTGGGCAGGTTTAACATGAGCAATTAAATAGTAATTCCATAAAAAAGCCAGACACTAAGGTAGGATTAACTCATGTATACCTACTTTGTATCCAGATCTTCAGGCTGTTGATTACTTGGACTCTGGAAATAAGCTTTCATCTCTTTTTCCACACAGCCTTCCAGCTAGGAACTGCTAAGGCCCTGTGCTCAGACTAGAACTGCTTTGACAGGTATACGGGTGCTGCCAGCAAGGATAGCAAGTAGCTGACACAGGTCAGCTTGTGGAAGGTGAAGATGTGGAAGCTGTGTGAGCAAGGCTCTTGCCTGCTGTCTACAGCTGTCCAAAATGAGCCACCTGGATGGATACACAGAGTACTGGGGAAAAGCCCTACAGAGCAGCACTGTCAGGCAGTGATGAATATTACAGTGGGGATGAGCCCTCACAATTCCCATGAAATTCCCTCCTGAAAGAGGGCCTGATCAGTTCAGCAGTGATTCTTGCCTCACCACCTTCCCACACCAACCAGAATGGAAAAGTCACAGAGCTGAATGTTTCTTGTACAAGGCATCCAGGTAGTGATTGTCCCCCTGTGCTGGGCACTGGTGAGGCCACACCTCAAATCCTGGGTTCAACTTTGGCCCCTCACTACAGAAAGATATTGAGGGGCTGGGGTGTGTCCAGAAAAGGGCAACAGAGCTGGGGAAGGGTCTGGAGCACAAGGCTGATGAGGAGCAGCTGGGGGTGTTTAGCCTGGAGAAAAGGAGACTCATCACTCTCTACAACTCCATGACAGGAGGGTGTAGCCAGGTGGGGATCAGGCTCTGCTCCCAGGCAACAAGCGACAGGAAGAGAAAAAACAGGCTTGAGTTGCACCAGGGGAAGTTTACATTGGATATTAGGAAAAAATTATGTACTGAAAGACTTGTGAGGTGTTGGAACAGGATGCCCAGGGAAATGGGGGAATCTCCATCCCTGGAAGTGTTTAAAAGGTGTGTGGATGTGGCACCTGGAGACATGGTTTAGTGGTGAATGTTATGGTGCTGTGTTAACAGTTGGACTCAATGAACTCAGAAGTCTTTTCCAATCGTAATTGGAAGATTGGTTGGTAGGTCCCACAGGGATCAGCAGAATGAGCTTCATAGTAGGACATTCCTTCCATAACACAGAATTTGCATGTCTAGATTCCAGCATTGGAGGGAGACCAAATGTCCCCAAAGTCCCAGCCCCAGTCTAGATAAAGTGTTAACTCTGAATGATTATGATGGCTGTGTAAACTAATTTTGTTTGGATACTCCAAGTTACATTTACTCTGAAGTCTGCCAGGACAAACCTTTGCCTTAGTGACCCTCCTCTTTCCCCTGTCTGCAACCCCCTGTGCTGGCACAGTTTGCATGCTGGAGCTGGAGGTGGGAACCAGATGAAAGTTAGCCCTGAAGAAAAATACTTTGTTTTGATCTGGATTGCTCTCAGGGATTGATTGTGGTGTGTGGACATACAGAGAGGTATGTCAGCATGACAGAGGGGGCAGCAGGGTCTAGCACAGGCACAGGAATGCACACTAGAAGCTGGAGTTGGGAACAGGACACTAGGCAAGAAAACAAGGGATCAGCACCGTGCCAGATTCATCAGCCTCTGTGCCCAGCTGCCCTCTGCTCACCCCATCCCTTGCAGGAGAGAGCTGGGAAGGGGGAAGAAGGGGTCAGAGTAGAAACTCACCTTTGGACTTTGCAAAGGACCTTCCATCCTGCTGGTGTAGCAACACCAAGGAAATACAGATGCAGTTTTGCAGTCATCATTTTTGGTGGCCGTGATTTGATGGACCATGCAGTTTATGCTCCCTCTTGTTGTGCTGGTGCAGCTCTTTGTGCTGTTGTGTTGTCAAACAGACCAGGAAACTGCTTTAAAAAAGCAGCACCCTCCCCTCCTCAGTTATTTTTACCCTGGCTCAGTCCCCAGACACAATTCACCTTGTCTCCACTGAGGTGCAACTGGAGGAAGAGTGCTGGAGTGGGAAAGTGTAGCCAGAAGCAGGTGAACAGGGGTCTGCCCAAACCCACTGTACCCCTCAAAAAATGCCAACACCTTGGGGAGAGTTTCCCTTTAGCAGTCATGACCAGCTTGTTTGCCAGAATTAGATTAAAGAAGAGAAAAGGAAGGTTAAATCCATGCAGGCACGTGCAACATTTGCATACTATTTTCCTTTGAAAAACATAAAAGGAAATCTGGCAGTAATCATGTTAGAAATGCTCCCTGTTTCCCTCCCATTTAATCTAAGCTCTGTGTATGACACTGTCCCTGGCATGTAAGACGGCTCCAGCAGATCGCCAGGGCGCCAACACTGCCTCCAACACCCTGGTGTTTCTGCTGAAGTCAGTGGAAACACTTCCATGGTTAAAGGTGCCCAAGCCTAAATGCTCTGTTAGGTCACCAGCTAATTTTAGGATGGAGGAGCACAGCTCCAAAAGAGAAAAATAGGTTAATAACCTTGAAGTCACAGCAAATCTGTAGGAAATCTCCTGGAATATGTTCATAATTAGCAAATCCTCACCTTTTCTTTAGTTCCCTTTTTCCCTTCATTTTTTCTGTGGATTGTGGTTCCTGTGGCTAAAACAGGATGAACTGAAGACTTCTGCACTTAGAGATTAGTACCTGAACCTTATAAGCAGCATCCAGGAGCCAGAACCAAGCACTTAGATCCTTCTATACAGAATTGCATTAGGGAAGTGTTTACTGTCTTAAAGTAAACAGTGCTGGTGTGAACTCCCAGATTTTTCAGAGCTAAAGCACTGGATTCTGCTCATACAGAGGCACATCCCAGGTTAGTCTCCTGAGGACAGGCACCTTCCCTCTGAACTGTGCAGGGCTCATTTTGCTCCATTTGTAACACAGGTGTTCTGCATGAATAAAAGTTTCCACACTGTTTTCCCACCTTCCAAAGTGCACCAGCTTCTCAGTTACAGGTGAGAAGGGTTTGTTACACAAAGAAAAATAACTTCAGGTTTCACTCTAAAAACTAAAATTCAAAGGTGGTCATCCCTAACCCTCAATTCCATCTTAGTGGGGTTTTTTTGGATCACAGGTATTTACTGAGGGTATTTACCTCTCACCTGTCTAAGTCCTGCCTCAGCACTGAAGTGCCTTTGTGGATCCTACTCAAAACCTTGCATCCCTGATTGGCTTAGTGGGCTTATCAGATTGTGTTTTAGGAGTCTGTTGGACTCCTGATAAGATCAGGTCAAGGTTTTACAGACCTTTAGGAGCCCATAAGACCTTGACCCAACCTTACCAGCAAATTCAAGCAAGATTTTGGATTCAAAATCCCTTAAACCCAAATGTTTATCCATTTTTTTTCATTTACATTAATCAGTCTAACAAAAAATAATACCCCTTTTATACTTGCACGGTCACAGCTGCAGCCCTTGTGTTTATAAGAGCACTTTAATGAGCCTGCAATCCAGACCACACCAGTCTTGTCAGCTTTGCCCTCATGCTCCAAGGTTGGCTGGTGCCTCACAGCACTCTGTATCTCACCAGAAGCTTGGCATCTCAGTTTTGGCTGTATTTCTCAGAACTTGTGTGAGAGAAACCTGCCAAGAAACACTGCTCAGCTGACCACAGCAGAAGCTTGAGAAACACAGTGTAGTGGTCCAATGCTAGGAAATAACAGCAGCTGGACAAGCAGCTTCTTTGTGAAATAGCTCCAACAGCAGCTGCAAGCTCAGGTGCTTGTAAAACAAAACCGGGCAGCAGAAGGCAACCAAGGGCTTGGGCATTTTCCTCTTGCTGGCCTCCTCTCACCCCTGAAGCACTTTCACTGAGGCTTAGACAAGACCTGCAGTAGTTTCCCTTTGAGCAGTGTTTTAATTCCTTTCCTTGCCACCTCCAAGAATGGAAAGGAAATGAAGGGGAAAAAAAAACCTTTCTCTGTAGTTGTAGGTATTGATAGTTCTAGGACACACCTGAGCTGAGGACTGCACAGACCACATCAGGACATGGAAATACTGGACAAGGCACCAGTCTCTCCCCACCATGGTCAGGGTGAAGCTCACTTGAGCAGCTCTCAGGCAGCAGCAGTTTTCTTTGCCTCTGATTCCCCTGCAAAACTGACATATCTTGGGTGGCTACAGCCTATTTTCAACCATGATTCAGTGGAGAACAAAAAAGCTCTCAAGGGTAGGAAGTGGGGCTAAGGCTTCTTTGGAAGCAGGATTTAGTAATCCCAGTTGCCACCTTTAAAAATCAGTGCCCTTGGGCCCCAGCCAGCCCTCAGCTCTGTCAACATCTTTACTGCCAACTTTACTAACAGTCACACAAATGTAAATCTACTGTGAGAAGAGGATTAAGCCCATTCTGGTTTTATGGCCTATAAAATGTCTCCTGCCCTGCTGCCACTGTGCAGTGATACATAACATGGAGAAGGGGAATTCAGGCTGCTATTGTGTTTTCAGAAATTTAAAGGAAAAAATGTAATTCCAGAAGCTTTACCAGCCAGTGAAGTGCAAATGCAGACAAGGGTTTTTCTAAGTCAGAAGTTAAAGGCCTGTACCTTGCCAGATGCTGGTTGAAGTACATCATTTTTTTCCTCAGAATAAGATTATCAACAGCAATTTTCCATGCATTCAAGTTCAGGATTTTGTCTGCAAGGGGATTAAAGCTCAGGCAAACATCAGCCTGCCTGAACACTGCCCTGCTCCATCTACTGCTCCCACTTGGGATGAGACCTATGTAGGGGGCCATGTAGGAATCCCACTAAAATGATTATTTTTTCACTGATGACTCAGCTGGCTGAGACTTGCAAGGAGGACTGAGGGAATCATATTTACAGTTTCTAAAATTTTTCAGTTTGTTGTGGGTTTCTCACTCCCTTAGGTCGATATTTTCATACAAGAGGGTTTTCTTTACTAAAAAAATCATTATTGAATTTCAGCTCTTGCATTGGGCATATATTTTGGTTCCAAGTTTCTATAGTTCAGAGGATGGCTGAGACCTCTTAGCAAGATATCAGTACCACTAAATAATTGTAATGATCACTAACAGAGTAACTCCATTGAGCTGTCAGCAGAAAATCAGCCGAGCTGAATACATATTTCAATTAAAGATGCAGAATTATGCGTATTTATGCACAAGCCTCTAAAGCAGATGATATTTAAAACGTTCTTCAGGGCAGGAGATACAATTAATTTTTCATTACCTTCAACATTTATCCAATTTATCTCTAGCTGGAAAGTCTCATTCATTCAGTCCTTATTTGTGTCAAGTTGCTGTTGTGTAAGATTTTGTGGGTGACTGTGACTATTTTGGTCACAGGAGATAGGTAGGGACTATAATGAGATACTACACTGACCCTGGAAGGCACAACTGATGGCATTTGCCAAAATGGGAATCCATCTCCCTGGCAAGCCCTCACATACACACACTCAAACTCTGCTTCATCTTTCAGTCCTCCTGGTCAAACTCTCTTGCAGATCAGAAGGAAAAGTGGTGTGTGAAGACAGACTGCAGTGACCTCTTTCTTTGGAATGCAGTG
The DNA here is from genome assembly GCF_001522545.3 of Parus major. NCBI lineage: Eukaryota > Metazoa > Chordata > Aves > Passeriformes > Paridae > Parus > Parus major. The sequence continues at coordinate 55,305,509 of NC_031774.1, forward strand.
CTGTTTGTTTTGGCATTGCAGATATATTTAGCAAACTGTCATCTGTTATAATTTGTGTGGGGACAGATCCCATATTTTGAGAGATGTTCGCTGTCCTGTGTTGCCTGGAGTCTGTAAATTGCTCTGTCATTTACACACTGGTCTATTTTAAAAGAATGTTAATGGACACATCCTCTCCCTTATCCCACCATGAGGACCCTGAACTCCTAAATGTTCATGCAGCAACACAACAGGTTTTTAGCCAAGTCCTCTTCTCCTAAGCAAACAATTTGGTATTTATTTACAAGCAGTTTTTCTGAAACCCACGGAAATGCACGCTAAATGATCCACTCGAGTTTCTGACTGCGTGACACACTGTCCCTTGAAGTGTGGCCTCAGCCTCCCAGGGATGTCATCCTCCCTGTGACAGACCCAGCTATTTTTGGCCACCAAGGCCCTGGTGTCAGGCGCTGGGGGATCTTCTGCTCCACAGGAGCACGTGTTCCAACAGTCCCATTCCATGCAGGCAGCCGCCAGCCAAGTATCAGTCCCAGTCACAGGTTTGCTGGTTCATCCTCTGGCCACAGAGCAACACCTTGGTTGAATTTGCAGGAGAAAATTAACCCCTCATGCTATTTTGTGAGTAGCCCAAATATCAGCAGTCACCCTCCCATCTCAAAGAAAGGGAAGGAAATGACTGCAGGAAGAGTCCATGCCAGCACAAAGCTGGGGTTAAATCACCAGGATTGGTGCAGCATTGCTGTCGCTTCAGCCCCCAGACTCTGCAGAGCCCTACAGGTGGCCCCATGATCCCCTGGTTTCCCCACACCTCTCCACAGCCTTGCAACCCTCCATCCCCATGCTGAGGATGTTGCACCCCATGTTAGGGTGAATTCACCCAGAGTTAGGGCTGGAGACGAGCCTGGTTTGAGCTGGTCACGCCTTCTACAGCTGGATTTGGGCTCAGCCTCAGAGGGCAGAAATAGCCCCTTGTTCCTTCTGCCAATCAGAGCTTCTCCTTTCATTATCACTCTTTTTAATTGCTTCTGATATAGGCTTGTTCTGTGCAAGTCCCAGATCTCACTCAGATATGTACTAGAGACAGGGTCTTTGGGTGCAGCAGGAAGCTGAGCTGCCCTTGCCAGCTTTCAGCACCAGAGGAAGCTGCTGAACATCTCCCTGCTGCCATACAGTGAATCCCTGGCCTTTATTCTGCAGAAATAAACTAAAAGCTCTTTCCAGATTTAAATTTCTGGAGACTATTATTAACTGATAGATAGCCTAATGTATCATGTACTGCTTGCATTTGAAAAAACAAGGTCAAAGGAGAACACCAAGACAGAGCAGAAATTTTGACTTGCAATTCTTCCAGGAGTTGCTATTTTTACTGTTTGTAGTGCCTAAAATCCAGGAGTCTCCTGTGGCAAAGGGGCATATCACTGACACCAGCAGAAAAGGGTAAGAAGGGCCTGTGCACAGCCCTGGAGGTGTCAGAGGTAATGCAGGACCTCATTCCTAGCAGAGGCAGGCAGAGGTTGGACCTGTTCAAACCAAAGTTGGTCAAACTGATGCTTGAGCCTCCTCAGGGTTTGGTGGGCAGGGAGCAGAATGGTCTGGGTGAGCATCTGGAGGGAGACTGGAGCTGAGGAGTCCCTGGCAGAGCTGAAGTTCATACAGATGAGGACAAGGGCAAAGAGTGGGAAAATGTGGGTGTGAAGAGCAATGAAATCCTGGTGAGACCAGGGCTCAAGTGGAGGGTAGCTGATGCAGGGCCACCCTCCTGCTCCAAGATGCATTTCTGTCATTTCCCCACCACCTCTAGTTAGATGGCCTTCACATCTCTGCATCAGGCTGGTACTTGTGGGTAGCATAAATCCCAGCTTAAATGAGCTGATGGAGCTGCAGAGCAGTCTGGGAAAAGGTGTGTAGTTGGTTATCAGTGGGCTGGCTGGGGCCAGCACAAGGAGCCATGGCTGGTGGATCAGGGAAGGGGAGGGCAGGCAGGGCACAGGCTGCAGCTTCTGGCAGCTGTGCCCACATGGGTCAGTGTGAGCCAGCATTTTGTGTGAGCTGGTCTAAGTGGGGCAGTCACAGTAGGGTGATCCCATCCTGAGCTGCCTCAGCTGTGCCCTCTCCTTTCAGGTTCAGTGATGAGAGGTCATCAGAGTGAGTCAGCTCAGCCAGCAGATCCAAGAAAAAGCTGTGAGGAAGCCTTTCTTTACAGTGAGTGTGGTCAAATACTGGAATAGCCTTCCTAGAGAGGGGGTTGATCCCCCAGCCTGTTAATGTCTAAGAGGCATTTGGACAATGCCCTTAATAACATGCTGCAACTTTTGGTCAGGCAGTTAGATGAGATGTTCATTGTAGGTACCTCCCAACTGAGTCATTCTATTCCATTTTCCTCTTCCATGGAAACACTTTCTGGGATGCTACTGATTAGTCAGATCAGCTCAGTGAACAAATTCATCCTGTGGACATGTCACCACTAGATAGAATGTAAAGGGAGTAATCTTAAGGTGTGATTTTGTGATTCACCTGTCCCCGGCCCCTGAGGTGTGTGCTCTGTCCCTGGTCCCCTCCCCATCACACTCTGGCTGGGCAGGACTGTGGTGCTGGCACTGGTACCCACTGACCATGTAGCCACCTTGTCCTTTGGGACCTCAATCAACCAACAGCTCATTTCCAGACATAAAAATAGCTTCAGGCTGGGCTGGTTGAGCGCCCTGGCAGATCATGCCGGGAGCACCGAAGCGAGGGACGGGGGGAACTGGATGTGCTGGCGTTTGATGCACGGAGCTGTGCGCCAAAGCCACCCCTCCAGCACGACCTTGCAGCAGGAGCTGCTGCTCCCCAGCAGATGTGCAGTGAACTGTCCCAGTATGGCCTTACACAGCAAGATCCAGCACAGGCCTCCTGCTGGTTCACCAGCCCCAACAAAAAGCCAGGTCAAGGTCTCTCCGGGCGATATGAACCAAGCTGCAGGCAGATGTGCATGAGCAGACTGCATTTCTGTAAAAGAACATGAATTTTAGGACAAAACTCAGCTCTTTCTAGTGCAAGGAGGGGTAAGCTGGATGTGGGAGAGCATATGCTTGCTGGAGCAATGAAAGAATTCATCTTCAAGTGCCTGATAGGACCCCAAGCCCTATGTGACACAAAATTGCTGTTATTCCACTACCACCATGGACTAAACCAAATGTTTTGAACTCTCTCAAGTTCAAAGTATTACTCCATGCTGTTTCAATAACAAAGTTCACTGAATAATTTTGCTCTGCGCTCTTTATTCACTTCAGCCAAGTCCAAAAATGAAATGGGATCAGGGTAAGAGGCCAGAGCTGAAGTTGCTCATAGCTGATGTTTAGTTTGTGCCGTTAAACTTTCGTTTTCAGTTCTACTGATCCTTTATTTTCATAATGACTTTGAAGATCCATTGTAATTACAATGTAATGAAAAAGCTGAATCCAGAGATGTAGCTGCAGAAGGGTAATCACCTCCTGTGCTTTGTATTTAGAGGAGGTGATTAACTGTACATTCCAGGGACAGATTGAAGTGATGAATTTGACAAAGTTCAACAATCAGGAAATCTTAATTTAAAATACCTATCTGCTATTTTAAATTTCTTTTTGCAATGGTTCCCCGCAGTAATTTCAATTTTTAAAGGAAGATTAAGTTTAGAGGCTGTTGGAATTAATTAGATGTTAGCAACCAGGAGGGCACCTGTGGCTTTTACTTATTCAAGTGAGTCTGTATCTTATATGCATTTATTGACATCCCTAATTATATTTTAATAAAACTATTAGAAATGGTGACTAATGCTTCTTTTTTTTAACATGATTATTTTTCTCTTAGGTCAGGTGGGTTGCAATTAAAAATTAGTATACAAGGGCTTAAAAATATGATTTTACTCTACAAAATAACCAAATACATACAGGAAATGACACATAACTTACACTTTTTTTAAAAAATAAAGCTTACTGATTAACTAAATAAAGGAGCTTTTCCTGTAATTAGATTTGGAGTTTTTTTCTGGATTTTAAGAAGTGCTAGCTCTTATCTTCAGCTATCTTCCTTTCCTAGGCAAGAGGAAGAAAACAAGTTTTCTTCTTTTTTTCAGTAGTTAGTGAGTTTAGTGAGTTTCTTGAGCTGTCCTTAGCCAGGTAACCAAATAAACTGGAAATAGAAATAATCTTCCTGCCCCAGCAGACCAGGCTCTTGTCAGACCCAGAGTTCTGCCTGGTGCCAGCACCGGCTGCTGGACCCTTCGACCTGGCAGAGCACCTGCGGCTCACATTTCATTATCAATAGCCCTATTTCCGGCAGAATAATTACAATTAAACTGCTCGGAGGGCAGCGCCAGGCACTGGGGAGGGCTCCCATAGGGGCAACACATCCTCCCAACCCAGATTTGGTGCAAATCTCGTCCCAGCCCAGATTTGGTGCAGATCTCGTCCCAACCCAGATTTGGTGCAGATCTCCCAAGCCAGATTTGGTGCAGATCTCCAAACCCAGATTTGGTGCAAATCTCGTCCCAGCCCAGATTTGGTGCAGATCTCGTCCCAACCCAGATTTGGTGCAGATCTCCAAACCCAGATTTGGTGCAGATCTCCAAATCCAGATTTGGTGCAGATCTCCTCCCAACTCAGATTTGGTGCAGATCTCCTTCCCAAAGTGCGGGGTCCGGGTGCGGCTGGCAGGAGCATCCCCCCCGCCACTGCAGCCTGGCTAAATGAGGGAGCCTCATTAGAGGCGCTTAATCAACCCCGGTGATTTGCAGGAGGGACGCTGACATCTAGCGGGGGGACTCCGCGTTCCTTGGGCAGACGGCGAAGAGGCTTTGGGAGGGATTTTTGAGAGCAGGAATCGCCACCGTGGTCGGAAAGGCACCGATAATGAACAATTTGAAAGTCAATATCAGTTATTTATGTGACCCCCAGTTTCTGGGGTAGAGCTGATACCCGGCACTGAGACCAGCCCCTTTGTTTTTCAGTCTGTTTTAAGCAGCAGGGAGTCAAACCTTCTCAGCCTTAAAATTGAATTTAACCCCTGTTAAAGCAGCAGAAGGAAGGGATCTTGCTGTGGAGTTTAACTCTGTTTAGTATTACAACCTATTTTGCAGTACAGATATCAGTGCTGCCTGCTTACATAAGCACTGAGCAGGGGCATGTGCTGTGTATTGCTGCTCCACAATCATATCTGACAATACCTGTGAAAACAAGAGAAATCAGAATTTTTATGTCTGTAGTCTGTGCCTCTGCTTCTAAAGGATAATTTGCCAACAAGCTGGATTAAAGAGAAGTTAAAGGAGAGCATGTTTCCCTAGAAACCTGAAAAGGTAATAGCCAATTTCATAGCCCTGATTGATAAGAACAAAGATATCAAAGGGAATAATAAGCCTCCCACGGTTTAGAAACAACTATGAGATTAAGGTGAGAGAGACCGTGATGGGCTACCAGAAAAACCTGCAACTGCAAGAGCCAGCAAGGAGAGGCTGAGCAACCAGGGGAGCTGTGCTTTTAAGGTTTATTTTGCTTTTTAAACTCAAAATAAGGTCTATGGATGAGGTCTGCTTGTATGCATTCTATTTGGAAAATGTTTTTGCATGTCAGGGCAAATCCTTTAGACTGTAAAGGTTAAATTCCTCCAAGAGCTAACTTTTCTACAGGAAACATGGAGACAGAAGCAACTTCCAGGGGCTTCCCCAGGAGAGGGGCAGCAAGGCAGTATTGGCAGGGTTGCACAGGCCCACAAACCACAGTTTTGAGCGTGAACAAGAAATATGTGAAAACTTTGCTTTTCCAGTTTTGAATTATAAGACCTGTAATTCTCAGGCAATATATAGAAGAGAATGTCTAATCTTCATTGACTCAAAGAAATTCCTTAAAAATAAGGGATTCTTATGGCTGCAAAGAAAATTTACATGACCTGTAAAAAAAAAAAAAAAAAAGACCTGTTTTTGATAAAGAAAAAAAAATGTAATCAGGACCTTAAACCATGAGGTTGGTTACACAGAGAGCTAAAACATTCCTCAGTTTAGGCTTGTTCATTAAAACCTAACACGAATAGGGAACTCTCTATTGTTCAGGATCACTGTAGTGCTCAGCCTAAATCTCAGGGTAAACACTTGACTCATGTTTTCTGCTCGGGGAGTGTATTAAATGAGCAATAGAGCTGCTCCCCAAATATAGGATCTTTTGTCTCACAGTATCCCTTTCAGCTCCACAGAAATCTCACAGACCCTGCAAGGCTCCCTCCTGACTTGGCCAGAATAGCAGGACTTGGATGCAGAGGGATGCTGAATCTCTCATGCACACACCACAAATGAAACACTGGAAAGCAGGAGTGCTTTTCTGAAGCGATTTCCACTGTGGTAGCTTCTGTTAAAGCCAAGTGTCTTCTTGAGCAGTTCCCAGCATCCCAAGTTATTGTGGTCATACAACAGTATTTTACTCATTACATTTCATTACCTTCTTTTCCTCTCTTTTGTTTGCCTTTGCAGTTTGGAGCTTTGTTAAAGCTTTATTGGGACCCTAAATTGAAACTCGGCAAAGCTACTCACAGACAAAGCAAAGCTGCAGCTGGAGAGAGCAAACAGCAATCCCTGCCAGCACCGAGCTGTGTTTGCTCAGTAGAGTGGGCTACATGGAAACAGCCATGTGTATTGAAGAGGCAATCACGTCTGCACTTGGCTGCCTGGGAGGATTCTCTTCCAGTCTCCAATGCCAGACCTGGAGACTGAAAATCAATTCCCAGCAGTGCCTCTTTGGCCAGACAGTATCAGTATTACAGACCTACCATACATGCTTATGAATTTACTTTCTCTTTTGAAACAGCCAGACAAGACACACCAGCACCAACCCGAGGGCTTGTGGACAATAACGCTGTGCTCTGGCTAACGTGAGTATGGAGGTGGCAAAGCTGCTGTCACCTCATGTGTGCCAGCTTGTGTCACAGCTTCCCAGTAACCTTGAGTGTTACTGATCCAATGCCTCCCTGTTCCACAACTCTTTCCTGTTAACACCCACAGAGACAGCTGAACTCACTGCTGAGACTCAGGAAACCTCCCCCAGCCTCCAATCAATCAGTGCTCCTTTTTGACTTGTTTACCATTGGTGGCTTATTTTCGTGCCCACTGTGTGCCCATAAAGCACAAGGCAGTGTGGAAGAAGCCGAAGGAAATGAAAGCAGGAGGGTTCATTTCCCAGCTGTGCAGTCAGGGCTGTACAGAGAAGGGATGATGTGCAGCTCCCAAGGTCTGGGCCCCTTTAATCTATCCTTTCTCAAGGCTTGCAAGAGTTTATTATGGTTCTGTAGCTTATAGGTTCATAGAATCATGGAATGGTTAAGGTTGGAAGGGACCATACTGGGTCAGCTGGTCCAGCCTCTGCCCAAAAAGGGAAATATGGGTCAAGCCTGTGTTCTTGCTATCCTTGTTAAGCAGAACTTTACAACAAAATTAGAATCATAGAATCTAATTCAGAATCATAGACTCTAAGGTTGGAAAAGACCTTCAAGATTATCAAGTTCAGCTGTAAGCCCAGCACAAGTCCATATTCTCAAGTGTCATATTCACACACTTTTTGAACACTTCCAGGGATGGTGACTCTACAATTGGTGAAACCATTGATTTGAACAGGCTCCTTTGTGACCTTTTAAAAGTTGAGGGATGCAGTGCAGAAGTACCAGGTGAAATTTGCAGATAGGCAGAATTTACACTTAAAAAAAGTTGAAATTACCTGATTAATTAAATAACAGTCAAAACACTTGGACTGTGAAAGGGCATCAAAGAAACTTCCCTGAAAAACCAGACAGTGGGATTGTAACAGCTTGGTGTAAGAAGTTTTGGGTCATTTCTCCCACATCTTGAATTATGTAGAAGGCTGTTAGATTTATACTGATTGCACCTTTTGGTGATGGATGAAGAAAATGCATTTAAAGGAATGATCTTTGCTAGGGGAGATTTAGGAATCTGGGCATACCAGGAAAAGCTACTGCAGAAATTTCATCAGAGAGAATTTTCTCATGAGATTTTCACATTTCTCTTTACTGTCACCAAAGTAAATGCAGTGCAAACCAGAGAGACTTCCCAAAGTCTTTCAAAAGACTTTATTAAACCTTGGAAATGGGGGGCAGGTGAGAGTGCCCCACCTGGAAACAGTCCTACATTAGGCTATCAGCACTGGGTGAGACTTCCTGTGTGACTGTGCTGTCCTTGTGGGGGAGACTTATGAACCCCACAATTCTGGGAAGGGCATCAAGCAGTTGGACTGAACTGCCCCCAGTGGCTGAGGCTTTCTGGGGAGCACCTGTGTGCAGCACAGCATGCAGGTTCTACAGCTGTGCAGGATGTCCTGACCTTTGGGAAGTGCTCATGGAGAGAGTCCATTGAGATTTCAGCTGTTGCACCTCTGGAAATCTTTACCCGACAGAAAGGATTTAACCAGAGAAAAGCAGTGCATATGTGGCAGCCTCGAGTCCATCTATAAATTCCAGCACTTTCAGGCGTTCTGGCCCAACCCCCACACCCAATCACCCAGATTAGCTTTAATGTTAGTTTTAATGAGCATGGAGAGCCCAATATGAGTGTCCTGGGAGGCCTGTGTGTGCTTTCTCACACATGGGTTTCTCTTTTCTTTCATCTGGAAAGCTGATTAATTTACTCCAAGCTATCTGTAATGTTTGTGCACACAGTCTGAGAATGCTGCTCCTCACAACCCTACACATGGGGCACATTTCCAGAATTTCCTTCCCAGATCCCTTTTACCTTTTGCCCCAGATTTCTAACCCCCTGGTTTAGGTTTCTCTTCACCACACTGTGCCTACCTCAGGGGTGCCTAGAAGGCTTATGGTGGCCAAGCTCTGCAAAAACAAGGTGTCTTTAGAACACTCCAGAGCCTGGAGCAGATCTCACATGGCTGTTGTTGTGTTGGCTGTCCTTGTTCCCTACTCCCCCATCCTGACCTCCCTGGTGCCAAGCTCCATGTCCACTGGGGCAGTGCTGCTGCTTGCAGGTATTTTCCTACATGTCTTCACTCCTCCTCTAGCTCAGCAGATGCAGTTCTGTCAGTTCACATTCATAAATGCTGGGATTTATTTGATGCACAGATCGGCACATTCATGCATTTACTGCAGGCAGGAAACCTCAGGCCTGGCGTGTATTTGCAGATGCATTTATGTAATTAAACATTTAGGGGTAATTACTCTAATTGCCTAGCTTGAATTGTTAAGCCTCCCATTCTGAAGATGAAATTCATTTACCTAAAGAGGCTTGATTTTCACAGTCCCCTTTGTTCATATCTGTCCCTCATACAGCTGAGGGTTTTACCATATCCCCTTTCCTTTAGGTAGGCAGTGGCCAAGGGCTGCTTGATCCTCACAGCTGGATGCACATGTTACAGAGGGGCTGCAGTCAGGAGTGTTCTGGTGTGTTTGCTTGCACAGTCCCACAATTTCCAGCAGTTATGAGCCAGCAGAGGCTGAGTGGCCCAGTGAGGGCTGGCTGTGCAATGTGTGGATCTGCATCCGTGTAGGAGCTGCTCCCTCGTGTCTGCAGAACTCCCTGCTCTGTGTGTGCACAGATGAATCTGCAAAGGAGAAAACACTCTGCTTTCAGCACAAAGATGCAAAGACCTTGGTGTTATAAACCCCAAACCTCAGCATCTGGGCTGTGAATTCACATTTTGACTATTTAGATAAGAATGTGCTGCCTGTTCTATTACTCTTTACACAGGCTCAGGTTTAATCACTGGTGTGCCAAAGGGAGATACGCCTTCATTCTTGCAATAACTCTCTGCTGCTTGCGCTGAGCTGAAGGGTCCTGAAGGAATGGAGCTGCTGTAACCATCCCCCAGCACTCTCAGCCTTTCAGAAGAGACAGACTTTCATAAGTTGATCATGCAGTGATCAGCAGCCTTTTGCTAGAGGGTGAATTTCCCAACTCTTTTCAGCACATGTAGAAATTATGCTCAGAAAAATCACCAGTGGATGCAGAGCAGAGATATGGATAACCAGTCCATAGCTCTGCAAATGCGCTTACTTGTTGTGCCTCAAAGCTATAACATAATGAAAACTAAAATAAAAATTACAGATGGGTGTTGTCTTTATAGCCTTTTTCTGGGCTCTGGGCAGCTGGGCTTATAGCAACTCCTACATTTTTTGGGAGAGGTGGAAAGAAAAATGAGGCAAACTCATTCATCTTCCTTTAATTCTCTGAAATAGCTTTTAATGAGGTGTTGTTGTCTACACAGCACATATAAAACAGGCAATGCTCCAACACAAAGTTCCATGCTGCTGTCCTTTGGAAAATTCATCTAATTTGCATGTGGGTTTCATGCACCCACAATACACATTCCAGAATTCCATGAATAATAACAAATACCCTTTATAACATGCCAGGGCATGGTGTCCCAGCATGAGAACAAACCTTTCCTTGGAATTCAGAGGTACCTGCTCCTGCCTGGCATCTTGTCCCTGTACCACTAGGTGGCTTTTCCACCCCATAATTTGTACCTCTTTCTCCAAAGTCACTACAAGTACAGGAAATCTGCTCCTAAGTGCAGCCATCAAAGTGGTGCAAAAGAGAGAACAAAACTAAGGCATCCTTCAGCAGATGAACTCGTAAATTTCCATAGTTTTACATTGAAATCTTTACCAATCCCTTCTCTATCCTTTTAATGCTTTGTTTTGACTTTGTTACAGCTGGCTTATTTCCAGATTTTGGGTATCATAAGGTATCTGCTCAGATACATTTCTATGTACCTATGGAACTTTGCAAAATAGTGCATTTGTCAAATTTTATAATAGTAATTTTTGTAATTCATTAGCATAAACCAATTAGCAACACAGAATCTGGATGTGTATTTTAATGTAAAGTGTTGCCTCACCATGTTCTCAGTAAGAGTAAATTCAGCTTTGTCTTCTCAGATGTTTTACTCCTTTTTTCAACTTAACCATTTTAATTACAGATCTTTGCTCACACCTAAACATTGCAAATATCTGGCTGTGGATAGTATCTTTCTCAAGTAGCACTCAGTGTCTGAAGTTTCTCCAAGAAAAAAAGCCCCAAGGGGCTCATTGACTGTGAACAGAACATGGGGGAAGAATGAGGGTTGCAAATCCAGAGCAGAGTTAAAAAAAATACACACCCCCCTCCCCCAAGTTTTTGTTTAAGTTTGACCATGTTGAATAGAATGTATTCTATTTGAAGCACAAGGGAGCTGAGTTGGGCAGAGACAGACCTAAGAGATGCTAAAATTTGGCAGATGAGCTCAAGGTTTGCATTTTTCATTCATTTCAGACTTTCTTTCACATATACGACTCCTTTTTTCTGTCACAAAAATGGTCATATATTTGCTGGAGGGAGACCATGGAGCTGTCTCCTGACAAGTGCCCTTCAGTGGTGTGAAAAGAGCTGCATCAACAGCTCTTTCAGGTAGAACACATGGAATTTACATGTAAATATTAGGGAGGAGCTAATCCTGCAACTAATTTAACACACAGGAGGTAAGATCTGAAAGAGGAAAGTCAGCTATTGATGAAAAGGCTGGAGAAGGCTTCTGCTTTAGCAAACAGCAGAGTCTCATTTGGAATACCTGTGTAAAACTGGTTCCTGTCTCCAGATGTTCAGCAAAGATGGACACAGCTGGGCAAGAGGTTGAGCAAAACACACCTGGAGCTGCTCTGCACTGGTGCAGCACTGCATGCTCCTGGTTGCCATGTCCTGATTTGTGCTGCTTGGGTCCAAGTCTCTGCACTGATTGCAGCAGCCAGCTTTTTACACCAGCTGGTTTTCAATACACAGATGTCCCTGAGGCCCTGGATTTCTGAGGGAAGAGGAAGATTGTAGTTGAATTTATTGGAGAAAACCGATGCTCGGTAAAAGCTGCACCAGAGGAGGTTTGAGTTGGACATCAGGAGGAATTTCTTTACAGAAAGGGTTGTTAAGCCTTGGAATGGGCTGCCCGAGGAAATGGTGGAGTTACCATCCCTGGAGGTGTTCAAGAAACAACTGGACGTGGTACTTGGAGCTGTGGTTTAGTTGATAAGGTGGGGGTTTGGCCAAAGATTGGGCTCAATGATCTTAAAGGTCTTCTATACCCTGAATGAATCTGTGGTTCTGCAGTAATATAACTGAATAAATAAAGCAAGTAGGAATATGTGATGCTTTTTTTTCATTATACAAGCACCTTTCAAGTCACCTTTATACAGCATAAGTGTCCATGGTATAACCCAACTAAAAGCTGTGTTATCAGCAGTAGCTTGGTGCTGATTCAAAGTCAATACACTCTGCTCCCAGGCACTTTTTTTCTGGAGCTTGGCACCACATGGATGCAGGAACACAGCTTTTGGTGGGCATAGAGCACGGGCAAGAGCCGTCTGTGTTATCTCACTGTAGGTGCATGTCCAAGCTGATCTTTAGGTTACAATTATCCTAATCAAAACTAAGTTTTGATTTTTCACACTCAGACAGATGCATCATGATCTGTGCTTTTTGCTTTGGCCTGGCACAGTTTGAACCTGTGAGTGCTGGCAGTGTTTCCTGGCCAGTGAGTGCCTCAATTTGTGGCTTCAGTTGCTGAAAGGCACTGGACGAGTGGTAAACCTCTGAACAACCTCTGATCTCTTGGCGGTCCCTCAAGCTGTATTATCTCTGCAAACATGCACTTCCCTTAAACTCTGTATAATCTTCTCCCAGAGTTATTAAAAAGAAGTTCCATGTTTTTTCCTTAGCTTCTTCCAGCTAAGCGTTTTGCAGCCTCCCCTCCTTGTGCCAACACTCCGTAAATTTTGTCCTGTGACTTTATTTTTTCTAATCAAACTCTTAACTCCTCTGTCAACTCTGCTCTTTATACAGAACTTTTTCCAGGGGAAACACTCTCTTTCCTCCTCTTCACCTCAGGGAGATTATTCATGTGGCTGGAGGGTCCTTGTGGAAGAAAGCTCTGACCCCAGCTCTGCACTGTTTTCAAACACGCCGCTCCATGAGTGTCTGTCATCTCTTATCTCACGGTGCCCACAAGCTGGAGCACACAGCTGCGGTGCATGAGCAGCGAGGGGTGAAGTCTGTGTGCCAGAACTGTTTCCTGATGTGCTGCAGGTCTGGATGCACAAAGGGATTTCAGGGTGGCTCTCAGTGAGCACAAGCCCTGGCAGGAGGCAGCACCCAGATGGGGATATCACAGTGACAGCCCAGGGCTGCTCTGGGAGGCAGCTGGAGACCTCTCCCAGCTGTGCCCAGCATCCAGGGCCACCTCCTGCCCACAAAGGCCCTGCCCTTCTTCCAGTCCTTGGAAATACCCACTACAAACGTCATAGGTCATGGGAGGATGTGAAATGCTTTCCACAGGACTGGTATTTCTGCCAGGGCTTCCTCTTCAAAGCTTTTCTCTTGTCTTCATCAGGATCATCATCATCTTCATTTTTAAGCCTTTGTTAGTTCTGTTCTAATCATGGGACACATGTGTGCTGTGCTGTGATGCTTTTACTGTTTTGCTATACTTTAACATCCATTTTCCAGCACAACTAAGAAATATTGTTATAATCCAATATTCTCAATTATTTTGACTGTAGTTAGATCACACAGGAAAAATGTGAAAACAGCTTTTTCAAAGTATCAATTTTATTTTTTCAAGGACTGTTTCGGCAGTTTATACCTTATATTTTAATTGCTTGTGGTAAGGAAACATCAGTTGATTCAATGTAATAATATTTTTCTACATGAGTGCCAAAGATCTTGCATCTGAAATGGTACATGGAAATTATTCACAGAAGCAGATTTTCATTGCATTGATAACAACTTTGTTTTGGCACTTTTCACCAGTTGATTTACAAAGGAAGTCAGTGTCCTTATTTCACTGTTACTTTTACAGAAGCACAGGGAGGAAAAAGGAATTGATAAGGTTTATTCTTCCTAACAAAATGATTGCTTGCAGAGGGGTTAAAGAGTTCTGGCTTCTCTTTATTTGGAGTTGAGAGCCTTGGGGGCCTATTAAAAAAAACTATCAATGTTCACCTAAATAATTTCTTTACCTTTCCATCTACTTAATATTTTTACAGGGAGTATTTTAACACTAAGAAAGGAAGCTGCATCTTAATCCTATTAGCAGTAGGCCCACATGCTTCTCAAAACTAATTCCAAACATTTTATGACCTTGTCAAAATTTAAATATCTTCAGCTTCTAGCACTGAGCGCCTTCCCTGTGACTTCAAAGTCATTCAAAGGAATGTGTGAGCATGATGTATCACGATAATCCCTTACAGAATCACAGCACTGGTCAGTATTTTTACTGGAAATTAAACATTTCATGGTGGGGTATTACAAAGAGGTATTATTTTGTAATGACACACTTGGGAGAATAGTGTGACTGCCTTTAATTTGGAGATCACTTCATGCTGCAAACCTACACATACTGCTTTGTAAGAAATACCTCTTAAAAAAAAAATAAAAGGTGGCATTTTCTAAGGTCTTTGTTTAAGTGCCACCCAGGCTCTTGCATGCAGGGCTCCTCCACCTCTGTGTGAAAGGAGCAGTTAAATTAGCAACTGTATGTGGCCAAAAAAGCTGCTGAAACTAGAAGACTATAAATGACTATTTACACAAATCTTTTAAACTTCAGGTTTTAAACCATTTAAGGCAAAATATATAACTCAAGCCAGACTTCCTGAAGGCATGGCTCAGGTTCAGTGAGACAGATCATAAACCTTAGACAGGCTTACACAGAATCTGATCTGAGTTTCAGATTTGTAATTTATGCTAGTTTGAGGTTTTCTTGCAAGTATTTTGCATGCCCTAACAAATACAACTGTATTTTAGGTTTTACAGTGTCAGGGGTGCTTGAGCACCAACACAGACTTCAACCCTGCTCCAAGGGGTTTGGTGCCCATGTTCAGGGCCAGCGCTGTAACCTGGGACAAGACTGCAGGGAAAAGAGCTGTGAGAAGTCTCCTCCAGGCTGGGATTTACCTGGCCTTGTGCCTGATCTTGCCCTACCTCCTTGACTTGCCTTCCTGGCCTGAGCATGGCCCTTCCTCCCTGCTGTGGGTTTGCACAGTCATTGTTGAGCTGCAGGTGGTTCCAGCTGGTGTCACCAGGGCTCTGCTCACCTTGCTGGGGTGCTGCAAGGCTGTGCCCCAACAGACACTGAGCATATAATAAAAGAGCCTGACATGTGGCTTTTCCAAGCACTTGTTTAAAAAATGAAACCAGCTTGTTAAATTACAGAAAAAAATTTTAATCATGTCTTCATTAAAGGTCTTGCAGGCAGTTGTCTTATAGATAAACAATAGGGTCTGACATTTGAGTGAAGTCCTGTTTGCCAGGATTTCACTGGGCATGGTATGCAATAACAGCATCATGATGATGATGACCAATCTCTTGCATCATTTAGATGTGATTTCCTTCTGGACACGGAAGTCCTGGGCCCATTTTAGTGAGGGTTTTGTTGGAGGGTGGTGATTTTGTTAGGCAAAGAAGGTGTTCTTATTACACCTGAAGTATGTCTGTTAGTCATTGCTGCACCATGTTTGCCTTGTTCTCCACATTATGCTTTGGATATGTTGCTATTGGCATGAATGCCAAATCTTGCAGACTCAGAGGCTGGAAATTTCTCTAGGACAGAAGGGTAAGCTCTATTTACACACTGGAAAATATGCAGAAGCCTGTGATTGTATCTAGGAAGCTTTAAATTTATTTATGCTTTGTTTATGATTTGGGTTTGTAAATGATATTGTCTACCCATCCAAGGACATATGATATGTTCTCCAGCAACTGTGTCACGCTGTGTCTCCAGTTTCTTAATGAAATCCAAGTTCATAATTAAACATGAGGAAGAGTCCTGTCCTATGTAGGACTTACAAGCCATATCCAAGAAAAAAATGACTCTACTAAGGGAGTGATTCTTTCTGGTGTTTATTTTTGTTCCATCCCAAATCCAGATATACTCTTGATATTGGCATTGTCAGGAGGACTCTGCCAGTGCTTTTCTGCAGCTGGCACTTAGAGGGTGAAAAGAATATGAAATATAGTAACATGACCCTGGTACTACCATATGACCAGAAGTGTGAGCACTCCACTGGTGCTAGTAGGATTAAAGAGTAGGACAGAAGTGCTTGTATGTTGGATCTTTATTTATCAGTTACAGGACAGAGCTGCAGGTAGGCACTCCTTGAGATTTTAATTCACCATCAGCCTCATCGGTACAAGGTGAGACATGAGAGATGTTGAAAGCTCGTGCTGTTACAACAACAGTCAAATTCTGTTGGTTACAATGCCTTTTTAAAAAACTTCCTAGCCAATAGCATAATGTTAAAATCTATTTTTAACATTTTTAAAAACATTTTACAAGTGTTTGCTTAAGCCAATCATTAAAAGTACACGTACACTTTGGTTCTAACAATGCCTGTTTGTCATAGTTTAAAAACAATGGATAAAGCTTCATTATTAAACCTACATTTCTCTATTATCTTGCTTATTTCTAAGGCCTAAGGCCTCTCTACACAGCTAAAAAACACAGCCTGATTGTTTCCTTTTCTTACATATCTGTATTCTTGTATTCTATTCTGAGATCTGCTTTCCCACAGTTTCTAAAAGTTTTCTACCTTTTCTATTTCCCACAGTTGTAGAGCTTGTGGCTGCAGAAGCTCTGCCAGATACCCTATGTACACAAAGCCAAAGGGACTTCTGAGAGTTCTCCTGACTGCACATGTGGGTGAAGTATCAACAAAACCAACACAGAGGAAAATGCAGACAGAGCTGATGAGAACAAGGCATAATAAAAAAGGTTTATGGGCACATATACACATCATACAGAGGGGTCAGCACTGCAGCCATAAGGCAAAATCAGATTCAAGAAAATGAGCACTTCCAGCATAGAAGAAATAGGATAAAACCATCTGATTAGCCAAAGAACCTGCAAATTTTAAGACAAAGTGACTGTGACAACTCCAGCCCCTTCATTAATAGTGTTTTATCTTCCTTTGTTGTCTAGCTAAGCTGGTTTGAAAAGCCCCTTCATCAGCAGTATGTCATTTCTAGCACAATAAATGTGCAAAATGACACAATCTTTAGAACTGGTATCCTTATGTCCTTAACTGATGAACCTACATTGCTAGTTCCTCCAGTCATGTTATAAACCTCTTCTTTTCCTAAAGTACAGTGATCAGAAAGTTATGCAGTCCCCTACTTCCTCCAAAATGAACAACTTCTTTTGTAAGTGCTTTTCCTACTATACATCATCTTTTATTGGTTTCTTTTCAGGAGTCACAGCAGATCACGAGGGCGGTATCAGAAGACATACAGGCAAACAAACACAGAGCTGCTGCATCCTCAAGTTATGCTTCAAGCATGGTTGCTCCACAGCTTTGTGAATCAGCAGTCTTGTGTTCTTGGCCAGTTTCTACCATTTACATATCCTGACTCCAAACCTACAGCTGCATGACTTGTTTGCATGACTAATTTCACTGAACTCCAAGGGCAGGACTTCAGGGGCCTCCAATTGCAGCTCCCAGTACGTGAGGGAGGTCACACCTAATCAAGAGCCCCTGCTCCCCCCTCAGCCAAAGCAGTGAAGCTCCATCAAATGTGGATCTCCAACATCCCAGTCACAGAACTATTTGCAATGCTAGATCTCTTTCCATTCCTCTAACAGAGGTCTTAAAATCAGGAGGAGGGATGGAAGACATGATGACCTGGATTATGCCATAACCTAGTGGCTACAGCAGCATTCTGAGCCATGAGTGGGTTGCATCCCAAAAGGCCAAGATGAAAGTGAACTGAGATTTCCCACTCCCTAGCTGACTACATTTATTAAGATACTGTGGGAAGGAAGCTCTGCTGCTTCCCTAACCCTTTTCACAGAAGCCTGTGGTTTTTCTGTGAATGACACTGGCTCGGTGCTAAAAGGCTCTGAGGGAGCACGGCAGAGTGGGCCTCTCCAGGGATTACAGTGGAATTTTTTATTACTGTGGAATAGCCTTTGCTGTACTCCTGAATCAGGCTGAGGGCCAGGTCACTGACACCTGTGCAGGCATGGGCAGCCCCATTTAGACACCTTGGGAACTGCCAGGACAGTTGGTGGTAGGAATTTTTACATACCCCTAGGCTCAAACAGCTACCACAGCAGAAAATAGCTTCCCTGATAGGTATCTAGAAGATAGGTAGTTTTCTTGAACTTGGCCAGATGAATCCTCTGAGTTCCACTTCTGGTGCCCAATGTAAGCATTGTAGAACCTATCCATCATGACAGTGCATTTATTTAATGACTTGGATGTTTGAGGGCAAGTCTCATAATCCTATGTATTTTAACTCACCATCCCAAACATCTAATTACTTACCTCATGATGATATTTTAAAGATTAATTTACATTTGAGGAAATGGCTCTAGGGTCCCTAGGGAAATGGTCACAGCACCAAACCTACTGGAGTTCAAGAAGTGTTTGGACAATGCTCTAGGGTACACTGTGTGAGCTGTCCTGTGCAGGGCAGGACTTTGATGATCCTTATGGGTCCCTTCCAACTCAGGATATTCTGTGATATATCACAGACACACATGTAATCCTGAGCACTTTCCATGTAATTAAAAAGAGCAGCAAGTGTTACCCTGAGAGCGAGAGCTGGCAGAACCACCAGCTCCATCGCAAATACTTGTCATACAGGTTCTGAATCGCCCTGGGATGCACAGGTTGCATTACCTGAAAAAGGGTGCAGTAGTAAGGCAGACAAGTTGTTCTGAGTATCACCATATGTGCAGAGCACACCTGGCCTTTTCCTGAGAACCTCCCCAGGACTGGGAGTATGTAACACTCCAAAGATGGAAGACTGATGGAGGTGAATTGCTGGCCTTTTCAGCAGATTGAAAAAAAATGGCTCTTGGTGATGTCGTGGATGTTCTCAACTCACCTGCAACAAACAGGACCACAATGAGAGTGAATTCATGTTGGCTATCACATTGTTAAAAAGGCTTAAACCTAGCAAGAGCTCTGACCACTTGGCATTTTTATCAAAAGTGGGCATCCTACCCTGTAAAAACATGCCAGCTACCCAATTATTTATAAAGGTAATCATAACTGACTACCATCAGTAGATCCTGTATTGTATTGAATTCAAGGTATCTCCCTTTTAGTCCTGCCTGAGGCGTGGGATGGAGTTTCAGAGCCATCCTCACCTTGGTTTGTTATCAGCCAGCTCCAAACAACTCTCTCATCTGCCTGCAGATCTCCTGGTCTGTGTGTCAAGGTATCTGCCTTTTCCATGAAGGATGAACACATTTCCCAAACTGTGGCTTCTTTTCCCTCTCTGAATAAAAAATTAATAAATGTTGTCAGAAAGGATCCTAGGGAATCTTTGCCTCCTCCTACTCGAGAGATGAGTAACTTGACACACCCTTGAAAATGAATCTGCTCTATTTCATAATCTTGGCAATTTGCAATCTTCCAAGGAAAAAAAAGTTCAGAACTGACAAATGCACACATCTGTAAATGCAAATTCCCCTCAGCTGTACGTCTTATACTTTACATCATGATTCTCTCAGCATATCAAATCCCTCTTCCCTAGGGATTTATTTGGCACATCTAAGCCTTGTCTTGTTACCTACACATGAACTTTTGAGCCTGATGGGAAGATTTGAACATGCTCCTCCCTTTCACGTCACAGGATGCCACATGGTGAGCTTCCTGCTCCTGCTCTTCAGGCTGATTCCCATGAATTCCTTCCCATTCTTGTGGTGTGGTGTGCATCCCTTTGATGAGACCAAGGAATCAGAATGGCTCTAGTTTCTTGAAAAGGAGCTTTTTCTGTTGTTTTTTTTCCCCACAAAGCTGTAATTCCTAGGATGTGATCACCTTCCTAGGTGCCCTCCCAACTCTGCAATGCCCTTCGAAGAGGGTTGTTTTCATCCTTGGCTTGGGGAATAGGCCTTTGAACTGTCCCATAAGTGAGCAGGTTCTGCTTCTGGGGAACCAGAGGAGGAATCCCTGCTGCTCTCAGCGTGCTCCAACAAGAATCTTCCTGCTCCCAGGAGTTCTCAGCAGCTGTTTGCCCCTGCAGCAGAGTTGGCTTTCAGACACGGATGTAACTGCCGCTCCTGCACACAGAATTCAGCCCAATGTGCAATAAGTTCAGTTGATGCCAGTCAGGATGCAAGAACCTAATCCTTTCTTAAAGGACAGGTATCTTTAAGGGATCTGCAGAAATTTCAAGGATAAAAAGGCTGAAAGTACAGTATAACCACCAGAGTCCTGATGATGCGTGGAAGAGGGAACCCTCTAATTTTGGGCTCCAGGTTGATGAAGGGCTGTGCACAAATTTTGGTTGGTTGGGGTTTTTTAATTCTACCCCTCCTCTGCTGCCTTGTAATAAAGTAATAAAACATTGCTATAAAATAGTGCAGTGATGGCACCCAAACATGCTCAGGCACAAGTTAGCAACTTGTCCTTTCCACAGAAAAAAGCTATGGATAATAAAGGAAAGCATGGGAATGAAAGCAGAGTCAGTTATTCTGGGTGAAATCAAGGAATTCTGCAATTTAATCCCTGGTAGCCAGAGAGAAGAAGTAACTTCCAGAAATGAGAGTTTCACACCCACAACTAGGTATTATTAGCTCAAACTTCAGAAAAAGCAGGAGCCTAAACCTCCCCCTCTTTTTCTTTTTTTTTTATTTTTTTATTTTGTGTTTCTGAAAAAAAGCAAATGTACTCTGCCCACCTACAAAGCAACCGATGTCTCCCCTATCTCCCCAAATTTAATTATTTTCAATTCCAAATACAGGGATGAGGAAGCAAAAAAGACATGGGATTTATTGTTGCTTTAGAATTTGTTAGTCTCTTTGAGAAACCACAGAGGAAAAATAAAACAATCACTATTTTCTCACCACGCAGTCAGCATATCACTGAATTAAAAATTTAAAATTACAGGAACATGGGAAAATGGAAGAAATGAAAGTATAATGAAACTGTTACCAAATCAGTATCTTTTCCTCAGTAGTAAAATTAAGGGGGTGGTAATCACATGTTCCACTCCCTTGCAGAGTTGTTCTGATGTGTTGCCAATTAAGAACTGTAAGACACTGAGATAAGTGTATTTTAAGATAATGTTGAAAATGGAATAATCTCATTTTTAACACAACAGAAACACTCCTTAAATAATGACATCTTATCTGAATTGTGTTTGAGGTGGCATGTGACAGGGTTAAATACATGGATTTAAGTTCACAGAAGAATGAAAGGACTATAACAACTACATTCCTAGAACAGCTTTAGAAAGGAGACTCCATTACTGCATCTCTTTTACTACTTATTTTCAACTTTTTTATTCTTGTTTGCAGTAACGAATCACAGCACTGCACACCTGGCATCAGCATACAACCACGCTGTCACTAAAATTCTGTGCCTTTCCCAGATTATGTGCCAATACAGACATGCAGAGGAAAAAAAAGAAAGAAAAACTAGCCCAAGCAGCTGGGCAGACTCTGGAATGATGGGCACACTTGGCTCTCATCTAAATGAGGCAGCAGTATAATGAGAAATACATCTTGTGACATGAGAGCATGTGCTGCTGTGCCACCCTGGGCTAAAATAGCAACACACCAAAGCCAGCTAATTCCAGTCCCTGCAAAATCCAAGCTTGTAACTCCAAAGCAAAACACTGTTCAAACAAAGCCTGTGCTTTCTGCTTTTGGTGCTCATGGTCCCATTGCTAAGGTAATATTATTTGGGACTTCATCTTTCAATTTATCCCGTCTGCCAAGGGATCAGATTTCTGAGGTACCCTATCATGCCCAAATGCCAAAGCACTGTGTGTGCACAATTTAACAGATTAACAAAGTAAATAATACAGTTATAAAACACCACCACCACCAAAAAAGGTTCTTCTGTGTACAGGACTTAGAGCATTATCTTGCAAAAATAAATGCATAACCAGGCTAAATTGAAATCAGGATATTGCAGCAAGTCGTTGAATTAATTTTTTACTGCAATGGTAAAATTTTTAGCATAGCAATTAGAACACTACCAAAAAACAAAACAAAACAAAACGCCCCCAAAAACACAAGAACCAAACCTTACTCTTTCCAAACTACTGAGGATTTTTGGGCTTTTTTGCCCATGCAGAATGACATAGTTGTTACATCTTATCTAAGAGAAGTGCTACATTGTCTCATTACATACATTTTTACTAAAGAGAGCTGAATTCCTTAAAGTTCCATTGAAAAAGGCCTCACTGAGATTCATGAGGAGTAAATTCTACAGAGATAAGCAATATTTTAATGCCTTAAATTGCTTACTAAGAAAAATACTGTGCAGGACTCAGCAACAACCAAGTACAGCCTAAGTGAGCTGAAAACCCTTCAGCCTATTCTTTCTCCCACTGCTGTAATGGTACATTAGCACTTGTCCAGCACCTTCACTGAGCTATTGCAATAGCTCATACTCAGGAACAAATTAAAACACTCTCAGGCTTTTTTTTTTTTTTTTTTTTTTTTTGCTTAGAGCAATAAGCATTAATTAGAAATTAAATCCATTTTCCCTTATTCTCTCATGTATTTTTCAAGACTTATAATAAACCTTATAATAAATACATTCTTGCCTTCCCAAATCTGGGCACTCAACTCACTAATTTCTTTAAAAATTAATAACAAACCCGATATGGTTAGCACATTTTATTCATTGACATTCAAAAATCAGCTAAAATGAAGCTTTCCTCTGACTCTAGGCACTTTAACATCATTAATAATATAACACAACCCTAGCAGCATTAGAATAATTATTTCAACATGATGGCAGTCCTTCAGACCTCTGTGGATACTCCTTCCCATCCTCCCTTATGCTGGGAAATAATCTTAATTCTCTTGACAAAATACTATCCTACATGCCTTTGGCACAAAAAGATTACTAGATTCAAGCTATTTCTGTTGATGACAGAAAACAATCCCCCAGTCCTGGAGAACATCTTGACACCTGCTCCTTCAGTTTTATTAGGACATAAAAACAACTGGCTTCTGCTGACTGGGATAAACTGGTTTGCAATTGTTAAAAGCTTTACAAGGCAGAACTGGTGTGTTAAATACCAGTGCTCATCTAAGAGGGTGCCAAGCAAGATGTTCTGCTTCAAAAAGGAATTCCTGGTGCTGTTCCTATCACTGGGGCAGGGCTGTGACAGCAGCAGCTGTGAGTGGGATGAGTTCTGCACCTCATTTGCCATCGATTCCCACAGCTGTCTTGTCAAATCCTGCCAGCCTGCAGAACATGGCTGTGAGAGCACTGCTTTTCCAGGCATCCTTGGAAATGCATGTTATGGGTGTCAGCTCAGGCAGCCCTTGTGTGCTGAGCTGAAATGGATCCAGAACAGCCTTGGGGCCATCTTCTGCAGATACTAAAAAGACACACAATTTCTGTCCAAGTTCAGCGTTAGGGCACACCCCAACCTCCTCTTGGAGTGCCCACTTCAATCGGAACTTGCCTTAAAATGCACAGAGGTAATTTAAAAGCTCCCTCAGTATTAATGTCATGCCATTTTCACACTAACAGTTCAAAGTCAAAGTAAACAAGTTTCAGCCACACACACAAACACTTTCTGCCTTTTTAAGTTACCAAGCACATACCATAAAGACAAGTCTTGCTTTGTAACCGCTGATTTTCCCTCCTGTACAGTTATTCAGATCCCATTCCAGAATTCGTCATCTGGTTAATTAACAGATTTTAGTTTGTTCTGTGTTTAAGGGGAGATTGTTTGTGGCTTGACTCTGGGAAAATGCACAAACGAGGCAGCAGCTTGTTTTTCAGCTCCTGTCTTTGCATTTTCTGCCCAAGAGCCAGGGAAGCATGTAAATTAGGAAGCACATGCATCTTGCAGGATTAGCATTTCTCAGAAGGCAGAAAAATGACAGCACACCTTCCAGTCTCAAGACAGAAAAATTCATCATGTACCATTTCGGGGGTGGATTTTTTCATGTTTCTCTGCCAAGCTACTGATCTGAGATCTTATTTTTATTTCATTCATTCTTCTTTCAGTAACAGCAGCTCCTCTTTTGGTAATATGATGCTTCAAGTGAGGTTAAGGCTGTATAATGAAAACATATGTCACATACAAATACACATAATGTACAATATAGGAAATCTATCAAGATTCATTTGGTGCAGTTACCTGAGCACTCTGCATAATAATCCCACAAGAAATATTTCATAATGTGAACATCAAATATGTAAAATTGCCTCAAGGCCAAGAGAATCAGAATGCACCAAATGAATTTTCTTGTAAGGATATAGTCCTTCAGAGATTTAAATTAAAATGCAAAGAAATTTTCCCAAGTAATCCCAAGAGTGTAAATTTAAAAAGGAAAAGGCCAAAACCTTTCGATATTTTCTTAGTAAATATATTGTGCAGCCAAAAGCTTAATTCAGATCAGCTTTTTTATGGTGCATAGGTATTTCAAGGCAAAAAAGAATTGATTCTAATGCTCATGGTAATAAATGAAATGTCTGCTTCTGGCACTTAGAATTTGAAACATAATGGTCCCAGGAGATCAACTTGATGCTGTGCTTATCATGGGCCATCAGATTTCAACCAGCATTCATCCAATAAAATAAAGCATAACTTCTGCTTGGCTAAAAACTAATTTTCAGAAATATATCTAATCTTCAACAGAAGACATGAAATGACGGCAAATCCTCATCTTCTCTTGGGAATGTGTTCTGGTGGTTAACCATGGAAAAATGTGTGTCTTATTTCCTATTTGAATTTTTCTGGCTTTTGCCTCTGGTCATTACTTCTTATTATGCCTTTCTTCAATAGATTAAAGAACCCTTTAATATCCTGTATTTCCCCTCAGGAATGTTCCTATACACTACAATCAGGTCACAACCAATCAAGTCAATTCTTTTCCAGATAACTTTAACAGCCTGAGCTCTTAAAACATTCCAGTGTAAGGCATTTTCTCCAACCACTAGAACATTTTGCTTCATTTTTTTGCTCTCTCTTATTTTCCAGTGTGCTTCTTAAAATCTGAAAACCAGCACTGTCTGCACTACCCTGTGATGATATTATTGAGGTCAAACATGAGAGGTAAAATAAACACTTTTTAATTCCTTTGTTTATACATTGATTAATCCTTTTCTACCATAGCAGCATAGGGGAGCCCTTATCTGATTGCTTACTTATCTGACCCTTAAATCCTTCTCAAAGTCATTAGCTTCAGAGTCTTCTATTTTCCAGTTATGGTCTCCCCAGTTGGGTTTTAGGATAGACAGCTATTTGGTTTGATGAACAAAAATTCACTAGGTTTGAACAAGCTGCTTGTATAAACTGTATTGACCAGTGCCCCATCCTCATCATTATTTATAATTCCATTAATTCTGGAGCCGAATTTTTGCAGCAGTAGGTTTGGATCTGCTTCCAGATCATTGCTAAAAATGTAGCAGGACATGGAACCTGCTACTAGGTTTTTAGACTACTACTTCTTACTACTTTTTAGACACCATCTCTTTCAACTAAGTCATCATACAGATTTCTTCTTGAGACATGGCAGCAAATTCCATTTTTAAGGTTTGTTGGCATTGTATAATGAGACTATCACACAGCACCAAGTCAAATACTCCTCAAAACAGTATTGATAGAGATTTTAACTAAAACACTGTAGATATGCATCATATTCCTTTGTTACAACTTTTTATAATTTGAATTCCACATCAGATTTTCTGTTTTGGTTAGGGTAACTATTAAGCTAACCAGTTGCTTGGGTTATATTGCTCACCCTTTTAAAAACGGCACAAAGCAACAGTTTAACTTTTGTTTAACCTCCCGATTTTAAGGCAAGAGAAAAATACACAGGAGAAGCATCTATAGTACAAGCAGAAGCAACAGTGGGCAGCAGGTGTCCAGAGATCGCGTTTCTCACAGCATTTCCAGGATGGAAATCGCAGGAACTGCGGACTTGCAAAGTACCTGCTCACAAATATCCTGGTCCTGCTCAACTCCCAGCCCTGCACACACACACACTAGAGGAGATGTGGAGTCTCCTCCCGAGTATGGAGCCGGGATGAGACACGGCTCATGCCTCAGGCACTGCAGAACCTCCCCGGGCGGCTCCGCAGCCCTGTGGTCGCTGCCTGCCTCCATCGCTGAACCGGCCTGACCGCCGGGGCAGTGACCGCCCGCAGCCTCCGCTTTCCCTCTCGTGTTTACAACACCAGATTGAGGCTCCGAAAAACCTTAAGCAGCACCAAGGGAGGTTTAGGTTAGACATTAGGAAGAATTTCTTCACGGAAAGGATGACTAGCTATTGGAATGGGCTGCCCAGGGAGCTGGTGGAGTCGCTGTCCCTTGGAGGTATTTAAGGAAAGACTGGATGGGGCAATCAGTGCCATGGTCTGGTGGATAAGGTGGTGATCGGTCACAGGCGGGACTCAACGATCTCAGAGGTCTCTTCCAACCCAAGTGATTCTGTGTTTCTATAACGAAGAAGGAGAAAAAGGAGGTGAAGGAGGCTCCAAGGCGCCGCGGTACATGCGGCACCCCACCGGCCGCCCTCAGCCGCCTCTGCCCCTCACGCCCGAGGCCACCGCGCTCCGCCTCGCGCTGTGCTGAGCTCCGATTGGCTGCACCGCCCTTGGGGGCGGGACCGAGGGAGAGCCGCGGCCAATCCGCGCCGCGATGGACGTTTCCCGCGGGGTGGGGGCTGCGCGCAGGCGCGGCGGGGCGGGGCCGGCGCGGGCGTGAGGGAGGGAGCGAACGGGGAGGGCGTGAGGGAGAGAGCTGGGAGCGAGCGGCGGGAGGGACCGGGTGAGGCGAGGCGAGGGTAGTCCCGCGCTATCTGCGGCGCCTCGCCTTGCCTTCCAGCGGGTTTCTCTTCAGGGGCTTTCTTTTGCCGCGGAGCTCCTATCCCCCTCTCCGCCCCTCAGACGAAGTCCCCCGCCGCCCTCAGCCCGCCCCCGCTCCAGCCGCTATGTCTCTCGGCCAGCGCTTGGCCCGGCTGGCCGCCCACCTGCAGGACCCGCGGAAAGTGGCCGCGTTCCAGCGGCTGTGCGGGGTTGAGGGGCCCTCGGGCTGGGCCGGCGGGGAGCAACGGGGGCCGGTGGCGAACGGTGGCCCCGCGGGCGAGCAGGCGCATCCCACTGGGAACGGGGCCGTGCCCGGCGCGGGAACCCCGCGGCGCTGGAGAAGGAGGCCGCGCCGAAACTCGCTGACGGAGGAGGACGGCAGCCAGGAGTTCGCCACTCGCAGCCGCTTCCTCTACTATCTGTTCAGCCTGGGCACGGAGCTGGGCAACGAGCTCTTCTACATCCTCTTTTTCCCTTTCTGCATCTGGAATGTGGACGCCTGGCTGGGCCGGAGGCTCATCATCATCTGGGTGTGGGTGATGTACTTGGGGCAGTGCACCAAGGATGTGATCCGCTGGCCGCGTCCTGCCTCGCCGCCCGTGGTGAAGCTGGAGGTCTTCTACAACTCCGAGTACAGCATGCCCTCCACCCACGCCATGTCGGGTACCGCCATCCCCCTGGCGCTCCTGCTGCTCAGCTACGGCCGCTGGCAGGTAATGCTCACACCTCCGTGTCCTCATCCGTGCGCTTGCCAAGCCCGGGCTGTAAGGATGTGGCAGACCTGATTTCAGGAGGAGAGATGGCTGAGTTTGGTTGGAAAATGTGAGATTCGTAGCTTTTTCCTTGCCTCACTCTTTTTTCCCCTCTGTGATTTAGGCGAGTGCTCAGGTAACGAGAAGTGTTCTAGTAATTCTGTCTTGTGAATGGAGGTTATGCTGGCTTTGGGGATTAGCTCAGCACGCATGAAAAGTTCGCGGTAACAATCTGCTTTTTGTTCCTGTCAGTTTTTTTCAGCTTGTCTATTTGCGCAAAGTTTGGATAAGCATCCAGTGTTTTTACGGGCATTTTGTCTTACAGAGTGAGAGTTTGGTGGAGAGCCAGTAACTAAAGGGCTTCTTGTTGATCCTTCTTTGCTTCGAGTCACTTTGTAGCGTCAGAGTTGTAGCTTTAGCCTTTTCTTTAACGATTTGATTTTCATTAACCACAGTCTGGAAATGATTCTGGTATTTGTACTTTCAGGGGGTTCTACAATCTATCAATTTGTTCATAATTAGCAGGAATTGATAATCTGTGATATTTTCAGCACCTTCATTCAGCAGAATCTCTAAAATCTGATTATTTTACTTGGGGTCAATAGATAAGTTAAAATAACACTGTTGATCGTCTGATTTACGCAAGCAGTGGCATGTGCTTTGGCGCTGGCTGCTGGAAGTATGGCAACAGCAGCAACTCCAAAGAAAGCACATCCAGCTCTAAATCACTGCACCGCTTTCAGCAGTAACTGAGGGAGAAGGCTTTCCCAGATAAATATCCAGTTAAGCGTTTTGCTGTGTAATGTTTAAGTTAGGCAGTAATTCGACTCTTAAGTTGTTAATGTTTAGTAATCCTTACTGTAATACTTGCCTGGTTTAAGTTGGATATAAGTCATGTCGGTAGAGAGAACTGCCTCTGATTCTAACCTTCGTGCAGGGGCTTAACTCCTGTCTTCCCAGTTGCTGGTAACAATCACCAGCTGTCTGCGGGCGCTGCCTGACACTTTGTGTCTCTATCTCGGATTGTAGAATGGGTGACTGAAAGGAGTGAGATGATTAAGGGTTAGAGATTTTATTTGGCCTCTTCAACCAAAGTTTACGTATCTATTTCTGCATGTGCCCAAAAGAAAGCTCTTAGGATTCAAGTTTGCTAGGAAAAGGTGAAGTATTATCTGCTGGGGTTATGGAGGCATAATAATTACATATAAAAAAAAAAAAATATATATATATAATATTGTCATGTTTTGTGAGTGTTTGAAACAAATACTTGAAGTTTTGCCACTGAGATGCTTAATTTTAAAGCTGTTTTTATTAAATATGTATATTTGATCATTGCTTGTTAGATCTGTAGGGCTGGTGTCAGTTGGAAGAACGAACTGGATTTGTACTTCTCTGCATGTGGGAAAGCTCATTTAGCAGTACCAGTCGATCAGCTTTGCACAGACTGATGTCATGTGTGCAGAGGAGAACCCGTCTCGATTGCCTTTATAGAACCAGCAAACAGGGTGTGAAATGGTGCTTTTGCCGATGAACCAAGTTTGATCTATGGTTTGCCAACCCTACCACTGCAGTCTGTGAAACATTCTGCTAATTGACTAAACATATTTACAGTGAATGGTAAAAAATCATAAACATTCAGCATTATTATTCATGTAGGACTGTGCTTAAGAAATGAAGAAGCAAAGTGTTTGAGTCTTGATTTTAATTCCTTTTTCTTAGAAAGTGAGTATGAATAAAAGACCTGTCTGAAACCAACTTATATAATTTAAAAATATTCATGTAAGAAAAAAAATCCCTTCTGATTTTTAAATTATTTCCAAAAATCAATCAGTAATTAGCCAATGGCATGTCAAGTCAATCATGTTTTGATTAATCTATAGAGTTAACCTTTCATCTGACACTTCTTGTGTCCTCCCTATTTTACTTCTGTTGAAAGGGAGTAGAACCTACGTGACATCTTTTTGTCATGGAAAATTTTTCTGTAAATGCTGTTAAAAAAGACTGACCTCAGAAGTTCTTGGAAAGCTATTAAAGATAAAGGAGTTTTTAATATGATTTTTATTAAATTCTACAAACTTATCAGTAGATGCAGGTGGCTAGATTTAAACCTGTAAGCAAACTTTCTGTATATATTTAGTATAAAGAAGCCTTACACAGAGCCTGATTGTGATGAGACAGTATCTTGGGACTATTGGTTCAGCAAATCATAGTGGAGCGAGGTTGAGGATGATTTCAAACAGATAGAGGTATAACTCTCTGCAGAGACTTTTACTCTGCAATACAGGCAGCTTTGAGTTTGTCACTTTGAAGTTTATACTAAACCAAAGAAAGCTGCTCTTGCTCTAAAAGATGTTACACCAGTGAGGAGGGAATCTCTTGTGTAGCTTATTTGCAGTTTGCTTTCAGTGATCTATGACGTCCTACTATTGTGTGATAGTTCTTTTCTGTCAAAGGCAATCTAGTTGGGTCTTTTTCATGAAGAACTTAGAGAACAGAGAAAATGTGCTCCTATTTTTCTAGGTGTGCCCCAGATTGTCCATTTAAAAACATGTTTGGCTTGCAGTAAGGTTTTTTCTTAACCTGTTAAGTTTGTGCTTTTCGATTTTTCAATGCCTTTAAGCAATCCTGTTACAATTATTTTCTTTTCACATGGTATTCAAAAGGATTTTTGACTATAGAATTAAAATACTTTCTATAAATGTAAGTAAAATATTTTCAGAGATAATGTATTTTAAAGATGGTTTTTGCAATTTATCACAATTAGAGACTTTGAGCATAGGGAATATTCAGTTAAACTGTCTTTCAGACAGAAGAGAGTTACATATTAAGGTAACTTTCATAATTGCTAACTGTTCTGTCCATTGTATCCAGTTTTTTTTCAGTTTCTTCTTGTATTATGAAAGCTTACTTTAAACTTTTGATTTTCCTTGCATAATCCATATATATTTGTTTCTTTATTTAATATGTTACATTTCTGAAGGGAGAGCCATTTATTTCAAAGACACTTCAGTAACCTTGAAATACAAGCTCATGTCAAAGACTAATGAAAATTTGGGAATGTTATAAATGTTGATTTTTTTTTTTCTCTTGTTTTTGAAGTGCTGGTACCCTGAAAGAGAACAAACACTTAAAAAACAGTGAGGTTATAGATCTTGATATGATGTAGGAAAAAGTAACCTTTCTCAAATTGGGGAAAACTTGCTTTCTTTGAAATAGTGACCGTTTGAGCCAGCTTGGTTTATATCATGTCCCAGATAGGGGGAGGAAGATACAGTGTGAACTGCTAATTATCCACAAAATCTCCGAAGGCTCAGGCTGAGACTACTGGAAAAAGTATTTTTTAATATTTTGATTATGTTGAACTGCTGATTTCAAATAGATGTCAAGATGTATTTTAATAGAAATGGTCCTTGATTTGGGATGGTACCTGAATGTGTCATAACTCTGCTGGCTTATTTTGAGGAGAAAAAATATATCAGCCAGGGGAAACAGAAAATTCACTTCTGTCTCAGAGTTCCTCCAGGAAGCAGCCTGGCTCTAGCAGTAGCTGTCTGCATTAGGAAATGATGGGTTTGCCCTCCTTCCTGAGCTCTGCATTAATGAGCTCAGTGAGGAACTGCTGACTCTCGCTGTAGCCACTGAGCAAACTTTGGTTGATATTCAGCAGGAGCCCAGAGCCTGGGCTGATGAGTAGCAGGCCTTTAACTAAATTAACCAATGCTGATTTACCTTCTGAAGCAGCTTGTGGTACTGAATATGACAGCCTTGTCCTCCCTGGGAGTGTGTCTGGCAATGCCTGATGTGCAAAGCCTGTCATCAGTGGGTGCCTTTCCACCCTGCTGCTGCTAATGGTGACCTGGATAAACAGCACAGCTAAATTCACAGTAGGTGCATCTATTCTCCAATGGCCTCTCTGATGTATTTTTCATTTATAGTTTTCATTTACTCAGTGCTCTTTTGACTCTCTGTGGTACCGGTTGTGTAAGACTGTTACGTGGTACCACGTGAAACTCCCTTCCAGAAATCTTTCATCTGCACTATGACTTTTATCAACCAAAGCTGGTGAATGTAATTAAATGAGATGGGTTTGACAGGATCTGTGTTGGGATTTTAGGGAGATCTCCATCGCTCTGTGGTTCTGATTGACCACTACTGAAGATTACCTCTAGAATTGTCTGCCTGCTCTTTCATTTCAAAAGGCTAAATTGTCTGATTCCCACTAGAAATAGGAAATAATTGGTTACTGGGGATGAATAAACAGCCTAATCACAACAGTGCTGTAGTGAGAATTTTGCAGAAAGGGGCACATCCTAGTTTTAAATGTCTGTCCTTGGTGAAAGGCTTGCATTTTCAGTAAGATTGATGTAATGATAAACTGGAAGCTGCACATAGAAAAAAACGTCTCTTACATACAAAATCTGTGTGCAGGAGCAAGTGCAGTCCCTCAGAGACACATCACTTCTCAGAGAAGCCCAAATGGGCTTTTGGCTAAACTACTAAAATGTTCAGAAGAAACCTTGGCAAAGAGATGTGTACATGCTTGTCTAATTGGTCTTCTTGTACATGTTTCTTAACAGTCAAACAAAAACTCTTCTGACATGGAAAGCACGGCTGAAGGGATGATATGAAAACACAGAATTACGCACACAGTGATTTGAGAGAAAGAGACTGGAATTTGGAGGGTCAGCACTGGCCTTGTCTTGTGTGTTTGAGATGTAAGGTCTTCTGTGGGCCATATTAATGTCTGTAGTTTGTAAAGGAAGCTGAAAAAAGTTGTTTGATTCAGGTGTTCTTAAAATTTGAAAAGAGCACAGCCAGTTCTGACAAATGTTACTAGGGAATCTCTGCCAGAGGAATACAACAGCCTGTCTTATTAGACTGTGTTGATTGTCATTGAATAGATTTTTCAGTTTTGCCTAAGCAAATCTTTCATTAATGTAAAGGGTCTTGAGGGAAAACATGTAAAAACAAATGCTCTAAGGTTGGATACAGAGTTTTTGATGGAAAGATATTCAAAGGGAATATTTCTTAAGCAGTTTTTTTTTCTTGGTGCATTGTATCTGTGTAAAGCACTCCTTGTTCTTTCAAATAGGGTGTGTTGATTCAACTGAGAAAACACTATTTTGCAGGAAAAATGTGGTTTCAGGTATTGGGGCATAAACAGAGCAAGCCATAAGTGATTCTTGCTAGCTGTGTTCAGAGAGGGATTATTTTTTTAATGACTGCAATGAAAAGAAATAACAAGCTAATTCCTACTGTTACTCCTTACTCTCTTTTTCAGATTAGGTGTAGCAGAAAATTAAATATTTTAACTTCCTTCAGGACTGGCATTGAAAAGTTTATCTTGGAATTTTAAAAAAAGGGTCTTGTAGTGCCATGTAACTGAGATTTTTATGTCTCTTGATATTAATGTTAGTCAGTGCAAGAAAGGAGAAAATAATTGCTAAATGTAGCTTAACCAGTGGAATTTACCACCTGGGCCATTTTGAAAGAAAAAGTTTATTTTTCCTAAAATGACTGACTGGTGGTCTCTCTTTTCTAACAAACCTCTTTTCCCTTTTCTTCTGCTCCCTTCACAAAATCATTTTTATGCTGTGCTTTTTGAAATCATCTGTCCAGCCAGGGTGCTGGAGTCATTCCCATAAATATTGATTATAGCTTTTCATATGACTATTGCCAATATATGGCCCAAATACCTTATTAAAAGCCTGGTGCAGCAAGTGCTCCTTGGATTCTTTCAGTGAACTTTAGCCCAGAATAATTGTCTCAAACTCAAGTTGGATTTCTGAGTTATGATACGATTTAAAAAGGTCATTGAATACTGAAGAACACTGAAAATATTAGAAAGTTACTTTGGAATTATTTGTGGGTGCTAGAAACTTCTCCAGTGTAGAATGTGCTTAAAAAAGGTAAGAAGCGAGCATTTAGAATGTCTTTTAATTATGTTCCCTTATGAAAGAAGGAATTTTCTGACCTAGGTCAAAGCTTTTAGGACAGATTGTTTCCTTATGAGCATTTTTAAACAATAGTTATGTTATTAAGACTCTTGGCAAAAAGATCAAGGAGAGGGAGGAGGATGGGGAAGGGTTTTGTGTGTAGTCCAGTCAGAAGTTTGCAAGCCTGTTTTGGAGGATGTAGTGGAATTTTCTGTAGGATCAGAGTTTTCTTTTAAAAACGTAGGGCATAAAGTTCCCAAAGAATCACTGAGAGTAGTTTCACTGCTGTTTTACAAATATGAATTTAATTCAAAATAAAAACAAGATTCTGGATAGGGGAACAAAATTGAGATCTGAAACACAATGAGTAGTTTATTCAGTCAGCTTTATCCCTAGCTTTGTCTTAGTATGTGAAGTTAAGAAATCAATTCTTTTTTATTTATTTTTTATTTATTTTTTAAATAAGATGCTTTTGGTGTGGGTTTCTTTATAAAAAAAAAAAAGAAAGCAGTATGCATTTCAAAAAACTCCCCACACTCAGAATTGTTGAGGTGGCATGTTAGCTATGGAGATATAAGGAGTTTTTGAGGATATACCGTAAGATGGTCTTAATTGAGGGCATGGAAACAGGGTTTGAGATGTTTGTATCCAAAATGGGCTGTTCCTGAATATCTGACTGAAAGTGACACCCAGTCTGTCACAGAACCATGATACATCAATTCTTTCATCAAAAAGAACAAGCTGAGAGAATGAAACCTGGTTTCTGTGTCTACCTCTCCCAGCTGTGATCTCTGACAACCTTCCACACCCTCATCTGGACGGACATGTGATGCCAGTTTGCCTTCTGATACTTAAATGTGTAAAACCAACAGTGAATCGGGGAAGAGGATAGAAGTAAACTTGTGATCATTTGTCATTTGTGCCTCTGTAGGTCTGATCTGGCATGCCAGGAGCCATGGGACTAAAACTGCTGGAATTCAGGTGTCTTGCTTTAGTATCTTTCATTTAAGTAAAGACCTGAGTCAACATAATGAAAAGCGCTTATGACTTTCTTCCCTGAACATTTGATATGAGTTTATATTCAGGTTTTCACATTCCTCTTTCATAAAATGTCTTAAGTAGAAAACCTAGTAAAAGCTGTTCTTTTTTTTCTTTGAATATTCATTTGTAATTGGGAGAGGAGATTTCTGACATCTATTGTTGTAAAACAGTATGATTATAAGGCTTGCTGGTACCTCAGCCTTGCAGGCAACAATTTGAAAGTAAGTTTATGGCATCAGCATTTTTTACAAGGATCCAGGTGATGTCCCCTGTTCGTGGTATGACTCGGCATGCTGTGGAGCTCAGAGGTGTGTGGGAGTGCTGATATTCTCCTTCAGTCACCTTGTGCACTTAACCCTGCGTGTGAGGACCAAATACACCTTACCACCGCAGGGCAGATATTAAGCAGGTGCTACCAGGTTGGTGTTCTGGGAGTTCCTCAACCCAGTGGCTGCTTTAAAAGGTAGGAGTGCTAACAGGCCAAGGAGGATGCAGGGTGTTTGGCTTAATTTGTGATCAGAACTAGAAAGGTGGGCACCAACTCCTTTGGGCCTTCTGTGATAGGGGAAGAGGGTGATGGTTCTAAACTGAACAGAGGGTTAATTTAGATCAGATGCAGGGAAGAAGTTTTTTACTTCTGGTGGTGAAACACTGACACAGGCTGCCCAGAGAGGAGGTGGATGCACCATCCCTGGAAACATTGAGGGCCTGGTTGGATGGGGCTCTGAGCAACCTGTTCAGGTTCAAGATGTCCTTGCCCCTAGCAGGGGACTTGGACTAGATGGCTTTGAACTGTCTCTTTCAACCCAAGCTATTCTACTCTGCTTTGCTACAGAGAAACTAAACTAACCCATGTCCTCAGATGGTTTAAGGGATATTTATTCAGCATTAGAGTGAGATATGACAGAGCCAAATAATCATTCCAAAACATTCTTCAGAGCTGGAGTTTCTGTTTCTTTCTTCCTGAAACACTCCTCCCCTGTGAGTTCCCTGACAGCAAGCATTTCTTCTTTCATTTTCAGAATTGCTGTAGTCTTTCTGCTGTTTACAGTCATCTGCTCAGGACTTCTAAAACAAGACTTCTTATCTAACTATTTCCTTTGTACTCCTTGTTCTCAGGATTTTGCTGTTTAGCTGTACCAACCTCTTCCCTCCCCCAATTCCACCCTCTTACCCACAAGTATCATGAACGGCTGCTGAGCCTGGCACTTCATTCATCTTTCTGCTAAAGCTCCAGCCTCTGCTTCTGTCAGGTACTGCATGTCATCACTGCAGAAACAGGACAAGTCCTTATTTATTAAAGAAAAGCCTTATCTCTGGGCTCTGAAAGCACCAAAGATGTGTATCAAGAGACAAGGATGGACATACAGGGTATCAAGTGATGGCCAAACAGTTTGAAACTCGAAGGTGCTCCTTGCTTCAGAGGCCACAGGGTACAGCTGTCCCTGCACAGACAGCATTTCTGCTTGGGGAGTCCTGTGGGAGGGAGGGAGAGTGGAGCAGCACTGTGCAGGGAGGGTGTGTGGTGGGTGCAGGCAGCATTCCTTCTACCCTGAGGCCTGTGCAAAGGGAGAAGCACAGTGGGGCAGAGGGATGTGGCTGCACTTGTAAGGTACCAAAAGGGCTGCTTTTGTGGCTGCTGTAGCAGTGTTGGTATCTGATAACTCTGCAATTGTGTGTATGTGTGACAGAGTTATGGGTGCATTGCCTGAGATTAGCAGAGTTCCAAAAGGCAGGAAACTGAATTTGTTCCTTCATCATTGCAGTCAGAAATGAGTTACAAGTACACAGTTCTGTTTAGATTCAGTTTGTAGATGAATGTGATAGAAGCAAAGACAAATGTTGCTACAGGAAGTAGAGTTTAGTCTAGATGGAACACAGCTATAAACTGCGTGTTTAGAATTTGTTTTAATGTGAAATCTTCTTCTTATGTGAAATGCAAGCTTCCTGATTTTCTCTTAGTTTGAGAATGGTTATTTTAGGTATGTCATGCAAACATGGTCCTGGAGTTGAGAATTCAGGGAAGGTTGGAAAAATGCAGATTTTGGAACTTTACAAATCTGTTAAATGGCCCTCACAGAGGACACAGAACTTCCTCCAGTAATTTTAAAAGTTTTCTCTAATCTGTTCGAAATTCTACCCTTCAGGTTATCTGTAAAAGGAACAAAGGAAAGGGAAAGAAAACTGTCTGTAATTCTTAGATTTTATTTCTAGGTTTGAGTACATCTAGACTGCCTGTTTATATTGAAAATGTTTATCGTAGGAAGGAAAGCAATTTTGGAAACTTGCCATTTTATCTTGTGACTGTGTCTTTTATAGAATAGTGGCAAAAAAGGAAGCTGTGTCCTCTCTTGTAGAACATTTTGCAATAGTGGGGAAAGTATTTCTTACCATGCTGTAATATGTCAATTAGCATAGTTTTATCCAAAACCTGAGAAAGCTAAAAAACTATGTTTCTGATCTGTGATTATTATTATTATGAAACTATGTAAGATGTGTGTTTATTAAAGGTAAGTATTTTATTTTTTCCTGGTAAACAGTCTTTATTAATAAAATGTGACAAGACAAAAATAATTTGAAGTAATTATTTCATGATTTTTATTTAACAATATATGGTTTGTAGGAGGAAACCTATGTGGGTTTGGAAAGAGCAAAAAAGATTACTGTTTTAGGAGTTTCATGCTGATGTCCAGAGATTGAGTCAACGATTGCAGAAACTCTGAAACAAAGAATTGAGGAAGGAATTTAATTTATTTGTAATTTTTTTATGAGTTTCTCCTTTTCAGGAAAAAAAGTGAAGCCACTCCATTCTGCCTGGGTAATTGCTAGCAGTACTGGTATGTGATGGAGCTGCTTCACCTGGTGTAAAACTGTTGCACAGTTTAACACCCTTGTCTCTGCCTATGTGGTCAGTTTGGGATATCAGAGCATGGCAAGACAACTGCTATTCGTTTCTTGCTGCTTTGGAAAGATGTGACCAAAGCACTGAAATTTAAATAGTTTGAATGCAGAGAAGAGGGGGGAAGGTTGAAAGCTTGGCTTAATGGTGACTTTATGAAAAGGTGCTCTGCTAGACCTGTGGAGGCTAGGGCAAAGAAAAGGGTAAGCATCACTGGCATTAAGTGGAATTAATTAGAAAATACTCATAGAGTGATTTTTTTTTTATTTTATTTTTTCCAAATTGTAATACAGTTTCTGCATTTTTCTTCCCTACCAGTATCCCCTTATGTTTGGACTGATCCTGGCATTCTGCTGGTGTTCTTTGGTTTGCTGTAGTCGAATTTATATGGGAATGCATTCAATTTTGGTAAGAAAATAATCTAATCTTCTACTAAACTTCTGTTTTAATTCTGTTCTGATTTTATAAACTTCAATCACATTGAAGGTTTTACAGGGCAAAATTGCATACAGATGTATTTTTTGGAATGTTCTACCATACAGAAACAGCAGACTTGCATTTCTTTAGCATAGAAATTGATAAAATGGCTAAGAGTGGCTCTCATGCTAAACTTACACTTATCTTTTACAAACTAAATCCACAATTGAAACTTAACAGGTATTTAATGCCATTTTTAGTGCAGAAATTGATGACTGCTCTAAAGTGTAGACTAAATTTTCCTCTACAGAGTAGAAGTCATTTTGCAGAATAAGAAAGTGGCTGTTAAAGTTCACTCCACATTGGCTGCTCAAAGCATGAGCATTTCAGAGTGCTAGAGTTTCATCTAGCAGAGTTTCTTAAACCAGGTAACATAGTTGTCATCTTGGAAAAACAAACTCATTTATTAAAAAGAATTAAGACTCCCAGACTGAAACACAATTGTATGCAGTGTAAAAATGAGAAAACAAGAATACTACAAAGTGGTAATTGCAATGGAGGTTGCTAAAGATGTTTTTGAGGATCACATGCTAGAAGAAAAGCTAATAGACAGAAAAGGGTAAGCCTGGTAGGGAGCAGAAAAGCTGGTAGATGAACACAGTGTAAAAGGAACATGGGAAAATAAGGCAGCTCAGAAAATCTAAATGACATTTTTGCATCAGTAGTTAGGGGGCTTCCCAGTCTAAAGCCACTCTGTCAAGGATGATGTGATGGACCAATAGTTCAGCTGACACAAAATGTCACAGAACAGTCATGCAACAAATAGTGAGCATGCAGACAGGGCTGTTTTGGAGTTTCACCTCTGAATCCTCTGCAGAGTTTGAGGGAATTCAGTTCACCTTGTGGTGCCTGCAATATACATCAACCACAGTGCCTAAGTTTGTGGGGAGTAGGTGGCAAATAGAGCAGAAAGTTTTTGTAGCTTCTGAAATGAACAAGTCTGATGTTTATATCAGTCAATTTTATTAGAGCTTTTATCAAGCTTTCAATTAGTGGAAGCAAAAACAATTTACTGAAGCTGGAGCAATACAAACTCTGCTGAAGTCCCACCTCTTGGCTCATGTGGAAGAGCTGATAAGCATGAAAATGAAGGCAGGTTACTTTGTAGTGCTTGGATTGCACAAATTATTCTTTAACAATCAAAGGTGACAAAAGTAGCAGAGAATTCCATGCAGCTGAGTGATCAGTCAACAGTTAACTGAAATTTAATGCTGAAGTAAAAAATAATTGAGTAACCTTTTCATTAAGAAAAGACCTTTAAAAACAATAGTAAAACTGAAAATCACAGAGGTTATCTCTTCCTCTCCTTTAATATTTGGAAACAGTTCACATTCTTCGAGCATTGTTAACTCTGAAGCTGGAGTGGAAAGTTGAAGCTGCTCTAGTTCCTGGCTGCAGTGGTCCTTGACTGCTGCACCAGCTGCTGCTGCTGCTGCCAGCGTTGGGTGTGTTGGTACCTGGGTCCTCAGCGCCACTGTTGAGCTATTTCAGCAAACTTAAGTTGGCAGAACATATTTATGGGCTGGATTTGTGCTGACTGTAGGTTGGAGTGCCCTGGCCCTGGACAGGGATCAATGTTGCCAGCAGAAAAAATCCTAGAAGAATCACAGAATAGTTTTGAGTTGGTAGAGACATTTAAAGATCATCTAGTCCAAGCCCTCTGCAATAAGCAGGGACATCTTCAACCAGAACATGTTGCTCAGAGCCTCGTCTGACCTGACCTTGAATGTTTCCAGAGACAGGGCATCCACCACCTCTCTGGACAACCTCTACCAGTGCCTCATCACACTCATTGGAAAAAAAAAAGTCTTCCTTATATCCAGTCTGAATCTCTCCTTTCTCAGTTTAAAACCATCACCCCTTGCCCTATCACAACAGGCCTTACTGAAATATCCAGACCTGCAAGTTCCACAAAGGATCCTTTGATCGTAACTTCATTCATGATCTGGTCAGGATGCAGGTGATCTGTTAATAGGTGATCAAATGCAATTCCTTACCTTATGTTTAACATAAGAAAGATTTAATTTTCTAAAAGGGAGAAGATTGCAATCCATAAGTTGCTTTTAACACTAAAGCAGCTAGTCTTGTATTCTTGCTAATGTAACTTGAGGGGTTTTTTTTTAGATAGCTATTACACTGAAACCATATCTTTCTCTTCAACAGGATGTTATTGCTGGATTTCTGTATGCTATTCTTATCCTGGTTGTCTTCCATCCAGTTGTGGACCTGATTGATAACTTCAACTTAACTTACAAATACGCACCCTTAATTATCATCAGTCTTCATTTGGCCCTGGGCATCTTCTCTTTCACCCTGGACACGTGGAGCACGTCACGAGGAGACACAGCTCAGATCCTGGGCTGCGGTGCCGGCGTGGCCTGTGGCTCTCATGTCAACTACGTCCTGGGTCTGCAGCTGGATCCTCCTCCCCACGCCTTGCCCTTGTCTCTGTC
The DNA here is from genome assembly GCF_001522545.3 of Parus major. Lineage (NCBI taxonomy): Eukaryota > Metazoa > Chordata > Aves > Passeriformes > Paridae > Parus > Parus major. The sequence continues at coordinate 55,345,848 of NC_031774.1, forward strand.
CTCCCTCACCGTGACTGTGTTTGGAAAAGCCATCCTGCGGTTGTTGATTGGAGTCATCATTCTGTTGTTAACAAAAGTGGCCATGAAGAAAGCCACGATTCCGCTGGCGTGTAAAATATTCCGCATCCCTCACGACGACGTGCGGAGAGCCAGGCAGCGCATGGAGGTCGAGCTGCCCTATCGCTACATCACCTATGGAATGGTTGGGTTCTCCCTCATGTTTATTGTTCCTTGCCTCTTCCATTTCATTGGTCTTTCCTGATGCAGTTTGATCACTTTGAGTAGGGAGAACTGAGCTAGTTGCTTTTTGAAGAGGTGCACTAGTTTGCTAAGGGAAGGCCGGCTGGCTTGGCTTTAGCAGGGTCTTCCTATTAACAGCAATACAAAGCAGGCAAAGCATTTAAAGGGCTTTGCACATCTCTGGGGATGGTTTAGGGCCAGCAGTCAGGAATCAGTCCAGGAGAAGTGCTGACCTCTGTAAATGCTGTTTTTGGACTTACTGCTGTAACCAAGTCTGTGTGTGTGATGCAGTGAATGTATCTGGGATGGCTGCCAGTCTGTACCTGTGTACACTCACACTTCAGCAGCAATGTCTGACAGCTCATCAGAAGGCTCCATTCACAATTTGTTTGCCATTTCACAGTAATTAGTTCAAGTCATTGGACCACAGACTGTTAAATTTGCTTTCTTGTATTCTTTCCTGAAGTCCTGCTTCAAGGTATTTCAGCTAATAGTTATTTCTAACGGACCAAACTTGTAATGAGGTTGAATTTTTCTAAATAAACAAGGAGAAGCCTTTTTCTTTAGCCCCCTTTGCAGAGAAAAATGTCTGGATTAGCATTGGTAGATATTGCTAGAGTATATAATTCAGGTACTGTATTTTATGGTTTAATAACTGTGCCTTTCTGTTGCTAAATTAAGAAATGCCATATATACTGTGATGTAAAAATGCCTAATTTTATTGAAAATCCTATGTAATTAGGCAGATATTAAAAAATTTTAGATTGTCCATGTTGCTGACATGGTCCAAGTTAACCAGAATGTTCAGTTTTTCCTGATCGAAATTGCATAAATGAAATGACCCAGGAATTGTGTCCTTGAGCTCAAGATATTGTAAATGAACAATAGTCCCTTTTGTAAGTATTTTTAATGTGTGTTGTAAGTTACTGCAAGAGGATATATTTTTCTGGAGATTGTTTATACTGTGGATATTCAAAATTAATTATTTAAACATATAAACAATAAAATCCCCCCATTCTGCAAAGAAATGGGCTTCACTTATTATTCCAAACTAATCTAGAAGGACCACTGCTTTTAGGTATTTGGTTAGAAAATATAATACTTATTCTAGAAAAATTTGTATTTTTATGCATTAACATACTATATTTAAAGGTGGTAATCACTTTTACCGTATTTAGATAATTATAAGACAATGTAACAATTAAAGGAAACTTGTAATCATTCTGATTGACAGATTGTGAGCAGTCAAGACAGTATGGTCAATGCATGAACAGTTTCTGATGTCTAAATTTGACAGGATTTTGTTATGTGCTTTTTGGCTTTTCATGATCCTTTTCCATTCAAGTGTAATTTCATGTGCCTTTTAGCGGTTTCATTTTGTTTTGTTCATGTGTTGCCTGTTCTTTCCACATCAGCAACAGTTACTGCAGGAAGTGCTGTCTTACTGTCTGACCAGACACGAATGACTTAGTTTTGTATTGTACATGTTTTTCAGGAAAAACATCATTTGGTTGGGAAATATGGTGATTAGATAGAATGCAAAGCCTACAGTTTTTGTAAACAATATTTGTTTTCAGAAAGTTTGTGTTGGAGATGATATCTCCAAGCTGTTCATATGTAGTTTTACAAAATTAACTTGACTTTCTTTAAAGCAGACAAAGTTGATGGTACGCTGGCACTGGATGATGTGAAAAACTTTTCTGGTGCATTTCTCCAGTGCATCCTGAATGTACTGCTATGAATGTATTCAAACTGAGGTATTCAGAACTGAGAGTGTTAAACAACTTCCATAGCTGAAAAGTACCCAGTAGAAAATGGTTAGCTTGTTTCAGTGTGTATTTCTGGATCTGATTTTTCTGTCTGTTCCTCTTTTGCAGTTCAATGCTGAATGTGCAGGAAAAGGTAAATTGGTTTCTGGGATTTTGAGAGTGGAATTTCCACTGATTTGGCTTCACACACCAAGATAGCCATTAAATAAATAGCTGGGGGAATGTACACAAAATGCCTTACGCTTAGAGCCCTAAGCAAGTGGTATATTTTCAATTATATTCAATTAGTCTGAGGACTGTTAAAAATAATAGGATAACTTTCTCTGAAATTTAGGGCATATTCTCCTTAAATATCCTAGCTTTACAGTTTATAGCAAAAATGTTTAGATTTTAGCACAGAAAAGGTGAGCAAAATTAATTTTTTAAGGTACATATTTGACTTCTAGAAACTTCAAGTTTACATCATAAAGAGCATAATTAAAGCTGTATTTTCTAGCTGTGCTTGCTCTCTTGTAGTATTAATGAAACATGAGGTGTACTGTGGAGGATCTGGAGGGGGTGAAAAAGATCACACCGAGCTTTCAACAGGCTAAGGAAAATTGCACTGTAGCTTATTCTACTGTCATAAATGTATTTTTTATATTTTTATACATTACATTGAGTAAGTTCAAAATGTCATGTTCCATGTACACTACCCAGGAAATGTCCATCAGAATGTTTATACAGCACCTTCAGCAACTACTCCACTGAAGTTTACATGAGAAAAAGTTCTATTTTCATGTTTTATAAGGGGTTAGGCTCAAGAGGACAGTTAGCACAAAATCTCATGCAATATGGAAATAAAGAATCGCAGACATGCAAATGCTTAAAAATCCATGTAAAGTATTTGTATTGTATAATTTTGTTTACTAATAAGCTAAGCTTCCTTGGAATTGGGCATAACAAAGCAGCAGGTAAAACTAGAGCACTTTCTTTGCCCTAATCTAAGAGTTGAACATGAAAAATGTTTCTAGTGTGAGAACCAGCTGGTACCAAATTCTTTTATTTATAAAGTTAACATAGCTTTAAAAGGTAGTCAAATGTCTTTCCAGAAAGACAATATGCTTGAAACCCTTTATGATGTGGTGATAAACATCCTGCTAGTGACCTCCCTCAGTCCCAGAGAGAAATACTACTTTATAGAACCAGGTATAAATGCACATTTACTACAAAAAGCTGCAGGCTAAATTTGCCTTTTTTAATTATTGTATGAAATAAAGCCAACAGGCAGGTAGAGAGCAATTTGACACAAATTTAAGTTTTAATTTAAGTTTAAAGCAGTCTCAGAGTAATTTGCATCTCTTCAGCCTCTTGGAAAAGAAGAGGTTTTCCAAGAGGCTGAAGAGATGCACATTACTCTGAGAATGCCTTAAACATAGGAGTGGGATTTTTCTGACCTGGCCCTCGGTCTGAACTGATGTGTGCATTGCATCTTGGGTGAGTTTTAGAATCTGTTATTTTGGAAACAAGTTCCATGTTTATAAAAAAGTGCTACTTTTGCTTTCTCCTCTGAGATCACCTGTGAAGGTGTTGAGTCTCTGATCAGGAGGTGGAGGAGTGTCTTTTAAGGCAAATTGGCAAACCAAAGGGAGTTGGGTTTTGTTTATTTATTTGGATTTTTTTTAAGGTTATGTACAGCATTTCTCCTGGAAAGAAAAACCAAACAGAAAGATGCATTTCTTTTAAAACAGCATCTCCAAATGTGATATGTGGCTTTTGTGTTGTTTAATTTTTTTTCCTTACCAGAACAGTGTTAAATTGTCTGGATATTAGAAGCTAATATGTTATGTTTTCTTTTTTTAATTACTGTTTTCAGTATTTTTTTTACTCCATTTTTTGCTTATTTCTGAGGGAGCACCCAGAACTTCTGTAAGCAATTGCTACTTATGTAAAGATTGTAATTTTGAACTTGTAAATAATTAAGGTTTGCTAGCTGCAAAAATATATAAAAACAAATCCTTGCATGCTGTAAGTAAATATATCTGTTGTGCTAAAAGTTGTTTCTGTTTCAGTATTTGCTTTCTCAATTAAAAAATCCAGTTTTCACATACAATACAGAAGATATTTAATAATTCAATGGTATGAAGGGGCATTGCTGTCCAACTCCTGCTAACTTTACTGGGAGTTCTGCACTTGGTTCTTTCCACAGGACACTTAGAATGAGTCCTGAAGGGCAAGTCTGTGCTGTGACCTGTGAGCAGGCTCAGTGTGTGTGAAGTGACTTAGCTTCTAAATGTGATAGCCTTGCTTTTGGGTGATTTTCCTTGTTAAAATCACACTTAGCCCTGCTTTTACAAGATTTCTAAAGGGCATAACTTGGAACCTCATTCTCTGCAGGTGGAACTGGCTGCACATTTCTAACACTCCCCCTTTGTACCACAATTCTGTGAATAAAGAGACCCCAGAATAAAGTCAGTAGATAAAATGAAAGGAGAATTTATTTCTTGGGGTATTGTGACTCAGCTTACTGTAATTGATTCTTGAGTGGTTCTTTGGTCTGATGTAGAATGCTTGTCGGTTATATAATTTATTTCTGTATTTTACAAACAACTTTGACGAAGCTTAACTTTTTTGTTGAATGACTTCTTGCCAGACTTCATTCTGCAGGAAAGCTTAAGTGACCTTTTTGTTTAAGAAAAAAAAAATGTCTGTTTTAAAATTTACTGCAAATGATTTGTCAAATTGATGGATTAATTGGGTCACTACCATCGTTGTTCTTGCAATACCGAACAAAGGCAATGAAACCTGAATTTGGAAACAAAATATGATTTTGTGTGGCAGAGAGGACTTTGGGACTAAAGAAAGCACTTTAAGTGTTCTCTAAAAAGCAAGCATCTCATGCTGGTTTTGAAGCAAATTTAGCCATGCATTAGAAAAAATTCTTTGCTCCATTCTGCACCAGAAATTATTTGCTTGTTGGTAAGAGGCCTTGTAAGAAAAAGAAGGGAGGGAGGGTGTGCTTGCAGTGTATGATCAGTAACTGTTCCTGCAGGATCAAGGGAGAAGAGGGTACATGGGATAATAGTACCTTAAAGATACTGACTGGTAAATGTAAATAATTCCCACCAAGTTGGAGAATTTTACTAGTCACTGAACTTTGACTAAATTAGTCACTAGTTTTCCCACAAGTTTATTTTTGTTAGAAAGTGTAATGAAAGATAAGTGATATTACTGAAATGGAAATTAGCTCTTAATACAATTCTAGGTATCTAAAGTATCAAAATTGAAAAAGGTCAGTTTAGGAGCAAGTAATGGGAACAGTAAGAATAGAGTCTAAAGGGGGATTTTGTATTAAACTTAATGCACTTAAAAATTATGCCAAAATTTGGCCTACACTTGATTTATATAAAATCTGTAGTACAATATAGATATATATATTTAATATTGTGTTTTGGAGTTTAATTTTTTTTATGTATAGATTATTTTTTTCTTGTTACTGCCTTCCCTGATAAAAGGAAGTGTTGATAAAATACAGACCAGCTTTGTCTGAATAAGGTAGGGCTGTATGTTAGTAGCCTTTTGGGAAATAATGCAGTTGTAACCCAGTCTTTCAATCTCTTGGAGAACTTGATTTAAAAACAAACCAAAACATTTGAGGTGCAAGCCCTGAGTTAGTTGAGGATCACATAATGGTTGCTGTACCATAGTGTACAACTGATGTTTTAAAAATTAATACACCAGAACTTTTTGTTATACTCTTGTTAATTATTTTGTACTCATTGTACACTTTCTGAGTTGTCAATTAATACTTAAGCTTATGTTGACTGGTAACCGAAGTGTCTAACTTCATCTGCAATGCGTGGGTAATAAACTCCTGTTGGATTCAGTTGTTTTATTGTCTTTATTCCTTCCAGTGCTCAGGGACAAGATTTGAGTTCTTGAATGGATTCAAACCCCAAAGTTTGTTTTCTGAAAATTCTTTTTCCCTTAAATGTGTAAGGCTGATTTGATGCAGTAGCTTAGCAAACATAAGCAGAAAGTACATTCTGCTTCCGTGTCAGCTGAATTATTTAACCCAGCACATTTTTTCATCTCTCCTGGTATTCCAGTAGCCATAGGTGGGTGGGAATTCCTGCTGTAGAGAGTTCAGTCCTGGTGGATAATCAAATCCACAACTGCCTTGGGAAGATTGCCAAAATAACGCCTGTAATGAAGAATTCCTTTGCAATTGCTTACCTCATGCTGTTAGGTAAAAGGATGTAATCATGTTTGCCTCCTATAGAATGATTAAATTTCAGAACACGATGACCCAGATTTCTAACAACATGCAAAAATTTTTGAACTGGAAATTTAGAGATGCTGTTTCCCATGATTCACTGTATGCAGCAGGTACTTTAATAATTTGCTTTAGGTGATTTACTGTTTGCAGCATTATTCATTCTGTAATGACCCCTGATTGCTTAGTGATTGTTGCTGTGGACTGCAGTACATCAGCTGCAGATGCTGAAACTCTAAATTAAATAAAGCTTTTACTCAAATTGACACTTTCAGCTTTAAGACTCAGAATATTTTCTCTGAGGTGATGTTTATGGGACATAATGCTTTCTCTGATCATTTTTAATAAGGTTTGAAGGTGTAAAAGTTGCTAATCTCTTTAAGACAGTGGTAAAAGCACAGAGTCAGCAGGCCTGGCATTCAGAGTGATTTCAATCTGATGGTAATTAGCACTGCACTGTGCTTGCCTTGCAGCAGCAGTTCAGATCTTTCTGATGCACTGGCCATGTGGCAGTGCTGGTATTGTGTCTAGACTTCAGGCTGACTAACCTCACTAATTTATAGTTGAGAGAAAAATAATAAATGCTTTGGGCCAGGTTGGCTCTTCACACTTAGTGGCCTGTTTAGGTACCTTTTTTCAACCTCTGGTTGCCGAGTTTTCTTTCTTGTCAGTGCAAATAAGTGACTGTTTTAGAGTTTATATACAAGACACTGCAGTAGTTGTGCAAGCACCGTATTCTAGGATCAAGAGTTCTGAAATACACATCTGATACAGTGGCCTGAACTTGGGATTTTGGGGACCAGTCTTTTGTAAGTGATCTCGATGTCAACCTGTCTCAGTTGGGGTAAGGAGATCAGACACTGAAGCAAAAGTAAAGATGGTACGTACCCTCCCAAGAAAAACCTGTACAGCCTGTGGAATCTGACAAATCTTCCTTCTCAAGGAACTGCCCCTCCCAAAAGGCCGTGAGCAGCAGATCTGAGCTGCTTCATAATGCATGCCTTTTACATTCAGGAATCTCACACGTGGGTGAGCTGAGGTTCTTGGGAAAAGCCAGCAAGAAGGGTAATGGCCCAAGCTTTGCTCCACTGTTTTGGCTCTGTACAAGTACCGAAAAACTGAGAGTGCATTAGGTGAGCTGTGCACCTCAGGTGCCCTCTGGTACCCCTCAGGTGCAAGGAAGGCTCCTGCTTTAGTGCCCAGCTTGAGCTTTCTGCTTCGGGGAGGAATCTGGAATTCTTGCCACTAACAGAATTGCCAGTAAAAAAATCAAATTTCAATATGTAAACCCCTAACAGGGGTGTTCAGGTAGTGAGGAGGACCAGGAAAGCAGAAATACATGTCTGCAGTCTGTTTTTCCTACCTGAACATGCCTAGAACATCCTCTTGGGCACAGTTACAGGAAACAGGGAGGCTGAGGAGGAGCAGGCAGTGCACGGCCCAGGTTTTCCTTTCAACAGAACCCAATATAAAGTCTTAACCTGGCACCCTGTGCACTGTTTCCAACAGCAGCATTATTAAAATGAAGAATTGCTATAATAAAAGAGATGAAAGACACACAGCTCTGTTACTGCAGGATGAAGGAAGGTTATGTAAAGTCAGGCACTGCTAGCTCTGAGCTGACCTCTAAAAATGGTGTCCTTACCCAACAACTTGACTTTGCAATCAAAACTTCTTTTTGTTGTACTATGTAATTAGAGTATATAATTTAAACAGCCTTTGATTTTGGTTTATTAAATGTTTATTTAGCACTAAGTGGCAATTAAGCATTGAAGTGCCTTCAGTAAATCCCAAAACTTGATTATAATCAGTCGTAATAAATTTGCCTCACTTGTACACTTGGTCAAGTTCTGCAGACAGAACTGCCAAAAAATGCCAGGGAGAGGTTTGTGAGCTCCCACTCCCCCTTATCACCAACAAACAGAGGAGAACTGAAAAATGAAACCAATAAGCTGTACCTTTAAAAGATGTTAAAAATAAACCCCTTTCTCCAGTAAACCACATTAACTTCTGCTACTTCAGCTGCAGGAATCTGCTGATGGAGTTATGTTCATTGATCCCTGGTATGCAACACTTTGTCTCTATGCACATACGAGCTAATTGCAAATCGCTGGACTGAAAAAGTTGGCAAAGGTAGCCAAACTATACTGCCACAAAATTAACCTTGGCATATTAGGCAGATGCAAACACACAGCAAAAGAGAAAATTCTCATTCTAGACAATTTGCTGTTTAAGTTCTTGACCTCTGGCCTAGAGTACATGACACTGAAAACTCAAGATTTGTTTAGACTTTAGTTTCTTATAAGGTGGATTCCTTTCTCAAAATATCTTTTATGTCTGTAAAATAACTGTCAAGAGATACAAGTGATCTCTGGAGCATCTGCCCTGCAATTCCTGTAGTAAACTTCACAGCTGCATCTCTACCATGGTACACTGTGACTCAGCAGCACTGCTGTGCTATCCAAAAAATGCTATTTTCTGTTAATACAGCTGCAGTCGTCTGGGAGTACTGGGCACCAAATCTGTGGCTGTGAACTGTGGCTTCCCAGTTATCTTGCAGCTGTTTTTACCACATGAACAATGAACAGAAGGTATTTGATGAATTCACGGCAACTGCCCCAGGAAACTCGGATGAAAAACTACCAGCTGTAAATATTATTGTAATACTGACATTTGAAATACGGCCTTATAATGCATATTGTGTGTTCAGTGAAATCATCTGCCTCCTGTTTGGAAATCTTCAGAACTAATCTCACCAGTGTGAGCAGACTAGTTCTGGGTGACAGCTCTGGCAGGATGAGGCTTCACAGGGAGGGAAGAGCATTTACTATGAAAACAAGTGTGTAATGTGGGTCTTTGTGCTTTGATGTATTTAGATATTTTTCTGTATTCACTGCACTGTAAAATTGTCAACCAAATACCTGTTAAGGACCAAAAATAAACAAAATGGGGGCACTTTTTCATGGTAGGTGGGAGTTTGGTGAGCTGTGCATCTGGGACTCCTCAGGAATGCAAATATCTGGTTCTAATAAACCACTCAAAATGTTATCAGCAGAAAAGGGTAATCTCTGCTCACAGAAAGATAATTGCACTGGTAGAAGATAAATACATACATAATTTATATACCTACATAAGTAGAAATAGTAAAAATAAGTTACACTGGAGCATGCAGAATTAAAATTTTGCACATGGGAAGTGACAGACAAATGAAATTGGCAGTATTTTGAAGTCTTTTGATTGACTTTCTGCTTTAAAGTGTCATTAAACTGAACTACTTGGTGTTTTTTATGCTGCTCTATGGTCATTGTCCATGTAACTTGACCATGTCATTTGGTTTAGCTAAAGCTTTTTTTATCTGGCTAGAACATTACACAGTCAGCTCAAATGCTTAGATTTCAGTTTTAAAAAATGGAAGTGCAAACTAAGCTAATGAAAATATTTCTATGTTTAAAAAAAAGTCTTGAAATTATTTATTTGTCTATGATATTATTATTCACACCATTTATCAGAAAAAAAATATATGTTATTTGAACTGCTATGAAAATAAAGGCACAAATTCTTCACTGAGTAACATCCGTCCAAGGTTATGGATTAATGCTACTCATCAGTGCTGAACAGTAAATGTGTTCTATTCAGAGTAGAACAAGGAATTTTGAATTACAAAACTTGGGGCAATATTAAAAAAAACAACATTAAAAGAAGAGTATGTTAATTATTCCATCTTCCTTTTCATAGCCTGGATGTGTTAGCCTAGTAATTGGTAAGCAAAAAAAAGGAGAAAAATACTATTTGGAAGTTTAACTGAAAAAAAAAAAAAATAAGGACCTGGGAAAATCTAACAGCAAACTGAAGGAAAAGAAAACCTAATTAACCCTTCTTGTCCTTCTTCGTGTTTGGGTCCCTCCTAGGAAATAATCCTGTGTGTTCCTGCTCTCCTGGAGGATGCAGCTCCGTGTGCCAGCCCTGCCAGCTCCATAGCCCCCGTGCCCCGGAGCCCGTCTCCCCGTTCCCGGTTCCCCGTTCCCATTTCCCCGTTCCCATTCCCGTTCCCATTCCCCGGTTCCCATTCCCGTTCCCCGTTCCCATTTCCCGGTTCCCATTCCCGTTCCCCGTTCCCATTTCCCGGTTCCCATTTCCCGGTTCCCATTGCCGTTCCCCGTTCCCGTTTCCCCTGCCAGGCTCCCGCCGCCCTCCACACCCGCGCCACGCCCGAGCCACGCCCGAGCGCAGCCGCACCACGGCCCCGGGGCGGGGCTTCCCTGCGCCAGCCAACCAAACCGCGCCGATTGCTGGCCCCGCCCCCTCCGCATTTGCACCAATCCCCTTCCCGTGCGTCGCTTCCTTCCCCGCCTCTCTGGACGGAAGATGGCGGCCGCTGCAGCCAATGGGGCGGCGGGGGCGGGGCTGGCGGGGGCAGCGCGGAGCGCACGCGGCGGCGGCCGCGGCCCCTCTGAGGGACCGGGACCGGGACCGGGACCGGGATCGGGATCGGGATCGGGACCGGGACCGGGATCGGGATCCGGATCCGGATCCGGGTTAGGAACACCGGCAGGGACAGGGACAAGGACCGGATCAGGACCGGGACCGGGATAAAGATCCGGGTAAGGAACACCGGCAGGGAACAGGCTAAGGCAGGGCAGTGCTGGAATCGCCGTCCCTTGGAAGTGTTCAGAACCATGTGGAGGTGATGCTGGGGACACGGTTTAGTGGTGCCCTTGGCAGTGCTGAGTTAATGTCTGGGCTCGATCATAAATGTCTTTTTCAGCCCTAATGGTTCTGTAATTCAGAAAAATGCGTGTATTGTGGAGTTGTGCTGGTGAGCACCAGCTGACCTCACCCAGGTTCGGTGCAGATGGGAATCTTTATTATAATTGTAACAGTCTAAAACAACAAAAAAACCCCAACAAATCTGGAAAAGAGCAGAAAAATAAATGAAAGTTGGTTTATTTCTTTGGTAGTTTTAGTCCCATGGGGAGAAAAAGGAAAAGAAACTTTTCTATAGTTTGGAATAAAAAAGTAGTTACAGAAACTACTGCCAAAGCTATGATACGCCTATCTTTAAATTATATTTTATATGATCAATGGATATCTCAAAGTGTGTTATGTTGCAGAAGTAACTTTTCCTACAAGGTCCAGGGAGTGGAGTTGTCAGTTCTGTGTTATGTTACTAGCTCATACTGGTTTTAATCCTATAATTCTAAATTAATTTTTCCTAGACATGTGTTACATATTTGAAAGAATACAGAAACACAAACTCTTTTCTTAGTATGCTGGTTTTCAAGTCTGTAAAATTTTGTTTTCAGAATTAAGTTATGTTAATGCCTTTTATTTCCTAATATTTTCAGTGGGTTTCCTGTTTGAGAGAATAATCAGATTTAGTGAAGTGTGTGTGCAGGGCAGCTCCCTGAAGATATTTGTTGCTGTCTGCAGAATAATTGAGCAGGTTGGTGACCATGTGAACCCCATGGTTTCTGGGTGCTAATTTTACATGGTGCTTGCTTTAAGTTTACATGTTGGTTTCTGTTTGTTCAGAGTTAAAGACTGCTGTAGCTGTTTGTGTTTTCTTCCAAATATCTTTTTATGGGGTCAAGCGCAGCTCTGTACAGAAAGATAGGCCCAGAATTCCTGGGCAAACATTGACCTGTGGCCTGCCTCTTTCTTCAGACCTTTTGGAAATAAATATATTAATTTTTTTTCCACGTAAGAGTTCTTCTGTGCTTGGGATGATTGATGATGTTCAGGTGACTTTATAAATGTTTTTTTAAAAAGGAGCATAGAATCATAGAATGGTTTGGGTTGAAAGGAACCTTAAAATCTCATTCCAACCACCCTGCCAGGGGCAGGAACACCTTCTACCAGGCCAGGTTGCTCCAAGTCCCATCCAGCCTGGCCTTGAACATTCCCAGGGATGGGGCAGCCACAGCTTCTGTGGGCAGCCTGTGCCAGGGGCTCACACCTTCACTGTAAAGAATTTCTTCCTGGCTTCTGTCAGTTTGAATGCATTTCCCCTTGTCCTGTCACTCCAGCATCTGGCAAATAGTCTCTCTCCATCTCTCTTGCAGGCTCCCCTCAGGTACTGGAAAGCTGCAATTAGGTCACCCCAAAGCCTTCTCTTTTCCAGGCTGAAAAATCCCAATTCTCTCAACCTTACAATATATTTTTTTAAATGTTTTTTTCTTTCACTGCATCATTTTTGCAGGGCAGCCCTGGGGTGTGATCTGTACCTGACTGTGTGGGAGGTCTCCTGAGATTTGGATGGTTGTTACCAGCTGGCAGCATTTTCCAGCTTTTTGTTGTGCTTTTTACTGGAAGTATAAAAATAATGGTATTTCCAAGCTTTTCTCAGGGAAAAAAAAGAAAAAACAGAAGGAAATCAGCACTACCATGCTGCTCAGCTGTGTTGATACCAAGCTGCCTCTGCAGACAGTCTAAGACTTGGGTTTATTTGGTGAGTGAAAAGATGGTTTTTATGGGGCACAGCTTCTTCTGTGTGAGGACAAGCCCATAAGTGGGTAACTTTCCACCCATAACTTTTCCCATAAGTTTCACACCAGGCATTGAAAAGAAGTGTTGAGAATTGTGCATCAGGGACTTGGCAAGGTTTTGGGGTGTGCTTTTGCACTTGAGAGCAGTTCAGGTGCAAGATGGGCAATAGAGGACATAAGAAGGGCAGAAAAAGAGGGTATTGCCCAATTCTGTGTGGGGTTAGGAAGTTCAACCTCAACTTTGTCCTCCTCAGGGACCTTCAGCCTGACCCAACACCCACCCCTCCCTTACATCTTCCCCTTCTGGTGTCCCTGCAACTGTCCCCTTTCCTTTAACAGAGGAGTTAACACAAAAGAGTTACATAAATTCTCACTGGTGCACTTTTCTTTCTTATTTCCTCCTGCATTTAGTTTGGGGCTGGTTAGTTAAATATATGTTCTGCATACGACTGATACAGTGCTTTTTTAGCTTCTTAAGTGAATGGAAGGTGGAGGGACTGGGAAATGAGATTGAGATGGGTGCTTTGGTAAATAAAGCTTTAGACTGGGAGTGAAGGATGTCTGATGCCAAAATGTTGGATTGGCTGAATTGTTTCCATGATGTATTTTTGCCTTAGCTGATACCTTGATGCAAGTTTTAACAAACTATTTCAGTGAGAACAAAGCAGGAATTGAGGGTGGGAAAGAAGAAGCTAAGCCAGTGTACAGGACTGTAAAAAATCACACTCAAATTGCAGCACTAGCACTGGGTAATTCCATTAGGCTGTTCTGAAGGTCCCAGCAAAGAGTGTGTTTTCTATTCTGTTTCTAGGTCTTACAGGATGAGTCTTTTCAACAGTCAAAATAATTTAGAAGTATTGGCAGGAAGCAAGTATTTGCAGCTGTCCATTTTAACAAGTTCATATTATGCTGTAAACTCTTCAGTCTGATAAATTTTGATTCTGGTTATGTCAGGTGTTAAAGTCCAGAAGAACTATTACATGATCTACTATCTATTATCTATCCTTTGCAACATAAACCATCTATATTGTTGTTTATACCCATTAAAGACTTTAATTTATCACCTCTTTTTCACATTAATCTGAAAACACTTCCTCCAGACTGTTAATATTATCAGGGTTTTGTATTATTTTTTTATCACATTGTTTGTATTGCTGAAAATGTTTTGAGGTGACCTTAAAGTTTGAGACTAAATTTGCAGGAGATAGAGGAATGCAAGTATTTCAAAACTTATTAGCTCCTATTGCTTTCCTTTTTGAGACTTGTTTCATATAAGAATGCATAAGTGGCCTTAAAAGGACACTTTCAGGTTTTTTAAAATTTCTGTAGTTTTCCTAATAAATGAAAACCTAATAAAAAAATCAAAATGAAAGCTTCTTTGTTTAATATGGCAACTGAATCTCATCTGTGAAAATGTGGGTGCATTAACATGCTCTTAGTTTTTATGCTGATTTAAATTAAATTATGGAAATTCAAAATTAGTTTTAAAGTAAAATAATTGTTTCGCTGTATTGTTTATTACCTTTCTCGCAATTTCTTTTTTTCTTTAACAGAAACTTTTTTTTTTTGTACTTTTAAGTGATTAACAACTTTTCATGTGCACCTCTCTCTGCAGCTCACTATAACTACTGGGATCTTTCTTCTTTCTCCTGCAAAAACTATTGCTCATCTTCTCATTAAAAATAAGATACAAAATTGCTGTACAATTGGTGAGCAGTTAAATTGGTGAAAAGACAGCCCAGCATTTAATTAAAAGTGGCAAATTTGAGTTGTATGCTGGCAGTACCTGGAATAAGAAGTTTCAGATACTGTTCACTTCTCAATAATTTGAGGATTTTTTCATAATAATAATTTGTGTATCTTTGTTGCTGTGGGAATGAGTGGAAGAGTTGGAATTATGTGTTATTACTCCTTGGTGCAATCAGAAGGGACAAGCAGCTGTGAAAGCAAAATTTCCTGTTTAGAAACATAAAGTTCTAATATTAGTAAATAGTAAATTACTAAATAGTAATATTTGAGTTTTTATGCGGTTTATGAAAGAGTTTTTTGGGGGTAAGAGGATTTGATTTTACTTTATTCAATGTCTGTCAGGATATCTAAGGAAATACATGACTCAGTTTTGAACAGGAGAAAAACAGATTTAAAGAGAAGTTAATTCTAGTGGTTTAATGTCTTGGGCAGCTGTTACCTTGCACGTGCATTGAGCTCTCCTGCTTCAGGAATATTTGTGGGAGGTAGACATGAGTGTAAGAGATTGAGGGAGGAAGGGTTTTGTAGTTGCTGGGTTTGGTTTGTTCATCTCTTCCCTGGGAAGTTTGGGTGATGGGCAAATACAAATGCACTATCAGTCATTCCCTGTGTGTTCATGTGTGCCTTGCATGGACATATGAACCACATCTCGCATTATTATGAAGTCTGAATGATCGAAATCTGTAGATTAAAGTCACCAAATGAGACTTTAATAAAGAACGTGCACATTTTTAACCCCTGATGGTTCAGAAAGACAAGTTGTGGTGTTAGTTGAATTTGGCTGAGTTTCTTTTTTTTCCTTCCTTTTTTCGTGCTAGGCAGTTCTAAGAGAAGGCCGAGATTTTTGATTAACTATCTGATTTGAGGAACGGGGTCTTCTAAGAGGAAGAAATAAAATATTGGTGCTTTATTAAGGATCGGGTAAATCGCCTCTCCCGCTCTGAGCTGCTCTGGGCGGTCACTGGCGACACCCGGTGGCCGAGAGCGGAATGACAGCCCCTGGCTGTCCCAAACTTGGGCTTTTTCACCCCAAATCCTTGGCATCGGATGTGTCTGTGTGGAGGCTCAGCTCCTTAGGCTGCTGTCCCGACATTCGGGAGTGTGGAGAGGAGGCCGCCTTAGGCTGGATGCTGGGTGCTCTCTGTGCACATACATGCTCTCCTTAATAAGGTCTTAATGCTGCTTTTGAAACTCCGGACTGAGCAAACACCGTGTCTCGCTGTTGTCTGCCTGGCAGTCTGGCATCTTCCAGAAGGAGTAGTGAGCCAGCTTATCTCAGAGTTGCTTGTTTCTCAGTGTGCCTTCCTATTTGGGTTCTTTGCTGTGCAAGGACAGTGGTGGGTGCCAAGCTGGCGCAGTTGTAAAAGCAGATGAAGACAGTTAAAAGTTTTTACCTCCACTGTTATAACTGGGAAGTATTTTGTAAGATAAACTTTATGATTTCTGCTCCATATTTTATTTATGGTCAGTTTATGCTCTTAAATTCTTGTGCCAGTATTGTTCTTGAGTAGCTCCCCTCCCTCCCCAGCATTTATTCCTTTGATGTGTCTGTAGATAGTCATTGTATCCCGCTCAGTCTCCGTCTTTGCCAAGCTACACAAGGCAAAACATCCAGCTGCTTCTTGTGAAATAAACAATCCATTACCTGCATCATCTAACCCTTCCTTCTCTGCACTTGATTATGGCTTAGTTATCCAGACATTGGCCTCAGCAAAGGGCACTGCTGGCACTGCTGTGACCCTGTGAAATATGGGTTTACTTAAGCTTTGAGAACAAACATGGCTTGACAGCAGGGTTATCAAAATGCAAAAAGCTCGACTTCTCTTTTTATCCCTGTCTTATTTTGGGGCAACAGGCTGCTGAAGACATTTGGAAAGGTTTTTGTGGTTCTCATAAAAGTAAGTTCCCACCTAGGTCTTCAGAGTTCGTGGGTCCTAACAAAAATATGGAGTTCTGTTTTTGCCAGCAGGGATCGTCTGTGTTGCTGCCTACAGCAGACCTCTTGATCAGAAAGTCTGGAGTAACAATACCGGCACACTTTCTTCTTTGATCTTCCCTTTCATAATTTTATTTCTTGTGACTGAGTCCTAAATCACTTAAAGAGTGAAAAAGCAGTTGAATGTGAACTTCCAGTGGAGTATTGAAAATCACT
This sequence comes from Parus major, assembly GCF_001522545.3. NCBI lineage: Eukaryota > Metazoa > Chordata > Aves > Passeriformes > Paridae > Parus > Parus major. The sequence goes on from NC_031774.1 coordinate 55,362,498, forward strand.
GTGCATTTGGGTGTCGTGAAAAGGAAAAGCTGATTTTTTTTTTTTTTTTGTCTTTTATGGCACTGGTGAAGCGGCTGCTGGAGTTTCATGTATGGTTCAAGAGTAAGCACTGTCTAAAGGCTCCTGAAAACAAAGAGCTGAAGAGAGTGCCTTGCATGTGTTCAATGTTCGCATCCTTGATGCCTTAGCATCTTTTGTGGAGACTCAAAAGTAAATTCTCCTGATAAGGATAAAAGCAACATAGCTCTGAAACCCTTTATTTCACCCTCTTCCATCCTCCTGTTGTCACTTAGATGACATCTTTTCCTTTTGTCTGCTATAAAGCATTGAAAATTGAGCTTAGGGCATGATAAAGATTCAGCAGAGCCTCCAGCTGTCAGACTGTGCACAAAGAGCATGTTTTGGAAACCGATAGTCTGTGAGCTGTCATGGGCACACAGAGATCTCAAGTTTCTCTTGTTGCTTTGAAACTAGAGAGGGTCTGACAAATTACCTTGACATGGGGACGTTCTGCAGTAGCTAAATATAAAAAAAATTGGATATTGTGGGATGTGACTGGCAAAGACACTTTGGTGATGTGCAGATTCTGGGGAAGCAGATGAGGAAAATGAGGAGAAGTCATTTTCCCTGCTTAGGCTTGGCAGATGTTTGTGTCTGTACAATACATCTGGAACAGCAGAGAATTGCTTGAGCTGTGATGTTAGAGTGGGGCTGAGAATTACCAAGCACACAGATGTTGTTTGGCTTGTATTCCCCTACATCTGCACGTGCAGGGAATTATCTCCTTACCTGCTTCACCAGCAACTGATTTAAGCTTGGGTTGTTAAGAAAAGAGTCTTGAAAACGTAATAGTTTTGTGTTTTGAAGAATGAGCTCTAATAAAGTCTAATAATGAAGTGTGCTTAAGGTAAATTACTGTTGTGAAAGAATTTCTAAAATATTCCAGTAAATAAAACATCGACTTTATGTCATTGTAAATGTGTGGTAGTAGAAGCTCTTTTTTCAGTTACAGCAAAGTTTCTTTATATCCTTTTATTACAGTTGCCACAAAATTCAGGCTGAAATTTCCCGGGCTTCCTGTGGTGTAGAAATAAATTCTTTGGAAGAATTTCAGCAGATTTTATTAATCTTTGGGAAGATTTCTTACTTATTTCCAGGTTTCTTCTATCTGAGGATGATGGTATTAAGTGGCAGTGTCTGAATTGAAGGAAATAAATGGCGTTGTTTCAGAGTCAATAAATTATTCATGCAGCTTTGTAAGTAATTTTTTCCTTTCACCTTTCTCTGTAGGGTGGATCATTGGTGTTGCCTGTTCATGTGGTATTTTGTTCAGCTTAAAATGGCCCTGCAAATTGTCACTCTTGGAGTCCTTTCTTGTAATCCCAAACTTGAAAGGGCATCAGAGCACTTTCTGATTGTGGACTTTGCAGGTGCTCTACACTCTCACAGTGACTTTTGCATTGTATCTTGTAGTGTAGATATTCAGAGCGAGGCTTTTTGTGTGAAAGTGTGCTGCTGGCTGTACTTACTAATGTTTGTGTGCACAAGGATTGTGAGCTGGAAAAACACTGTCCTTGTTTCACTGATTGGGAAAGTGAGGAGTGAATGTTGGCCCTTGCTGGGAATTGCTCTGCAAGCTGTTCTGCCACAGTCGGGGCTGGGAAGTGTTTGTAGGCCAGGCTCTTGTTCAGATCCACTTAGATAAATACTTTATTTCTGTCTGGTTTGAGATGACCATCTCAGTGCATAGCTCTAGTGCCAAGTCAGACAGCAAAGCTGTTGGACCTCTTCACAGAGGAGAATGCTGTTAGTGAGCATGAACCTCTGAGCTGCTCGTGGCTGCTGTGTTGAAATGTGAATGGATCAAAACTTAATGCTACATGCAGGTGACCATTGTACCCTCCGTGTTTGATTTCCAGCAGCTGTTGGCTGGCTGTTATTCGAGAGGCTGATTAGTCCTGGATCTTCTTTCCAATGTTTGTGGTTGCAAGGAGTCATCTCAGGATGATGCGTTCGGTGGGAGGCGCTTACAGGAGAAAGGAAATGACTTTTCTGTGGTGGCTGTGGTCTGATGAGATAAGCACAAGTGCAGAATGCTGAGACTTGGATTCTCTTCAAGGTTTGCAGCAGAAAGGCAGGATAGCTGTGGTTCCATTACAGGCAGCAGGCACAACGAGCCTTAGCTTTGACCCCCATGTCAGAGCCTTGCTTGGTGCAAAAGCCAGGGCCCAGCAATAGGACAGTTTTCCTGTTCTCTAAAATCCAGTTCAAAAAGCCTGTTCAGAGGCATCTGAGTGTGCAGTTTAGGCATAAATGAGCTTTCAGAGTGTTTTTAAATACAGTATTCTTTGCCAGAAGAAAACATAATATATAGAATTTAGAATACAAATAGCCCAATTGCAGTACCTCTTTCTGAAATTTACCCTTTGCCTGGGACTCTTTCAGACCTGCCCTTATAAGATAGGATTGCTTCTGCCAGCTTGATCTGAGAATAGCCAGGAGAGTAAAATAGAGCATCTCTTATCCTCTTATTACTTCTTTATTGGATGACCACCTCACCCACACCTGGATGCAGTTGCATCCTCTACCTGGTCAGGTCACTACAAGGAAAGTTCCCACTCACAGGGAAGTTTTTGGTTGGGTCCAGCTGCTCATGGCAGAGTGGGATTTCAGAGACAGCTTCCTTTGTGGCTCCTCTGTTAGTAGGTCTGTGTCACCAGCATGGAATTGGAGGAAAAGAGAAGATTGAAAAAGGGATATTCTCAAACATGCTTAAATTACTGTTTTACACAGTTTCTTAGAGTATATAGAAACTTCTGTCTCCCATGTTAGAATCTGAGCATCGTATTTTAATAAATTTGCCTTAATTTTGAAGCCAAAATTTGTAATTTGACATTTTTATAGTTTTGTGTAGGGCTTTCAGCTTATTTGAGTTTTTTAATTGTACATTGGATTATTCTACACTTTTTCAATTGGTCATCTGATCTTTTGCAGCTCTTTACCATCTCTTTGGCTCACGAATTTCTGTCAATAGGCTTTCATTTACTCAAGTTTGAATGTTAATTCATTGCACTTTGGACCTGAAGGCAAGCCTGAGTGTTCTAGATCTCTCTAGACCTCCACCAGATTTTCCAGTGCTGGATGCAAAATCAGGATAGATCTTTTTAGTTGGAATGCAGACTCACACCAAAAAAAAACCAACCTGAAAGTTTTCTTTTGATGAAAATAGTCACTGTATGGTTTTTATGATCTATGCATTTAAAGCTGTACTTGATCCAATTCAGAAGTTGTTTTTGCAATCTCTCTCTATGGATGTCCAGTATAATATTCAAAAGAGGTTTTATTTCTGCATTGATGTGAACACTTGCTTATGCCCCCAAAGGATGAGTTCAGAACAGTTGTAGTTTCCATCAATTTTTTTTTTTTCCAATTATTGAACCCCAAAGCACTGAGCCTTTTTCCTTTTATTCTCACCTACCTCTGACTCTTATTTTTTCCCTCCAACCAATACTGTTTAAGGCCATTTCCATGGTTCTCTCTCCCACCTACACTCCTCTCTCCATTGCTAAACAGGATTGTACCCCAAAGCTCATTCCTGGTGGGAGGGCAGGGACTGATTTCATCAAAGGGAAGTAGGTTGGTAGACCTAATTTTTTTGATCTTCCCATAGACTTTGTGTTTTATCTTTTTCTCCTTTCCATTCTGCTGATAGAATTTTCTCTGTACTGCAAATGAAGAATTACATGGAGCTTCTTTCTGACTGTGCCTTACATTTGGAAGCAAGATGTAGCTGATTGGAGAGCATGAAATAATTCTCTTGGCAGTTACATCTTGTCTCTGCACTTTAGCGTAGCCTCTCGTGCATTTTATTCCCTTCCTGCCTGATGACTAAATGCTCTTTGCCTTCAGCAGGCTTTGTGGGAATGCTGGAAAAACCTCTTCTCCCTCTGTTTGGGTGAAATAACAAACCCAGCTATGGGAGAATGTGTGCTGGAGAAACTGTGAGTTCCTTGGGGCTGTTTTGTGCTTACCCTCTGTGCTCAGATAATTTGCTGGTCCATCCTCTCCTGGGGAGTGGTGCCAGTGGGGAGAGGTCTCTGCAGGCTGCTGCAGTGGGGAAATGCACTGAGGTGTTCTCCCTGTACTGGGGAAATGCACTGAGGTGTTCTCCCTGCACTGGGGAAATGCACTGAGGTGTTCTCCCTGCACTGGGGAAATGCACTGGGGTGTTCTCCCTGCCCTGGAGAGGTGCAGCACTGCACTGGCAGCTCTGCTCCCAAATGCAAACCACACGTCCTGTGCATGCATGAGCTGCTTCCCGCTGCCCAGAGCTCCGGGTTTGTTCTCAGCTTGCTCTGGAAATTTTAATAATTGTAAAAATAAAGGGAGGGTCTGTTTGTATTGTTTATAGTAGGAAAGAACAGTGTAAGATTTCATCTGCCGTTGTTCAGATCCCTCGCTATTTTTGGTATTTGACCTCTGCAGAGAAGATTGCCAGAACTACAGGTCTTCTTAATTTTTATTACGTGTTTCTGCCCTCCTACTCATAAGTTACTCTTATGTTAGTGATTAATTCTTTGAGAATGTGCCATTTTTCCATAATTTTCCCTGTATTTTTCAAAGGAAAATTTGTATTTCTCTATATTTTTGAGCTAACTTTCCCTTTTGGAAAGAAGAACTATGCCACTTGGCAGCATCTTCTGTACACCACTCAAAGGAAAAGGGAAATAACTTACGATTTGCTGGTTTGTCTTTTGAAAAACATTCTGGACTGAAGAGGACTGATGAGCCTGTTGTGTTGAACTGAAGCTGCAATGTTTAGAATACTGCACAAACAGCACAGCAGCATGTGCTGGGACAGTGTTAAGTGCTCAGTTTGGGCAGATAGGTACTTGCTTTTCATTTCTCCATGGTTGGAAAGGGCTGCCTTTGGCACAGCCATTTGCTTCTAGCCTTGCTGTGTGGCTGTTTCCACACTCCATCAGTGAAAAACACATAAGAAAGGCATCTGAAAATCCTGTCCTGCTTCTTTGGCATCACTTCCACTGCGTGTCTTCTATTCTAAACATTGAGTTTATTTCTTTTTTAAAGGAGCCTTGTAGGATGCCCTGGAGGTCAAAATATTTCAGGTTATTTCAGAGAATGGTATTTATTCTGAATTCCCAAGATGTAATGAGTTTTGAGTGTCCTTCCAGAAGCTTATTGTTTCTGCTAGTTGTGGTATCCAGGAGATGTGTAGGGGTTGCATATAACAGTGTACTGAATTCATAGAATAAATCACCTGAGTGTAGTTCCAGCAGTCTAGATATAATTACATAGAAGTTTCAGGTTTAATTATAAAAGGTGGCTTTTCTTGGCTTGGAGGGTGCAGATGTGGATGCAGCTGAAAGATTCAGCTGTTCCACGTAAGGAATGGTGATCCCTAAGGATGGGATTGCAGCCCTCTTTCAAGCACAAGTGAGTGGCCAGAGCCAGACACCTTCAGCCAGGTGTGTCATCCCAGTGGTGGTGGTTTCCTGGCACCTTAACATCACCTGGATTTTGTCAGTGTTGAGACTATAGATGCAGACCATGGGTGACTTTGCTGGAGAAAGTGAAAAACATGAATGTAATGAACTACCTCACGTTCTGAGCAGAGGAGGAGCCATGGGGAAAGATGACCTTTTGGCCAGTGCCCTCTGTGATTTTCTTCTGAGACTGAGCAGTCCAAGAGCAAGCTGTTGGTACAACTCTTCGTGTCAGAGAGCTTGTCATACAAACATGAGCAGTTCTTCTCTCTGGTCATCACAACTGGCTTTTGTGCTATGTCCAAAACGTTTCCAAGACTCAGATTTTGCCAAAGGATTCTTTGGAAAACAGATACCTCTGTTGTTGAACTTAAGGAACCAGAAGTGCTTCAGTGCAGAGGACCATGTGCTTTGTAGGTGGCTGCAGTCCAGTGCTCAGTTATCTTCTATTGTGTTTGGAAGACCATTGTTTCCTATTTGTCTCATAAATTTAACATAGATCCTATTCCTGCCATTTAAACTTTCCCATCAAAATACAACAGTGACTTCCCCTTCTGAAAAGGAAGGGCTGGCAGCTACACCCTGAAGTTTGAGCATGAATTGTTTATATAACCTTCAATCACAATTTCATAATAGTCTGAAGACTTTCTTACTAAGGCAGACATTTTGCTGAGTTTTTAGCAAAAAACTGGCTGCCATCAAACACAACTTTATGTCTTAGTTGTTGCAGTGGCAATAGAATTGAAAACAGAACCCTTCAGCTTCCTGATGGTAGAAATTGCACTTCTGCCTGAAAACATGAACAGCATTTTCTCATATTTCAGAATAGCTGTACTTAAGTTATTCTGGGCAAAAGAGTTGTGTTGAGCTAATTTTATTTCCCAGAAAACATTATTAAAACTGAATGAACCTTCTTTTGCAGACTCTGGCTTTTTACAACTTCTGAGTATTTGTAGAGTTCCCTCACCTTCCCCAGCAGTAAAAGCTCTGACATGAGTGTTGTAGAAACTGCTTATTGAAAGATACTCTCTATCATAGTCAGTAATATTTAAACAACTGCAGCTTGCCTTCCAAATGGATGACGTTTGTCAGGAACATGTCTGTTTGAGTTTACTTGGCCTTTTGAGTAGACAAAGTCTGAATATTTAGAGCTTGAAATTCAGGTCAGCTTGGAAAACTACATTTTTCTTACAAGAAATTTACAGATATAAGCTGATTTTTTTTAGTAACCATAACACTGCAGGAGAGCTGGTTTACAGAAACTCCTTTCTTCACCCTCAAGCATGCGTGTTTGAAACTATTTAAATAGAAGCTTTCATTGTAATTCTTCAGGAAATTGAATTAAGCAGTTTTCCTAATTAATAATGTTAAAAATATTTTATTTCTTCAATTTATATTATTGATTTGCATGGATATTTAACAGTTTTGTGTTTAAGCAGCGTAGCAAACAGTGTTTGAGAACAGTTGGCTTTATGTAATAGTTCTAGTAAAAGCTTGTTTCATCTGAGGACATACCCAAAAAAGTAAGTAGGGAACAAGTTCTGTGGGTAGGTTGTACTCAGGGTAATGCCAGAAAACACGTTGAACTTCTTTGCTTCAGAGGGGAAAGGAGTTTCCACAGGATGTCTGCATTTTATGGCAAAAATGACTGGTAGATGTGCTCTGAAAGGTTGCTTTGATGTAGAAGATTAACCTGGGGACCTCGTTGTCAGGATATTACTGAGGCAAATCGCTTAGTGAGATTATTTGTGACTTGGGAATTAAGTTTTTATGTGTGCCTGCTTAAGCTGTTTTTTAAGAATTTGCTGGTTTGTCACATGGTGTCGTGAATATTTGTGTGCACCAAACCAGAGGAGGGAAAGCAAACCCCTGAAACCACAAACAACACTAAGAAGAAAAAAAAAGCAGAATGCAGCTTTGTCATAGCAACTTCTCCTTTGTTTTTGGTCTCTCATGGACAATTAAAATAATTATGACTAAAGCAAGTAATACACGGAAACTTGCACATTCCACCCCCAAAAATCAAGCCTGTAGAATTTGCAGAAAAATTGATGATAGAACAGCTGGGAAGGCATGAGAGTATTTTTTTGCATTCTGTGTCTGCCTGATTTTTATTCCATTTCTCTTTGGGTTTTTGTTTTTTTTTAAGGGTCATTTCAGGCATGTGGTGCCTGGGATTGGCTGCTGGTCCAGATCTTAAGGAAATATCAGTACCAGTGAGAAATCACTGGAGTGTTGACCCCTTAAAACTTGCTGTGATTCCCTCAATGTTTAGGTTTTGATTCTTTTTAAAAACAGAATAGTGTTATAATTGAACCTGTGTTTTTGACAGAAGTGGATGACTGCAATAACATACCTACATCTTCCTTTTAAAAATGATTGTAGTTTGTGAACCACTAAAACCATTGCAAATACCTCTTTAAAATGTAAATGCTGCTGTGCTTTTCCTGACTGAATTTATGGAGTCTTTACTTCAATTACAGAATACAGTTTTCTTTTGTGTTATAAAAACTGTTTTTCCTTTGTTTTTAGGGCATATTTTAGAAATGAATCTGTGAGAGGATCCAAGAGAATTTTGTTTAATTTTAGTTTTGCTGGGTAAAGTTTGCATTTGTGTGCATTGCTGAAATAGTTTGGGTTTCTAGGAGTGTTTGGTAGTACCAGAGAGGAACTGCCTCTGAAGGGAAGATTTTTATCAGCTGCACTAAAACCCAGTGTTCTGTGGTTTTACAGGAAGCTCAGAAAACGTTGAGGTGCTTAATTGCAGTGAATTCCACAGGTCACTAGCCTGTTTAGGTGGTCCCTGATATGCTGGCAGGTGTTTCTGTGCGTCATTGGGCACCTAAATACTTGTAAAATTACCTCACCAGGCCATTTCAGGCTGTAGTGCTGTGTAATTTTGGTCTTGTTCTCTGCCTCCCCAGTGCACGTCCCTCAGCACAGCAGTTCACTTAAGAAGTCTCCTGCAGTTGTACGGATGCAGCTGTTCGTGGGCTGTGCTTCCTAGAACAAAACTTATTCCTGCCCAGGTAGAGAGGGTGACTTCATTATTGTTCCCACTTGTGGAGAACATCACGTTACTTTGTAAAAATAATAAAGCAAATTTAGCTAAGTGACTTTCCCAGGATTTCCAGATAGACTGTTTAATCTGTTAAGGGGATTATCTGGTGTAGTGCTTACAGACACAGGAGACTGAACTCCTTGAATCAGGGAGCCCTTTCCTGTTCCGTGTTCCTGTGAATGAAGCTGTGCTGAAGAGGACATCAGGATAATTGAATCTTAGCTCCGTTCCTCACCTCTGCACGAGATGCTTCCTCGTACGTGCTTTTAAAGCTAACTCTGTTGAAGAATGTTGTAATTAAAACTCTCCTTGGCTTTTACTTACTGCAGGTTTCTGGCAAGGCTGGGGAGATGACGGCAGTGGACAAGGTGGAGGAGCAGCTGGCGGGTCTGCGCATAGCCAGGCGCTGCGTGCCCAGCGAGAAACCCGCCTACCTGCTGGACATCGACACCTCCACGGCCGCCCAGCCCGGGAGCAGCCGCTTCGTGGCAGTTTCCTGTTCCAACAAATCCATCAGGGTGTACGACAGGGAGACGCTGCGCTTCCTGCGCGAGTACCGCGGCCACCCCGGCATCCTCAGCGGGGTCAGGTTTGCACACACGTGTGACAGCGTGGTGTTCTCAGCCTGCAGCCAGGGCGCGGTGAAGTGCTGGGATGTTCGCTCAGCAGCGCAGGAGCCTGTGCAGGTGTTCAGTGGTTATCCCTCAAACGTCTTCATCAGCTTCGATATCAGCTGCAGTGACCTCATCGTTTGTGCCGGAACGGAAAAAGTTGAAAACGACACGTTCCTGGTGTTTTGGGATGCGAGAGGCGTTACAGAGTTTGTGCCGGAACGGAAAAAGTTGAAAACGACACGTTCCTGGTGTTTTGGGATGCGAGAGGCGTTACAGACTGTGCCGGTGCCACTAAAGAACCCTTGGGAGTCTATTCTGAAAGTCACAATGATGACATCACCAAAATCTGTTTTCATCCCGTTGAACCCAATTTGGTAGTGTCTGGGTCAACCGATGGCTTGGTGAATGTGTTTGACATCAATAAGGATAACGAAGATGATGCTTTGATATCGACTTGCAATTCAGATTCATCAGTGAGTTCTCTTGGCTGGTCTGGGGAAGATTACAAACAGATCTATTGCATGACACACGATGAGGGGTTCTGCTGGTGGGACATGGCTCAGCTGGACACTGAAGAGCCAATAACCCTGCTGCATGTTCTGGATGTCAGAGAGTCAGTTCGCACTGAAAACCACGGCTTGCATTACCTGGTGGGTGGCTTGTACCACGAAAAGGCAGGGAAACTCTTCCTGGTTGGGGGAACCTCCACAGGAGACATCCACCTGATCAGCTGTGGCACCGATGGCCTGAGCCTGGTGGGGACCCTGTGTGGGGGACACTCGGCCACCGTCCGCTCCTTCTGCTGGAGCCCCACGGATGAGTCTCTGCTGACGGGTGGAGAGGATGCTCAGCTGTTGCTATGGAAACCCGGGGCTGTGGAAAGGTCCCTCACAAAGAAAGCATCTCTGAAGATCTCTTCTTCCTTGCAGAAGAGAGTGAGAGTTCACAACACCTCCCTCAAAAGCAGGAAAAAGTGAAATGCCTAAAGTGGGAATCTCTGCTGTGCAGAGCTTTCCTGGTGTTTAATCTCCCTAGGCAATACTTGGCTGTGTTTTATTTAGAGGTTTTCTGTGGAAAGAACTGTGGTGCTTGAATTCCCCCTGGGAATGTATTTCAGTCATCAGGAGAATGCCTTTTATTTTTTTTTTTTAAGTTGCTAATATTAATCAGAAAAGAGTAAATGTTTGCTCCTGAGTTCTTCAACAGCTGATGTTAAATCATATTATATAAAATTATTTCTGTGGTTATTTAATGTCTCAGACAATGTTTTAAATGTGTAATAACAGGCCTGTGGCTTGCATAGTTTGTTACCTTCCCAATGATATTTCCTGGCACATTTTAAAAGCTTTTGTATTCCATGCTGTATTTTGCTTTCTTCACAGAAAACTTAATGAAATTGCTCAATTTAGTAAAAGATTTTATGTCACATCTTAATGCCTGAAGGAATTACTTTCTGATGGAACAGAAAATAAGTAGTTTTGCACTGTCACATCACTGGTTTAGAACAGGCTCATAAAGAAGCAGCTGATAGAGCCATCTTTTTCATAGCAGATATGAATGTATTCAACCAAACAGCAGCTAATTTGTATGAGTATGAGAACTGTTAAACTGGCATTATTTCCTGCATGAAAATACCCAAGAATTTTGCAAGCAGCTTCATTCTCTCCTACTAAGTGCACCTGGAAGATTGGGGAGATCTTTGGTGGGTTGGAGAAATTGATGGGTATAATTACACCAGTGCTGCTTAAAATCCCAAACCCTGACTTGAAAGAAACTGGTATCACATGCCAAGTGGGGATTCTAAAACCCAGAAATGAACACTGCCTTCAGAGACTGTAGTTATGGAGGAAGAGACTGATATGAGGAGACTTCAACAAAACCTTTTAGAGGTTGGCCTGGGTCCTTTAAGAAATGTTTCTCTCTGCTCAGAGGTTTATGCTTGGATATCTCCCCAGGAGAGCTTTGTTTTATTATTCCACCAAATACCCACTGAGTGGTGTAAAACCAGCACTGTTCTTGTAAAATGGGTGAGACTTCATGCTTATTCTGCTTTGCTGGAAGACTCCAACCTGTGCTCCTGGCTCTGCACACACACTCACCTTCAGCCTTCCCAGGACCACTGCAGGCAAATGGTGTTGGTATTGAGGCTGTAGTTACTCATGTGCACTACAACTGAAACCAGCACCAGAATATTTAAGAATTGCTCTGTTATAGATTAGCTGGCAAAGGATTTAAGAGGGGTTGAGTTATTTTATCTTTTCCCTTGAGGGTGGATAGGTAATTCTTTCAGAAAAAGTCCTGAACATCAGGTTTAGAGGATTATCCTGGAGTTTAGAAACAGTTTCTGAGGTACAGAACATATTCCAGTGTATGGTTACAGCTGTGCTGAAGATGCCTGAATCATCTCTGGAATTGAATCCTTTTCAACCACAAGTATCGAGTTTCCACATGATGTTTCACAAACTGTTAATACCCTTTAGCCACAACTGTGAATCCATTGTTAGTTTGGGTTTGCCTGTTGGTGATAAGATGATTCACTTGGTTTTGTTACTGCTGGTTATTTAAAAGTGCAGCTTCAATTTGAAAATCACAGCTCTATACAGTTTTTTTTGTTACTTGTGTTAAATTCATGTTGCCCCCCTTATCTGTTGCTTTCCAGATTACATTGTGCTATTTTGAGATGAGGTGGGCAGTGAGTGTCAGGGCTGTGATGCACCTGGGTCATGTGCCCTCTCAAGATTTATTATCCCAGGTCACTGTTTTTTGCCTGTTGTGTACAGAGTGGACCAAGAGCTTTAGACTCTGAATTCACTGCAAAGCCCCTCATGGGCCTGATTGGTTCAGTGCCAGACCGGGGGTGGGTGACAGAAGGATGATTCTGAGACCTATTTCATTGCAGGTACAGTGTATAACTTGCTGGCAAACAATAACTTGCTGTAAAACATCTAAAAAAGATGTTTATCCTCTCTTTTCCTGGTATCTTGACACATTCAGTAGATAATGTCGTTGGGTCTGTCTCATGCTAATTTCTTGAAGACAGGTTTGTGTGCACTTAGAGAAATGCACAGAGAGGGAGCTTGTGGTTGCCTCCACTTGCTTTCAAGTGTCTGCTGAGTGAAATTCCAGTGTGCTCTGCCAGCTGCCTCTGAATTAAAGCAGCAGAGGTGGGGAGTCCTGGGACTGAAGAGTTTGCAGTATGCAACCTGTGCCTGTGATCTTGTTTCTGGATTAGGTGGATATTGATTTGTTCTGTATCAGTCACAGCTGAAGCCATGATTTTTCCCTGGGAAGCTGATTTCTCCCTTTTACATGCATAACAGAAATAGCTGCGGAAGGGAAAAAATGTGTGTCTGTATCTTAAAATTCCGCAAAGCCACAGCAGCTGTCACGAGACTGAGGCTTGTGTTGCCTCTGAAAATACTCAATTTTGTTGTTTCTCTTTTTCTTTTGTGTTGACTTAATTTCAGGTTAATACCCACAAAAATAAACATAGATGGAACCACATGTGAACAAGTAATTAGCACTGCTTGCTTCTGTAGGCTGCAGACACTTTTTCATAGAGCACAATCCATGTGTGATCGCATAAATAATAATAGTCTCAAAATCAGGTTAACTTGTCTGACAGTATTTAATCTCTTAGGTTAATTTTGACATCTGCAAGTTGGTTTCAATATTGGTAAGAATCATGGAATCACAGAATGGTTTGGGTTGAAAGGGACCTTTAAAGGCCATTTAGTCCAACCCCCCTGTGAGGAGAAGGGACATCTTCAATGCATCCAGGTTGCTCAGAGCCCATCCAGCCTGACCTTGAATGTTTCCAGAGGTGGGGCATCCAGCCTGTGCCAGTGTTTCACCACCCTCATTGTCAAAAATGCCTTCTTTATATATAGTCTGAATCTACCCTCTTATTCAAAACCTTTACCCCTTGTCCCATCCCAGCAGGGTCTGCTAAAACTTTTGTCCCTATCTTTTCCATAGGCCCCCTTCAGGTATGGAAGGACTGCAGCAAGGTCTGAGCAGAGCCTTCTCTTCTCCAGGCTGCCCACCCCAGCTCTCAGCCCGTGCTCACAGCAGAGGTGTTCCAGCCCTCTGAGCATCTCTGTGGCCTCCTTTGAACCATCTCTCCTGTGCTGGGGATCCCAGAGCTGGATGCAGCACTGCAGGTGCTGAAAACCTTCCTGTGCTGGGGATCCCAGAGCTGGATGCAGCACTGCAGGTGCTGAAAACCTTCCTGTGCTGGGGATCCCAGAGCTGGATGCAGCACCCCAGGTGGGCTCTCAGCAGAGGGGCAGAGGGGCAGAATGCCCTCCCTGGCCCTGCTGCCCACACTGCTGGGGATGCAGCCCAGGATGGGATTTGTGTTCTGGGCTGCAAGGGCACATTGCCAGCTCATCCCCAGCCTCTCCAGCATCAGCACTGAGTCCATCTTGGCAGGGTTGCTCTGGATGCCTTCATCCCCAGCCTGGATTGACACCAAGGGCTGCCCTCACTCAGGTGCAGCACCAGCACTTGATTCCTGTGGTCCCACTTGAGCTTCTTGAGTTTGCACGGGTCCTTGTGGATGGCATCTCATCCTTCAGGAGTGTCAACAGCACCACTGGGCTTGGCATCATCTGCTGATCTGAGGCTGCACTCGATCCCACTTCTGTGCCATTAATTAAACAGTGCTGGTCCCAGTACAGACCCCTGAGGGACCCCCTGACCTCTATCTGGACATTGAGCTGTTGATCATTCCCCTCTGGATGTGACCATCCAACCAATTCCTCATCCACCCGACAGTCCATCATCAAATCCATCTCTCCAGTTCAGAAGGATGCAGTAGGGGACTGTGTCAAAGGCCTTGCAGGAGCCCAGCTCTGACCTTTATAAAACTTACGTAATTGAAGTTATGTGCTAGTAGCTTTCGGAAATCATCACTGTGTGAATTGTTTAACCCCAGGGGAAGCTTTAATTCCGGAAGCAGTATCAGATTTGTTCCAGTAAATGAAAAGCAGAAATCCAGATAGCCTGTTTAATTGCAAAAACCAGTGTCCATCTTTATTCAGAGTTTATAGTAAACCTGCTGTACGATGTATCTGAGCAGCAGGAGATTATCCTGCTGTAAACACATGAAAATTAAATTACTTATATTTGGCATGTCCTGAAATTTACTTTGTTTCTTCTTCTCTTCTCTGTAATTAAAGTGCAGTACTTGCACACTTATCACTGCTTTTCAAGTAAAAGACATTCAGGATGACATCCCATAGTCTGTGGATAACTTCATCAATTACTTGACTGTAGGATTTTACCCGTGCTTTAGGGTTGAGGTGGAAATTATTTAACAAATCCAAAGTTGTGAATTCATTTCTGGGTGGAATTTATTTAGCCAGTTGCCAGCCGTAAGCTATTCTGTGGGCCAGATTGTATATGGCACATGTCCTGTGTATTCAAACTGCAAATCTACATTCAAATATCCCTTAGCAGAGAAGCTGATAGAGTAAAACATTTAAAAGACATGAAATGCAAGCTTTATGCTGTTCCAAATGACAGCTTTCTCTTGGCTCCTGCCGTGCTGTGGCTCTGTAGGTCAGAGAGTTGTGTGAAGCAATGCATTTTGTCATGGGAAGTGCTGACTCAGCCCCTGCACACTCCTGGAGCTGCATCTTGTTTTTTACAGGATCCTGGACTGGTTGGGGTTGGAAGGGACATCTGGAGATCATCTGGTCCAGCCCCCTGCTTGAGCAGGTTCACCTAGAGCAGGTTGCACAGGATTGTGTTCAGGCAGGGTTTGATTATCTCCAAGGACTCTCTGGACAGCTGTTCCTGTGCTCTGCCACGCTCACAATAAACAAGTTTTTCCTCAGATTCAGATGGAACTTCCTGTGCATCAGTTTCTGCCCATTGCCCTGTGTCCTGTCACTGAAAAGAGCCTGGTCCCATCCTCTTGATGCTCACCCTTAAATATTTGTATTTAAATATTTTTGGGGAGAGGCTCCCTTCTTTCAGGAGGGCATTGGGTATGTATACAGTTAATTGCAGTGTCAGTTCATTGACAAAGCTTCTGTACTGAAGGAACTGACACACTTGTCCATCTCCTAAAGCTTGTCTGCATTTGCCATGGTTAATTTGGAGTTGTTTCTCTCCACCCCTTCAAAACAGTCTTCTGTTGTTTGTCTTCTTGGTCTCTTTTTAGTAGGTAGTGGCAAATTGTGTTGGCATCTGCTTTTCTGAAGAGATGGGTCCTGTTCCATTCCTCTGGGAGCTCCTGCCCTGTGCATGGGCTGCTGGACTCTGCACTTCCACATCACACCAAATGGAGGGTGGGAAGCAGAGGGAGGAAAGACCAAGGGGAGGTTGGCCAAGCTGACCCTCCAACAGGGCATCTCTCCAGGGGAAGCTCCTTGATAAGGAGCTGGACCCTCTACCTTCTGAAATACATGTAAGAGCTTATTCTTGAGCTTGATGTAAGCAGGATGGGACCTCAAATAAATTATGCAAGACATAAACACCCTTTAAGCATAAAAGCCAGTTCCTGTTTGTCTGTGTGATTTGGCAGTGAAGCAGGTGAGAGGCAGAAGGTGTTCACTTGCCAGGGCTGGGTGTTCTTTACTTCCAGGAGCAGTAAGCAGAGCCACTGCTTGAGCCACTCCTGCTCTCCCTGCTCTGCAGGAACTGATGGATTTGGGGATTCCAATACCATGAAAAACGGGGGCAGAAGTTGGTGTGGAGGTGACATCATTCAGTCTGTGAACTTGCTGCTGTTGGGGTTATTGTACAGCTCCCTGGCTCCTTATCAGAGTTATTTGCTGATAACCTAACAAGCGGTTCTGAGGATATTTGATAACTTTTTGGTTTCTGTTTCGTTTTTCTGCTCCAGTTTGTGCCCTGGCACAGGTATGTTGGCTCAGGGGAGAGGGGTTACCTGCAGTTACTGCCACTGCAGGCGTGGCCTCAGCTGCCTGACTGTGATTTCTGTGTGTGTTTCTTCCAGCCTTCCTCCCCCTGCCTTTGGATACTTTGAAATCTGTATTTTGCAAGTTACCTACTTTTCTGGAAGTAGAATATCAGAAAATACTATTCTGTATACTCTTCCTGCAGTCTTGGCACCAATATTTTTAAGGAATAGATTACATTTTCAGTAGCAATTTCAGTCTTACTCTGTCGTGCTCTGACTAAAGACTCGATGGAGCTCCAATCCCATAAAGGTGGTACTTGAGCAGCCTGTGGCTGCAGGAACTCAGAACTGGCAGTGAGAAATGCTGGGAGGAGTTCAGGATAGCTCTCAGTGCTGATTTAAAATGATCGTTTGCAGAAGTGTCCTAAAAGTGGGAGAAAAAAAGTATACAAAATACACAGTAGGGCACTGAAGGACTGTGGCATCCCAGGTAATTTATTTGATATTAGTGATTTGGAAAATATACTAGATAAAAGCTGAAGCAGTTTCAGAGACTTAGAGTCCAGTTTCTGTGTGTTTTAAATACAGAAATTCTTGATTTTTAAAGGAATTGAATACTGCAAGTACAATGTGTGCCAGCCCTCACTACTTCAGGTCCAGATTAAAATAAATTTAATACACAAATAGCAAGCCAAACAGCTGGAAGTGGCTCCCTTACCTTTTAATGGGACTTGTGGAGAGCAATGCCCACAGACAAGCACAGTGGTTCTGATTTCTGTCTTTGATTTCAGTAATGCAGATACATGAAAAGTGAAGGCAGAAAGACTGATACGTCTTGAAGAAACAGGCTGACACACTTTTCTGTTGGGAACTCTGACTGGTCCATGGAGATCTCAAAGGTTCCTTTAAAAGTTTTTCACTCAGACATTTAGAGAATGCAGGGAGCAGTGTTTTCTAGCAGTAATTTGGGCATCATTTGAAGAAGGGAGGGTCAGGGCTTCACTCTAGCAATGAGCTGGGTGAACTGTCTCCATTTAGGAATGAAATAGGAGGGATCAGGACAAACAGTGGGATGATCCTTCGGTCAATTAGGATGGTGGTTGTGCTTTACACCCCAAAAACCAGACTGGCTGAGGCCTGCACTGGACAACCTAGTGTTTATTAGAAAGGAATGAGCATTTTGTTAAACAGTCTTGTTTTGATAAATGAAGACACATAATGCTGTATGTGTCAGGAGGATACCTTGACATAGCAACCCATCAACAGGGCAGTAATAAAGATCTTGTCTAACTTTCTAGATGTGTGTTGTATTAAGCCACAGGTAGATTAAATCATTGTTGGAATTAATTCTTATAGTTGGGTTGAATTTATGGAGTCCTAACTCCATAACATGTTGCAAACAGGAGAAACTACGAAGGCAATTCAGGAATGTATTAATAGGAGCACACAGGCATCTGACCACATGCCAAGGAATGAACAGTGGTGCTTTGTTAAAACCTTTTGGCTAAAATAAGCCCAAATCCTTATTTATTCTTAATAGTGTTATTATTTTAACATTTCTGTTGTGGTTTATTGCCAGGATGCCTAGACAGTGAGTGAGCTGTAGCTCAGTTGTTCTGAGCGAGCTCAGAGCCATGTGCAGGGGGTGAGAGCTGCTGTTCCCTCTGTTGTCCCCACCTGCCAGCCAGGACACTCCTGTTTCCCAGGTTTCACCTTGCTTTTGTTTCAGATGTTCTAAGTCAGCAGGTTTATTCCATTCCATAGAAGATTTTGCTCCCATTTATTTTCTAAGCTGTTAGGATGCCCCAGGACTGCATTTAAACGAGACATAGCTGAAGTATTTGTGGTTTTTTACAGGGGTGTGTATTAGATCCATTTGCTGATTTATTATTAGACACATTTAATAGATTTACTGGCATGGCAAAATTAGCACGTGGAGGATTACCTATTTATGCATTAATACTGCAGTTTTAACTGCCTTATCAATACTCTTTAAATACACACGCACAAAAAGAATTCCTGAGGCTTGATTGTAGTTGACAATTTCTGTAGGTAGGAGTGTTTTAGAGAGTTTTGTTGATGCAGAAATTCCAAAAAACTCCATAGTATCTTGTAAATTATGAAGAGCCAGTGTTTTCCAGATGGCTCTATAAATAAATTTGGTAGATGCAGAAATAAGTGAAGGTATTTCGAGAGCTCCAGGCGTGTTTTTGCACACAGTGCTATGGTGAGCTAATAGAGGAAATGAACTTCCTTTTGTTTGTAAAATACAAAACCTCTCTAGTTCTTAAGGTTTTTTCCACCCCGCCGGGCGAGTTCAGCCACGGTGCAGCTTTTCCGTGTGGATCCTGGGTTTCCACCTGTGCCACGGGGGAGCAAGGCCACAGGGAGCTCTGCACAGCTCATGTGGGTGCAAACCAGAGCATCCTGCTGGCTCAGAATCCAAGGTCTTGGAAAAAATCCTGCACGTGTGGCTGGCCTAGAGGAGCAAGAGCTGAGAGCAGTTGCTGCTGTGTTTGTGTCTTCCCATTCTTTTCCCTGTTTTTTTTGTTTTGTTTTGTTTTGTTTTTGTTTTTTTTTTAAAGATGCTTTAACTTCCTGTGCAATCTGGTGTCGTCTTACTACAAAAAAGAGATTGTTCCTGAACTAACACTTGAGACAGCAGAATCCAGGTAGCCAAGAAGGCCAGTGGCACCTGGTCTTTGTCAGGGCAGTGATTGTCCCCCTGTGTTGGGCACTGGTGAGGCCACACCTTCAAACCCTTTGTCCAGTTCTGGCCCCTCACTGCAAGAAACTGAGGGCAGGAATCTGGAGGAGGGAATGGAGCTGGGGAAGGGTCTGGAGCACGAGTCTGGTGAGGAGCAGCTGAGGGTGTTTAACTGGAGAGAAGGAGGCTGGGGGGAGGCATCACTCTCTACAGCTCCCTGACAGGAAGGTGGAGCCAGGTGGGGATCAGGCTCTGCTCCCAGGGAACGAGGAACAGGGTAAAAGGAAATGGCCTCAAGCTGGACCATTAGATTGTACCTAAGAAAAAAATTCTTCACAGAAAAGGTTGCAAGCATTGGAACAGGTTGTCCAGGGCAGTGGGGGGGTGGCCATCCCTGGAGGGATCTTAAAGGTGTGGATGTGGCACCTGGGGACATGGTTTAGTGGTGGCCTTGGCAGTGCTGGGCTGATGGTTGGACTCAATCTTAGAGCTCTCATCCAGCTTGAATGATTCTATGATTCTGGGATCTCTAAGAACCTCCTGTTCCCTGCCTTGCTTTTCTTGATCTCAAACAATTTCTGCTCTTTAGGCTAAGGTGACTTAAGTTACCAGGAAAATTCCAACTCCCTGGCTTCCCACACAAGCACTGGGACAGCCCCAAAGAAACAGGAAACATTCAGTTTTAAAAGAAATAATTTTAATCCCAAACTGCAAGTGTTACTAAGTGCTCTAAGAGCACTCTCTTGCTTTCTGACATTTTGGGCCCTGGGGTCTCATGTAGGATATTGAAAGAAGAGTGGGAAGTGCAGGGCATTGTGCTCACCTGCCCTGTTACCTGTTGGAATGTGCAGAGGGATCAGGTGTGAGCCCTCTGCTCAGATGGTGGTCTGAGAGACACTTTGCTCCACTTTGTGGAGCTTGGAATCACTTGTGAATGCAAACAGCTATCAGAAAGGTTTTAATATGGTTGATATTAAAGCAACTGTGTTAAGTGGAATAGTCTAAATATATACTTGGAATAATAAACTATCGCTAATCTCCTGGAAGAAAATGGTCCTCTGTCACTCAAAGATTATTTTTCCCAGATTTTAGACAGGATTTAAACTGGGTTCCCCCTCAATCTCCAGTATAACTAAAATAAACCAGCTTATTTTAAAAGTTATGTTACATAGCTATTCTCAAGCAATGAAATTAAAACCTTTAAACTTTTAAAACCCAAATGGAATCTAGCCTTCCAAAAGCACAGATTTTTTTTTTAATATAAAAAATATGCATTTTGTTCCATCAGGAGGGTTTAATTACTAGATATTTCATCAGCAGAATGGTCTTGAAACCCACTGATAAATATTGTATCAACTTTTAGAAAATGGTACAAAACAGAATCTTTCCTTAGCTTCCTTAGGAAAGTCTTAGTGCCACTAACTTTTTTCTGACATGTTCCCACCTGCTTGTGGTGTTCATTGTGACCAGCAGGGCCCAAGGTTTTCCTGCACGGATGAACAGCTCTGTACATGCTGCACGTGGTGTTTTGTGGATAAACAGTGGATTGTCCTGCCAGAGAGCTTGTCCTTTGAGTGTCTCAAACAGGGGGTGGATGTTGTGTTTTTCATTTTAGAGAGGGCAAGCGAGGCAAAAACCTCCCCAGGTGCACGTAAGAAATCCTGCCAGAGCTGATCAGAATCAGGAACTCCTGCTTCTCTCCCATTCCTCTGCTCCACGAAGCTGCTGCTGCTTTAGCCTCTTGTGTGGTTTGTAATATCATCACCAGGGGTAGTTGATTTTCTTAATTTAAAGATTTGAAGCTTGGGGTCTGTAACCCCAGAGGACAGAGAGGCAAGGGGCGCACAGCTGATATACCGAGGAAATAAACCACTCAAGGAATGGAAAGGGATGAGAACAGCAGCAAGACAAGTCACAGTCATCAAACCAGAACCCCCCAACCTTTCCTCAGCCCCTTCCAATTTCTGTCAAGCTTTTGCAGACTAGGAGGTGAATGCACACATGATTTTAAAGAATTCTTGAAAGAGAATAAAGCAATGGCTTGGTGGCTTCCTGAGAGCCCCTGGGGAGTGCGAGGAGGGGCAGCAGGGGAGAGAGCAGGAAAATGTTCATTTGGAAGTCAGACAAAAAGGTGATAAAACTTCTAGATGTGTATCAGGCAGGAGTAAGACAAGTGTAACCTGTGTGGCCTGTCCTGTGCTCCATCAATGCTAAACTGCAAACTCAAGGGCTTCTGAGGGGATGGCAAGGGGCCTCTGAGGCACTGGAGTCCTGTTTTGCTAAAGCAGAAAGCCGCAGAGAGATTGCGTGGCTCCAAAACGTGCTGGAGATGCAGCAAGGCTCCTGTTGGTGTGAGGCTGCAGGGCACTGCAGCTCATTGATGGCTCAATGATGAGCCTTCAAAAAACCCAGTGGGCAAATGTTTGGAGAGAGGAGGAAGAGTCGGGGTGGCTGTGGACCGGGATGTGCCAGAGGAGCTCGGTGCAGCCCAGCCGGTGTTTGGGAAGCAGCTGAGCTGTCACCCATGGTATTTTATGATGATGCCCTGCAACGTGATCTCTGTTTACATTTTAATAGATCCATTTAGCAAACGCAGTGCTGGGATTGCTGCCAAGCTCTGTTTTCCTTGCTAATGAGCACGAGGGGAAGGGAAACACAGGCAGGGAACCTCTTGTGCCAGTCCAGCAGGAGCTGGGCCTGGGGATGGGGGCAGTGGGGCTGAAGTTTGTGCTTAGCCCAAGTGCTCTCCCCTGAGCAAGGACTTTTACCAAGCTCTGCCCTCTGAAAAGTCCAGGCTGTGATCTCTGTAGCCTCAAGATAAAGACGAATGGAGGTTTTTTACCATGTGTGGCACTAAAGCAACTTTTTGGTGTTTCCTTTTGTTTGTTTAAAGAGCTGGATGGGAGAACAAGAACAGCGATCGTGATAATAAAGAGATGGTGTGAGATGAGAGAGCCTGAGCACACAGGGGTTGTTGGTTTCTGTCTCTGCTGCAGTGACTTGACTTGCTGCTGTGTTCCTTTGTGGGTTTTAGGAACTGTGGGAGCTCTTAACACCACACACACTTGGGATACAGCATGAAGTGTGTGCAGGAGCCCGTCTGTGCTTGGTGCCATTGTGCATTATGTAGGAAGAGATGATAAACCAAGTCTGTTTCATTTCACTTTAGTTTGAAAAACCCATGGATCTCTCCTGCGGCTCTGTTTGCTTACCAACACTTTAGCAGTGTTGTATTTACTGCCCTAGGGGCACTGACAATCCATTTAAAATCATCATTCTTGGAAACCAGGACAGGTCTGAAATGGCTGTGAGTGTTCCCAGCCTCCACCAGGGGAAGGCTGAAGATGTTTTTTGTCCTGTGCTGGGTCTGGCTGGGATGGAGTTAATTATCCCCACAGCAGCCCCCACAGGGCTGTGCTGTGTTTTGGTAGCTGGGAAGGTGTTGATAAGTAACACACCGGTGTTTTGGCTGCTGCTGCCCAGCACTCCACAGCATCGAGCTGCCCCTCCAGCACCCTCCCCTCACCAGGAGGCTGCGGGTGAACAAGGATTTGGGAGAGGACACAGCCAGGACAGCTGACCCCAGCTGACCAAAGGGATGTTTCAAACCAGTTGATGCCTGGTCATCAATAAAAGCTGAGACTGGAGAAAGAGGGAGGGCATTCTGTCCTTACAGCTGCTCCAAGCTGAAGCACTTCCCAGGAAGTGGCTGGACCCTGCCTGCTGGTGGGAAGTAGGGAATAAATACTTTATTTTCCTTTGCTTCCATGCATGGCCTTTGCTTTTGCTTTATTTACCTTTATTGTAACCTTTATTATAATGTATATTATAATATATATTATTATGTATCATAAATATGTATTATTGTAACCTTTATTGTAACCTTTATTGTAACCCATGAGGTTTTTTCCATCTTATTTCCTCTTGTCCCATCCTGATGAAGGAGGGGACTCACAGAGTGGCTTGGTGGGCACTTGGCTTCAGCCCACTACAAGGAATTGTCTTTTCTCTGAGTGCCTTAACTCAAATACTGTATTTAATACAGCCTATGTGCCACTGAGATCTATTTACATGGGAGAAACATCCAGATTTAAGCACGTTTAAAATTTCTTTTGCAACAGAGGCTTCTATGAAAATACCACGATTAGAAAAATTAATTAACAACCAAGAATATGAGTATTTAATCCTGCCACACGTCTGTGAGAACTGCTGAGTTCAGGTTTGGTGGGATGACTACCAGAGTGGGATGCCTCAACTCATCAGTATTTTCCTTGCAGAGGTCATAATGTACAGGGGGGAAAAAAACAACCCCCAAAAGCCTGCTCCAGGAGCTCTTCTCCACTGACCCTGCAGCCCTTCCCCTCTCCTGGGCTGGGAAACCACAGGAGGGAAGACAGAAGGTTTGAAGAGGCTGCTTATCCTGCTTGAAACAGCCTGTGAGCACTGCAGACTCTGATGTTCAGTTTGCATATAGGAATAAACTCAGTAATGACAATATTTATTACAGTAATCAACATATGACAGGATGAATGCCTGGGAGCCAAAATTGGACATAATTCTAATTAGAAATAAGGTACATTATAATGGCAGAGGCCAAAATGAACCATTCAGCAACTCCCCTACACCATAAAAGCACAGGAAACACTAAAATTAAGATTGGGTTTCCTTCACAAGAGATGACAACTCCTCACTACTAAAGCACCACAAATATTTTCATACTCATATATACTTTCATATATTTAATGTATTTCATATATTTGAGTATATTTTCATATACTTACAATTTTTTTTTCCTTCCTCAGAATAATTTCCCTGAAAAAATGCAGAATGGAGCTTTCAGCTCTTTAGCCAGCAGTATTAACTTCCATAGAACTATTCTCCCTGCTTTCCTTCCCAGTTAAGAAATTGTCACTCTTGTTAATTCAGTTTAATAATTGTCTGAAAGGATCATGCCTTCCACACTCCCATAAATTCTTGGCTTTTTTCCATTTGTTTAGCTCAGGTGAATCATTTATCAATTTTAAGGAAAAAGCTGCAGTAACTTGGTGCATCCTGGAACATGGGAATGACCAGAAACCACTAATGGACAATAGAGGGGACAGTTCTGTCATTCTTAGAATGATGTCCAAATACCCTGAAGGTTTTTAATGTGAAAGAACTGTTAAAGAGCAACAAAGTTACAGGAGAAAATGATCCTAAGCAAGAAAGAAAAGCAATAAGCAATTCACAGGAATAGGAGAACTAGGAGATGGGAGAAACTTTCCTGATAAATTGTGTATTGTGAGGCATTGAGTGCTTTTATAGTCTCATACATGTGTGTTCCACCATGGTATTTTTGCCCCTATTTGCTCACAGGTTAAAAGCTGCAAAGAAATTGTTCTGGTTAAGCTGAAAAGAATGGAGAAATGGGTGGTATTTCTAGAGGAGAGGTATTCTTCACTTACTGGGAAGGTTTGAGACTTCTGCTTGCAACACAGTTGGCCCTGGTTCATCTCTCTTGTTTATATTTTAAATTTTCAAGTCACATACTGAATTATGCCAAGTGACAGAAGGGAAAATGTCTGTGTGGAGCAGAGTCATGCCCCCACAAGGAATTGGCTTCCTTGGCACATCAGTGTTTTCAGGCACTGGTGACCCTCCGAGTGAGAAATGGAAAGAGGGATGATGAGCCAGATTTCCAGACAGGCACACACAATTAAACACATTTGAATGTGCCTTATTTGTGCTCTTAGGGAGTTATTTGTATTTCTTTCCTGAACAGCTTGAGCCTACTGTTACCTTCTTTAATACCCACGCAGGGTCACTGCCCTCTCCAAGGACCTGATGAGCTGCACCTCGCTGTCCTCCTCTGCAGCAATGCTGGAGCCCCTGGCTGGGTAGAAGAGATTTTGGGCAGTGTAAGGCACCCACAGCAGTTACAGGGGGGAAAATCCTGAGCTAAACATGGGATATACATAGAATGTGAGATATGTATGAGTATGGAAGAGGAAGGTGAGAGGCTCAGTGTTTACCAAAGGCTTCTGGCTGAGTGTGTTTTAGGCTGTAATCTGATCAGGAATTTCATCTTCTCTCCCACTTAAAATCTACAAGGCTGTGCACATGGCCCTTTGCTTCTGATTCTAGCAAATATCAATAGAAATGGAATCAATAAAATGGTTTGGGTTGAAAATGATGTGAAATCACCTCATTCCAACCCCCTGCTATAAGCAGGGACATCTTCCACCAGACCAGGTTGCTCAAAGTCACATCCAACCTGGCCTTAAACATCCAGGGATGGGGCAGCCACAGCTTCTCTGGACACCCTGTGCCAGGGTCCCACCACCCTCATAGTAAAGGTTTATTATTAATATCCAATCTATACCTACTCTTTTTAAAGTTTGAATCTATTCCCCCTTGTCCTGTCACTCCAAGCTCTTGTAAAGGCTCCCTCTCCATCTTTCTTATAGGCCCCCTTCAGGTACCTACATTTGATTCCAGATCTATTGTTGAAGAATAAGTGATTCTGATACCTTGTTTGATCATGGGTATCATTCATGACAATTTTATTCAAGCCCACTTGTGCCAGAGCCATATATTTGTGTAGGGCTGGAAAAGTATTAAGAAAAATTTCTTCACTAAAAGGGTTGGCAGCCATTGGAACAGGATGCCCAAGGAACTGGTGGAGTCACCATCCCTGCAAGTGTTCAAAAAACATGAAAATGTGGCACTTAGGGACATGATTTAGTGGTGGGCTTGGCAGTGCTGGATTAGTGTTTGGAATCAATGGTCTTAGAGGGCTTTTCCAACCAAAATGATTCTATGACTTTAAGTTTGTCTCATTTTTCATACTGTTGTCCCTCTTCCCAGATGCACAACCACGTGGCTCACTGCAGCAGGCAAAATGGTTCACAGATGCTTTTGTTGAGTCTGAAAAACTCTGGAAAAGCCCAAGAGGCACTGCTGTGCTGAAAACTGTAAGAAAAAGGACAAGAAATAGATACAGCTTTGTGGTTCATACTTTATTTACAAACACCTTTGAGTGGGTCAGTACAACCAGTTGTAAATCTTTCTTCTTGATTAAAGAACTAAAACAAGAGCGAAAATACTGCAATTTTCAAAATATACTAAATTATTGTCAGAGTTCCATGGCTGCAGGTTATCCACCTGATTTCAGTGCCCATCCTTCTGTGGCTAGAATACATAATAAAATAAAGCAAATGGAAATTCCTCTCTACATAAAGGGGAATGCTGATAGGTTGCTTTTTTCTGTAATATTGATTGTTCTGAGCACAACCTCTTGTAAAAAAAATAAAAAATTCAAGAAAGTCTTTGGCTGCCTACCCCAGTCAATGACACTTAGTCCCATTAGTGGGAAAAAAAGTCATAACCATCTGGGGAGTGTCTCTTCAAGCACAGAAGAAGCTGTTTGAAGACAGGATCAACAATCTCATCTTTTACTCCAACTAGTTAGAGGTTTTGACCAAGAGTATGCTGGGCTTAACAACAGTTTGTTTAAAAAAAAAAACAAAACAGTGAATTTTAAAGGAAATTGGAAGTGTGAATAACTTTGATTTAGGAAATAATGAAGACTATTTTGGACTGTGACTAGCCTACTGAATCCTTAATGGAAATATGCACTCCAGAGCCACAGGGAGTTTTCTACATTGGTATGATGGAGGAGAATATCCCATGATATACATTAATTGTATATTGGGTTTGCATGACCAGAGAGGTTCTGCCTGATGAAGGCACACAGGGGTAGTTAATGCTAGCCTGGCTTGCACACAGACGTTTTTAAAATCAGTGTATTTGGAGGAGAAACAACAGAAATTTTGTAATTCTTTAGAATTACTTCCTAGATTTGATGATCTTGGAGGTATTTTCCATCCCTAATGATTCTATGATTCTAAACAAATGGCATCATTTTTAGGGCCTCTGAATGCAACAGAACAGATGTGAAGCCCATTGAAGATCATCCATGCAAAGAAATCAGTGCACAAGTTGTAGAAGAATGCAGGTGTTCTTTCAAAAGCCTTCTTTGATGCTAAATACTCCAACATGAGATGGGAAGTGGGCACAAATGGCTGAGACCGAGCCTGTTGCTCACTGGAGAAAAATTTTAAGCACAGAAAGATTAAGCCCCCTCCCAAACTGCCCTCTCCTCAGGACAAAACATTCTCAACAGACCTAGCAGAGGCTATTTGCCTGGACTTGCAGCCCAAATAATGCCTTTGTTGCCTTCTTCTGGGAGAAAGAATGAGTGGGAATGAGTCCCTGAACACACCACACACATTCAGGGCCAAGTTTCAAGTTGAGAAAAGTTTTGCAGAGAAGTTGTGGATGTCCCATCCCTGGTCAGGGCCACGTTGGATGATCCTTGGAGTAACCTGGTCTACTGAAAGGTGCCCCTATCCACAGCAGGGGGTGAAATAAGATGATCTTTGAGGTCTCTTCCAGCCCAAACCATTCTGTCATTCTGTGATTCCTGCTAATTCACCCAGACACTGAAGTGCCCCTGATTCCAGACGTGGGGTTAAGCACAGACACATCAGGATACTGCTGCTGCAAGGAACCAGGGTAAGGACAACTGTCTGTGGCACGTGTCCCCTGAGTGTTACCTGAGGCAGACAAAATACACATCCCCTCCTGCAGATCCTGCCAGGATCCTGAGCAGGGACTGGCTCTAAGCATCAAGGAAACCCAGTCATTCCAAAAAACACTTTTTATCTCCACACGATACTTAATCACAGAGGGAAAAAATAAACACACACAGATTCTAACAAATGCACACAGACCTTTTAGGCTTGGTGTTTAAAGATTTGCACGTGGAAGCTGTTACCAGTCCACCTGGCTGGCTCAGCCCCGCTGTACATCCATCCCAAACAGCAAGAGGGGCTGAGCTGTGGGGAGGCACCATGTAGGACTGGTTTGGGCTAAACCGCTTTGTGGCTGGATCCATGTTCCCACCTTCTGGAAGTATACTGGGTTTGGATTCCAGAAATAAGTCTGCTGCATGGGAAATGTGATCCATCCTATTGCACGCAGTTTGCCGAAGCAGCAGCCATCTGCTGGGGTTTAGAGAAGGCTGAGGAACACAGGATGTTTGCTTTCATTCAGATGTGCTGTGGATGTGCCTCGTGTGAGCAGACTTGTCACAATCCTAATAAAACAACTGGGACATCACACTCGAGAGGAAAGCTTGCCTTATGGGGTAAAATTAAACCCGAGGAAGATAGAAAGCTCTACAAATACACATGCACACATGCATATACATAATCATTTAAGTAAAGGTCAGCAGAAAACAGGCCAGACAGAAATTCCAAGCAAATGCAGCACTAACTTTGAGACTGAATTAAATGCTTTCCGAGTGTTTTATGGAAACCACTCCCAGGAGAAAAAAAATCTACAGAAGGTAAGATAAGGAATGGTCCAGTTGCAAAATAAACCTACATGGCAAAATTACAAGATGAGATTAATTCAGATAAACTCTCCCAGGGGGGATTTGGGATTACTGACAGAACTGAAACGTGGGTGTGGATTCACAGCGCGAATCCAAGACTTCCGAAGACCAGACAGAGGCATTCCCTTATCGCTGGCAGTGATCACCCAGGCCACGTAAGAGACTCGAGAGGGAGCTGGGCTCAGGTGTCTGCAGCTGCAGGAAAATGTCATCCACAACCAGAGTAACTTCATGCTGCTGTGAATGTTAGCCACAAAGGGGAAACATTCCCACGGGAGTGCAGAGAATGCAAGCAGCGTTCTGCAAATGCAGAACGAATCCGAGGAGTAACCAAAGATGCAGATGGAGATGCTGGCAAACAGCATGAGTAGCAGCTAAGGTTGTTTTTGCCAACAAGGGAAAAAGTTAAGTATAGTAAATCAAATAAAATTAAATATGCAGCAACAATGGATGCCCCACTTTTCTCTGCAAACGTCTTTTACCCTTTTTTCCCCAGGAGGTAATGAGGATTTTTGTAGATCTCTGTTGAAAGCAGACAACCTTGCTTATATTTCAGTCTAATGGCTTCAATAAGTGAAGAATATTTCAGGTGGCAAATATTTTTGCAACAAAAATACAATAAAAAATTCTGCATATGTGACATTGAGGTTGAAATATCCTGTAGATGACCATCAACATAGGTGTAGCAGGACCAACACTACTGGTATTTTTTGTGAAGAAACCATTTGAATGGGATGATAGGCACTGTATGAAAGCTTTGGTGAGTACATTTGTCATAATTCTGTCAATTTGTCAAAAGCAAAGCAGTGAGGGAACAGGGGACAAGTTAAATTGTTTACACAGATGTATCAAACCGGTTTGCTGAGTTGCAATGCTACCAGGAATTCTGAAAAAAGGCTCCAAAGTGTATTCACTGTTGTGTATCAAAATGGTAGTAACATCTCAAAAAAAAAATTGCTGGATCACGCTGGGAGAAGGCCTGAGGTGGGTTTTGGTGGGGGTGGAATTACATTTGATGTGATCAGAACAGTCTGAATGTCATGGAATGAAATTCTGGATCAAAACCAGTGTACTTGGGAGGAAAGTTTAGTAACTCAAAAGGATGCTTTATGTAGAAGATGAAAAAAAATCTATTTTCACATCTTCCAGGATGTGACTTACATAATATTTTAAGATCCTGAATGAAGCTGCAGTGAGTTTTCAAGAAGGAACCCAAGATTATAACATGAATTTGACCTAGGTACAAATCAGAGAAAAGATAAAAATTACATTTTAAAATTGTATTCAAGCAAGCATTGAACAGCATTTCCCTGGAGTAACTCACACTCATGCATCAAGATGGTGATAAAATTTCAAGAACAAAGGACTCTACAAGGATTATGGAACTAAAAAAAAATGTCTCAACAGCCTGTCATTAAATGCCAGTAATTGAAAGAAACTATAATTATTCTAAAACAAACTTGCTGGGAAGTGCTTGTCTGAAGGTCTCTCATTAGCCATTTTACTAAAAGCTTTCAATATTAGAATTTCAGTGCCTAGTGTATTTTTGATGGACTTTAACACACAAAGTACAGGTGCACACTTATAGAATTGCAGTTGGAAATGAATCTGCTCTGAGGTGGGAACTCACCTAGAAAGGCACATATTAGAACTAAACATTACTCAGAAGCACACAACTCTCTAAAATATTTATTTATTTGTATTTGAGCTGAAATGGCTCAAGTGGGAGCTACAATTTCTTTGGATGTACTAAATACAGCTTGAGACAAATTTTCCAGAGGTGTTCTCTGGTGCCACTTGGTGCCCAGCAAGCTGTGGTTTGAACTTCTCCTGGCTTCTTAAAAAGGGAAATCTCAATTCTGTTTTTGATCAGCTCTCACTCAAGTCCTGGCTATTGATTCTTGCTATAAATTCTTCCAGGTTCCAGCTGACACTGGATAACGTTGAAAATTCCTCAAGTTTGGGGACTGCACAGAATGTCAAAGAAGCCACTCAATAATGATCATATGCAAACATTACCACATCACATATTTTATATTGGCTCCAATTCTTCTGTATTTACTGAGCTATCTTACCCTAAATCTGGTGTTTAGACTTTCTATAGAGCAGACTTCTAAAGCTGATAGTGGTGCTTTTTTATTTAGTATTTAGATAGGCTTCTCCACTCATTAATATGTTGTATGTATGTTGCAATTAAAGCAGCCCATTAAAATATGACGACAATTTAATCTCCTCAGTGCCCTTGAGCATCTGATTTTTAAAATTTTGCTTTATTGAACCTATTCAAACCTTTTGCCTTCCTAGCAGGATGTGGGAGCTTGCAATATTCCATCTTGCCAGATAACATAAGAACAAAAAATACAAAGCAGTTTTGATAAATAACTCCCTCATTCACCTGTCTCCCTTCCACTGAAGATCTTGACAAAGCTGTCAAATTCAGCATGAAGCTTTTTCAATTCTGAGATCAAGATCACGAGTGTGTGAATCCTTCTTCCTTCTGTGGGAATTGTACCAAGCCATCTTATTTCTTGGCCTTCTCTAAATTACACAGAGATAAAGAAGGATGCACGATGGATTTGTACAGTGGTGTATTTCCTGTTTATTTGCTATTCTTTTCCTAACCTTGGCATCCTCATCTCTTTTGGCCATCAAGTATGGGAGAGGCTTTAATGCCATTCCTTCTCTATCAGAGTGCTCCTTTAGAGTGAGACATCCTCATCAAGTTTTTAAACTTCCAGTGCTTGCACAGAACACCAGTTTTGCTCTTGTTCCACTTACCTATTTTTGTGTGGTCTGCTTAGTCAGGAGATTATTTAGATATTTCTTTGCTATTTTCCATCTCAATTGAATGAATTTCTGCCATTTTCTAGGATTTATAGCTTTTGGATTTCAACTCCAGTTCCTGTCCCACACCAAGTCCTTTCTTACTGGTCATTTGTAGGGTATCTGAAATTCCTGCACAGGGTCATGACAGAACTACAACCTCCCAATTCATGTAATTTTCTCAGTGGCAAAATTATCCTATTTGTTTACCTGACAGTGGATCTCAGAAGACTCTAGAAAATGTTCCTATTACTTTTCTTTTTCTATCCTTCCAATTTTGGCAGTATTCCTACATATCCATTCCTACTGCAGAATTTGGAACCCATTAATACTTGTGCTTTAAACTTAAGTACTGCTAGACCCCCTCTGACGTTAAGTTTTCCTTACAATGCTGAGCTGAGCCACTGACTATAGAACACTTTCATTTGCCATAATTTGAAAATTTAAAAAAATATCCAACAGGTTAAAGCTGTACCACGAGACAGAGATAAAGCAGGTTAAAAAAATACATCATGAATACTTGCCTGTTCTCTTTTACAACAAAGAGAACAAGATATCTCTGTCTCAGCCTACTCCATCCTCAGGGTCTCTGCACTTGTGGAAAAATCCAAGAGTTTTATCAACTGCTGCTGTGATCATGAGAGATACACCAAGCTTGGGAGGGAGCTGGTGATGTTTCAGTGGAGATTGGGAAGTGCTACAGTTCACACACTCTCTGGGCACCTTCACCACACACACAGAGAGGTATTTTACTCATCTGTTCTTTCCAGGGTGATATAAGTAGGAAGCTGGGCCACAGTAGAAGGTGCTCACCTGAAGAGGATGGTTTTATGGCAATGTATATATTGGTTTGTAACACATTAAATGCACAGATAACTGAAGAGACAGAACCAAGGAATCGTTTGGGTTGAGAAATGAAAGATCCTCTCATTCTGACCCAATGGCATGTGCAGGGACATCTTCCACTACACCAGGTTGCTCCAAGCCCCATCCAACCTGGCCCTGGATGCTCCCAGGGATGGGGCAGCCACAGCTTCTCTGGGCAACCTGTGCCAGCACTCTAACAGAAAAGAATTTTTTCATGATATGTAATCTAAACCTACTCTCTTTTAGTTTGAATCTATTCCCACTTGTCCTATCACCACATGCTCTTCAAAAAATCCCTCTCCATCTTTTTGGTAGGCTCCCTTCAGGTACTTGAGGGAGACATGATCACAAAACCAAGAGCAGAAGTTGAGCTCATTTCACTTGAGACTCAGACATCCCTCAGTGGCACAGGGGAACCACATACCACACATGGCTGTTTCCAGGCAGTTTCAGGTGCCAGAGGCTGAAACTCAAAATGCTTAACTCTGGCAGCACCAGAACCTTCTGGGGCAGTTGTAGGTGGCAGTTGGGGCGGGCAGGACAGTTGGGGAGGGGAGTTGGCCCAGCATCGCAGTGCAAAGCCGGAGGAAGGTAAGAGGTAAACAGGCAGCAAAGAAAAGTGAAAAAATTCAGAAAATTTGGCTTAAAGGAGTGCCCGTGGCCTGGAGGCAAGCTAAGACGCTGGGGGAGGGGAACAAAGCAGGAACAAACCCATGAATTGGGGAATAAGTGAGAGCAATGTTGTGCTGGAGGAGGCAGCTAGCCAGCTGCCAAGGCAAGCAAGCTCCTACTTATCTTGCCATGTTGACTGCAGAAACAGACTTCAGGTGACACAGTGTCTATAAACAGAGAGGAAGAATTAGTTCCCATTCTGGTAGTTGTGTCTATGACCCTAACATGCTTATCCCACACCCACCAGGAATTCAGTTCCTGAGGGCACTGACAGTGCCATGGCACAGCTGATAGGAGGAGCAGGAGGAAGGAGTAACAAGCACTTGCTTATTATTAGAGAAACTTGATATGGCAATTGTAAACACTGCCTAAAAGCCACACCATTCCTCCCCAAAACCAAAAACGTGAATCAGGAGTCAACTGCAGGGTAAATAGACTTAAGCAGAATGATTCCTTGTTACATGTGAATTGAATTCAAAAGTAAACAAAAAAGTCTCAGATTGTGCCCTTTCAATCAGTGATGGAGCAGTGCAGTTGCTTTGATATGGTGTTCCACAGTATTCATTTTTCTTAAAAGATGTATCAGAAAAGCCTTGTTCACATGCTGATTTGCCTCTTCAAACAGCTCTGCTGCTGCCTCCATAACACTTTCTCTGGCTAGTCTTTTTCCTGATGGTCTGAATAATTAGTTCTCTGGGGAGATCAAGTCTTTTCTTGCTTCCTAGTACTGGAACAGGGAATATCTGGACTAATCCCATGGTACTCTGATAATGCTCCTTTTGACATATAGGAGATCCTTTATGGAGCATTATGTGACCCCTCCTGTAGACAAATACATGTCACATGTGCCAGGTGAAACCAGCTCCAGCTAGATCCATTTATGTTTATCACTCAATACAGCAGGACTTGCACAGTGGTATCTCTGCAGCAATCCTGTTTGATAAGCTGCTCTGCAAAGAGCAGAATGCCAATGTGGATGAGAGCTCCCTTTTCCTGCCTGGGTAGCCATAACAGATGGTCCATAGTGGAACTCCAGTCACACAAAAAAACGTGAAGTGGCACAAATCTGAGTCACTGCTACAAAAATCTCTGTTCTGGAGGGCTCTTGACTGCTGTTCTGACTGTCTGGGTGCTAAAAAGCAGAGCTGAACTGGTGAGGAGCTGGCCCTGAAAATTCCTTTCCAGCTATTTTTAAAAAGCCCTTTTGTAGGAGAGTGAGGCAGTGTAAGTTTTAAAAAGGATTGGTTTGTCTTGTCCCTTTGATACCAGTGGAAAAACACCAATAAAAAGGATTTACTGTTGCTTATAGATCTCCAGGAAGGCAGGTACTGAATGTGCACATATTTTCATATACATGCCCACATGCTTGAGTGGAAGATGTTGGTCATGTGAACTTTTATCTGAGGAAAGTTAAATTTTATTCTTGCAAATTTGTATTACATGTATTTATACAAATACATACATAAACAACTACAGATATACATCTATGTAAAACACCTGGAATACTCAGTTCTTCTCCATCTCTCCTTGGGATTCACATAACCATTTTCAAAGTAGCAATTTTTTCAAAATACAGGCTAAACAGAGAATAGGAGAAGGACAAGTAACAGTACCCCTTTGAAACATCAGCACTTTTACATTCATATCTTATGTTGTGCTCTGAAATCTCATCACAGATGAGGACATCACAGATTAAAGTACAAACAAGAAAGCGAGCAAGAGATAAATGGGAAGCCTACTGCGTAAAATCTGATGGCCAGATGATAAAGAAAAGGTAAGATTTCTGTTTATTTCCTGAAAAAGCCTGTATTTTTTCTTGAATTGTTACTGTCCAAACATTACCTGATATAAAACACATCATAAAAATGCTTTGCACAGCCAAAATGGACCAGACAGACAATATGATGACCATCTAAGAAATGAATTAGCTGAATGCATTATTTACCAGCTTGTTCAGCTGGTACTGAAGACCTAATTCTGTAGCTATTACACAAAGTCAGAATGAAGAGTAAAAACATCTCTTTACACTGGACAGTGGACTTGGACAGCACTGTTGATTTTTATCCCTTCTGTGGCAGTTATTTTAATAGATACCCACATCACAGTCTTCAGTTTTAGATTTTTGGTGTTTTACAAAGATGGATTCATCTCATATTAGGAAAACTGAAGTAGAATCATGTAGAATGACTTGCTCAACTGCACCTAAAGTGCCAGTGCAGCCATCAGGCTGTGCTAGAACATCCCTTCTGCAGATTGTGCTGCCAGTAACTTCATGAGCTGCTCATTGCACTGTTCACATCAAAAGCTGCGCACAGGAAGTGAACAGAACTGAGGAATTCTGAGCTAAAGGAATTAAGCACATGGAACAGCAAAACATATACAAACACAAGTTCTGTCCCTCACTGATGGGGGCATTTTTTGCCATATTTTACCTTATATTCGTGTAACTCCGACCCAGATTCTTTGTTATTCACCTTTGTTTGCATTTAGATTATTTTAGTTGCTTTAGTTTAAGCAAATTTAAAGATTTAAATATCTACAAATACATACAAGTCACTCTTCTAAATTTAGAGTTACACAACCCCTCTGTAATTGTGGCACAGTTCAATCTTAGTTTTGCTTTTTTAAATACAATTCTTCTGAGAAGTGCAATCGATTTACAGAGGATGACAAATTCTACAGTTCTCTGACTTAACATCATGTGGAATTTCATTTTAAAAGATGTCTTGACTGCTTGATTATAAAATAAAAATGAAGGCATGGCATTAGGGCTGTTGGCAGGAAATAATTTCTCAAGCAGCATTAGTCTACTTGAGGGAAAAATACCTGGCTTGGGAGGTCAGCAGAAATGGATGCGGGGGTAAAACAGGTCAGCAAGATTGTGAATACATCAGACTGATTCAAAAGCATTTGTACTGGGATGTGTAAACAGGCACGGGGACTGTGACAGGCAGGACAGAAGATGTTGGTGTTGTTGAGGTCTTAATTTTAGTAATGTCCAGTCTTGTGTGCTACAGTAAAAAAAAAAAAGAAAAAAAAAAAAGAAGTGAATGATTTTGAGACAAGACAAGGAAAAGACATAAGCATCTTAAGAGGTTTAAAACTGTGCCACACCAGGAAGGATTGAAAGCAAGCGAAATTGCTTTGCCTACAGGTAAAAACAAAATAGGGGAGACCTATATCTTAAGATATAAAGAGGTATTTTGAGAGATGAGAGGCAAAACCACTCACATCCATTACAGCTATATTTCAGTGGCCATGAGCTTTTAACTAGTGTTCCAGGTTCCTCAGTGGCAGCTGGACCAGAGAACTGGCTGAAAATTAGCAGTTTTGAAAGCAGTTTGACAACAGCTTAAACGACTTTAAGTCAAGTCTAACACAGTTAACACTTCCTCTGTTATGCCAAAAGCTGAGTCAGGAAGCTGAGTAAGACAACAACTAGATATCCTTTGCAGGGTTAGCAATGTTGAAAGGATTCAGTACCTGCACAAACAGAAGGGATGTGACTGACCCACCAAAGCAACCAACTCTGCCTTTGAGCTAATTCCCGAGGAAAAAGACTGTACATCAGAGGGATTTGGTCATATCAACATGGGAGAGCTGCTACTCATAGAAGTCAACTTTTTTTTCCTTCCAGAAATACAGGTGAAATGGTGGAGCCCATTTTAAAACATAACATTCATATTAACACCATGTCTTGGTTTGAAAAGACAGGTGTCTGCTAAGGAAGGCAGAAGCCTCCTTTGAAATGGAAAAATGTAAACCCCCCTGAACTACTATAATTTTGAAATGAGGCTCTTGGGCAAAAATATGGGAATATGAATAACAGTTCTCTACTAAGAAAATAAAAATGCAGTAGTACAAAAGACACCACTGTCAGAGTCAGGAGACAACCTGACACCCTGTTGGTCAGGGTGTTGGTAGCTGTCCATTAAAAGGTGGCTGCAGTCCCCCTGCAGTGACAGATTTGGTTCTCTTGAAGCAGTGATCCTGTGGAAGGGTGTAGTTTTCCTCTGAAGGTCCAGTGGTGTAGATGGGTCTGGTATTTCCTCTGGGAATCCAGTGGAGAAAGGCACCTGTGGTGTTCCCAGTCTCAGATTATATCCAGGTAGGAATGCTGGGCTCCTCCCCCTGGGTGGAGCATCTCCCAATGGGATGATGTCATTTTATCAGTCCTGCAGTGAGACTCAATGGCCCATGAACAGGAGAGATCCCCTGGAGGGAGGATGGGTGGGGAAGAGATAAAGAACACTGCCCCACCTGGTTTTAACAGCTGGCCCATTAACAGAAGAGATCCCCCAGTTATGAGGGATGGGTCATGAAAGAGATAAAGAACACTGCCCCACCTGGTTTTAACAACTGGTAATAGAATACATATTTTTGGTTACATCTTGCATTGCAACCTAAGTCACACCATTACAGAATCACACAATCAGGCTGGAAGAGACCTCCACGATCAAGTCCAACCCAAGACTGAACACCACCTTGTCAACCAGACCATGGCACATCCAGTCCTTCCTTGAACACCTCCAAGGGAAGTAACTCCACCAGTCTCCTTGGGCAGCCCATTCCAATGTCTCATCACCATTCCCATACAGAAATTCTTTCT
The DNA here is from genome assembly GCF_001522545.3 of Parus major. Lineage (NCBI taxonomy): Eukaryota > Metazoa > Chordata > Aves > Passeriformes > Paridae > Parus > Parus major. Next base: position 55,399,671 of record NC_031774.1, read on the forward strand.
AAGGTCCAACCTAAACCTGCCCTGGCTCAGCAGGGATGTTCCCTAACATCCCTCACTGTGTCCCTTCATTTCTGTCACTTGTCAGAGAGAAGAGACTGAACCTTTGGCTACAACCTCCTCCTTTCAGGGTGCTAAAGAGCACTAAAATCACCCGGAGCTTCCTCTTCTCCAGACTAAACTCAGCTCCCTCTCATAAGACTTGTGTGCTGCAGACCCTTGCCCAGCTTCCTTATCCCCTAGCCATTAGATGTATTTTGGGAAAACCCACACCAAAACCAAACAAACCAAAAACATCAAACACCAAGCCATCGGGTAGATAAATTTAAACAAAATTTATGATATTTAACCATGCTATCTACAAACAGTCGTTGTGCTGGTCCCTGGTCCCACGTATAAATAAATATACTTAGGGGCAAAAAAAAAGTGATGGAGACAGCGATCACATACTGGACTAAGAAACCCAAGGGTGCAGAGCTGCAGCAGCGAAGAGTGAGGGGCGCTGCTTCCCAAAGGAGGGAACTGCCGGGTCGGTCGGTCCCTCCGGCTGCACCCAGCGCAGCCCCTCGCCACCAGTCCGCCCCGGGAAACGGCTCCGTGCCCCCCGAGAGGGTCCGACGGGGCTTTACCTCAGCCTGAGTGCGGTTTCACCTCAGCAGCGCCGGGTTTTACTGCTCAGCCGACGGGCCCCGCCGCTCGCCCGGGCGAGGGACGCGAGAGAGGCGAGGGAAGCGCGGGGCCGCGCTGCCGGGGGAGGGGGCGGCCCTTTCCCGGCGGTCCCGGCGGCCAAGGCGGCTCCGG